>NC_089503.1:34858922-35176649 GCF_036850995.1 Saccopteryx leptura | reverse complement strand
TCAGAGGTCTAAGTTACAAAGTTAGTAAGTAGTAAGTTACACCATTTGAGTGACCTCTCTTGTGCTTTGTTCTTGCAAACTCTTTCTTCCTCTATGTCTGATCTTTCAAATTCACATAAAGACATCCATGATTTCACTCTCCCGCTGAACGGGAAAATTTTCCATAATTTCATGCTTGATATTTTAATTTCATTTCATACAGTTACATCTGTCACCATTACTGCAACTGTCACTCAATCTACCAAATTTTAAAATTTAAACATTTAGTCAAAATATCTTGTCCAATATTTATTCTCAAAACTCCAAATGCAGGATGAACAATTTCCTTCCAGAACTACCGTATGCTCTCAATCTAGACATGAACAAACACTAAATCTCTGCCTTACGATTGTTCTGTCTAATTCCTGCATAATTCAAGCTGGCATTTGTTTTAGCCAATAACTTCACCTTCACTGCTGCCATATACATTTTTTATTAACAGCAGTAAGATAGCAAATCTCTGTTCTTTACAAATCAAACAAATAACCATGAAGGAATTTATACTTGCAAGTACATATCAGTTGGTTAAGTACATGCATGAAGGAAAAAAGGGGGCCTTTTTCCTTTAAAATAATTGTGAGGGGGAAACGAAAGAACAACACGCAGGCTGGTAAAGTTTCGAGAACTAAGAATGACACTTTTCCAAGTGACAGTTTTCATAACTATTATATACAAGACAACAGACAGCCTTCCTTCATTGCAATACTATCACCTGGAGGCTTATTAAAAATGAAGCTATTACACCACACCAACAGGTGGTAGGGCTGAGGGAAGGGCTAGCAAGTAATGCAGTGAGGAAAGAGTGTGATAATAGAACACAGGGCTTAAAATTTAGATTGAGAGCACATTATAGAGGACATTAAATGTCAGAGGAAAAAACTGAAATGTTATTTCAGTGGGAATGCTGAGATAAAAAGCTTCAGAATAAGTCACACAGTGGAATGGATGTTATCTCATAGTTTTGATTTACATTTCTTTAATGAGTAATGATACTGAGCATTAACAAAAGTGTTTATTTAGCTAATTGGGTATCTTCTTGGAGAAGTGTGTATTCAGATTCTTTGACCAATGTTAGCTAGGTTATTTTTTTATTATTGTTTTAAGACTTCTTTATATATTCAAGTCTCTTACCAGATATCTGATTCCCAAAAAGAGAAGTTTTTCTTTTTCTTTTAATTTGTATTTTTTATTTTTTTAGTGAGAGGAAGGGAGGCAGAAAGACAGACAGTCGCATGCACCCCAGGTGGGATCCACCCAGAAAGCCTAATAGGGGGCAAAGTTCTGCCCATCTGGGGCCGTTGCTCCATTGCTCAGCAATGAAGCCATTTCTTAGCTCCTGAGGCAGAGGCCACAGAGCCATCCTCAGTGCCTGAGGCCAACTCTCTTAAAACAATCAAGCCATGTCTTTGGGAGAAGAAAGAGAGAGAGAAAGACAGTAAGAGAGAGAAGGGGGAGTGGTGGAGAAGCTGATGGTTGTCTGTCCTGTGTGCTCTGCCTAGGAATTGACCCCGGGACATCCACAAGCCAGGCCAATGCTCTACTGCTGAGCCAACTGGCCAGTGCAGAGAAGTTTCTTTAAAGGTAAGAAATGTCTGAATGCCAATGGATAAGTCACCTAGAGAGGTAACTTATGGTTAATTGAAACTTGGTTAAGGTTGGTTAGGTTTGGGGGGAATATTAGAGTAAAAATTCTATAACAATGCTTTAGATTCCAGAATAAATCACCAGTATGAGCATGTAGGCATAAGTAGGGCAGGTATTTTCTTTCTCTGTCCTATATCACACAAACTGTATCACTGTGGAAGCCATAGCTCTTGCCAACTCATATTTCAGAAATAGTTTATTAAAGACAGTAGACATAGGATGTGAGGGATAAGCAATTCTTTCTATGCATATTTTGCCATTGGAAAATCTTAAATATCAATTTCCAAGCCCACTTCCTCCCTCATGAAACATTTTGTTTCCTGAAGAAATGCATTTGTCTTTTGAGGCCATTTATTTTTGGCTTCCCACTTTTTATGATATTGTTGAGTCTCACATCTATTTTAATGAGAGGACTTGACGGACACATTTGGAGTCTGAGGAATTTCACATAGGCACTTAAAAGTAATAAAGAATGTCTCCTTCACAAAGTAGTACTAGTTTAATGTAAGTTTTGCAGAATGCCTGGGCCAAGAGAATTATCAGTACTATCATACTTGAAATACAGTTGAAATTCAACTCACATTATTTACTCAGACAACCGAAACGTTCTTTGATCAGAAATTTGGAATAAAAATGAGAAAATATACTTAAAGAATGTATTTTGGCCAAGTCTTATTCTGACGTTCCGTGTCTCTGAAGACCCAGTTCTATGAAAAATCATGCCCACACACACATTACAAGGCTGAGAAACATCAGAAGAAAGTGCATCGCAGAGGTTATAGATAATTTGCAATAGATAAAGGTTTCAGTAGTCACATATTCTGTAGCTTTGAGATGGCCCATCTTTACACAACTGCTTTTTTACAACTCACCATCTTAAATGAGTTTTTGAAAACATCTACACCATCAAGAGAAGTACCAGTTTGGTTGTAAATGCAATCGCCTACATCTTTAGCCACAGCCTTACTATATATGAAGTAGTGACTTTTGTGCTCTTTTATTCATATGCATAAGTACAACCACAATGTTGAGAATTATGGTCACTCCATAGAAATAAACAATAATTATCAAATGATAGAATATATTTTTTCTGTCTATGAAAGCAACTCATCATCAAGTAAATAGTTAAATTATACCTCTTCATTTCTGAATATAAAAATAAATTAATATTAAATAAAGTAACATCAGCACCCATCGTTGCCTTTACTCAGTTCTAGTTTTTTTTTTTCCTTTTCTATTATCTGTTCTATACTGTCACTAATGGAGATGTTCTTGTCTTCTCTCAGGATAGAAATCAAGAGAGGAGACTAAACATATTCAAAAGGAAGAGGTTTACTGAAATCGGGGTGACAGGGAAAGGGAGTGGGACAAAGCCTGAGACATCAGGGGAGTACACATTGGCAGAAACTACAGACCCTGGAACTGCTGCTGGGGTCTGGCTTATATAAGGCTGTATTTCTTTACTGTGCAGGTGCAGAGTGGACATTTTTTTCTTGTGGTTCCCACTGTGAACTGGCATTGACTGGCACAAGGACGGATTCATTGGCTTGGGGAATACTTGAAGAGAAACCTTAATGGTGTTTAGGAGAGGTTCAAGAAATAACTGAAGGACGTTCTCATCCATGTAAGAGAAGCTCAGCCTGTCTCAATACTTTGCAACTTGTACATTATTATGTATTTTATTTTATTATTTTTTAGATTTTATTTATTCATTTCTAGGGAGAGAGGGGGAAGAAAGAGAAGGAGGAAGGAACAGGAGTCATCAACTCCCATATGTGTCCTGATCAGGCAAGACCAGGGTTTTAAATCAGTGACCTCAGCATTCCAGGTCAACACGTTATCCACTGTACCACCATAGGTCAGGCCAACTTGCATATTATTATATTTAATTTTTATGAATTGATTCATTTTAGAATATAAAGTTCAAAAGTACCTAGAGAGTGGTCAGCTTTGTTCACTGATGTAGTACCTTGAAGAATGTTTAGCTCATAAAATATAGAAAGTAGTAAATGGTTAAACAAATGAATGAATAAGTGAATATGTAACTATGTGCAATTAACAAATATTAAAAATTAAATAAAAAATGCTTGGCCAGTGGTGGCATTATTTTTACCAGCGTGATATAAAATTGAATCAGGTCATCTTTTTTATTTTTATTTATTTTTTATTGATTTTAATTTATTGTGTTTACATAAATTCAAGTGTCCCACTGAAAACTTCCCCCCAACTCCCAAGTTCCCCTCAACATCCCCTTGTCCCCCTCCCATCAACACCCACCTCCCCTTCCTTCCAGGATTTCTTTTCTGCTCTCTGTAATGCTGTGTATGTATATATAATTTCACTAATCTCTTTCCCTTCTCTGATCCCATCCTCTCCTCCCCTTTCCCTCTGGTCCCTTTGATCCCGTCTCTGCTTCTATTCTGATCCTCAGTTCACATTGTTCATTGGATTCCTCAAATAAATGAAGTCATATAATATTTTTCTTTCTCTGCCTGGCTTATTTCACCTAACATAATAGTTTCCAGGTTCATCCATGATGTCACAAAAGATAAGATTTCCTTCTTTTTTATGGCCTCATAATATTCCATTGTGTATATGTACTACTGCTCTTTTTTTTTTTTTTGAGATAGAATCAGAAAGATGGATAGATAGGGACAGACAGACAGGAACGGAGAGATGAGAAGCATCAATCATTAGTTTTTCATTGCGCATTGCGACACCTTAGTTGTTCATTGATTGCTTTCTCATATGTGCATTGACCATGGGCCTTCAGCAGACCGAATAACCCCTTGCTCGAGCCAGTGACCTTGAGTCCAAGCTGGTAAGCTTTTGCTCAACTAGATGAGCCCGCGACCTCAGAGTCTCGAACCTGGATCCTCGGCATCCCAGTCCGATGCTCTATCCACTGCACCACTGCCTGGTTAGGCTGTACCACAGCTTTTTAATCCACTCATCCACTGACGGATACTTGGACTATTTCCAGATCTTGGCTATTATAAACAATGCTGCCATAAACACGGGGAGTGCATTTTTTCTTTTGAATCAGTGATTTGGTGTTCTTAGGATATATTCTTCAAAGTAAGATGGCTGGGTCAAAAGGCAGTTCGATTTTTAATTTTTTGAGGAATCTCCATACTGTATTTCACAGTGGCTGCACCAGTCTGCATTCCCACCAGCAGTGCAGGAGGGTTCCCTTTTCTTCACATCCTCACCAGCACTTGTTATGTGTTGTTTTATTAATGAGCACTATTCTGACGAGTATGAGGTGATATTTCATTGTGCTTTTAATTTGCATTTCTCTAATGATTAGTGATGTTGAACATGTTTTTATCTGCCTATTGGCCATCTATATGTCCTCTTTGGAGAAGTGTCTATTCATTTTTTTTCTGCTCATTTTTTTATTGGATTGTTTATTTTCCTGGAGTTGAGTTTTACAAATTCTTTATAAATTTTGATTATTAACCCCTTATCAGACATATTGTCAAATATGTTCTCCCATTGTGTGGTTTATCTGTTTATTTTGTTCATGTTGTCTTTAGCTGTGCAAAAGCTTTTTAGTTTGATGTAGTCCCATTTGTTCATCCTGTCCATTATTTCACTTGCCAGTAGAGATTAATCAGCAAATATATTGCTGCGAGAGATGTCGGAGAGCTTACTGCCTATGTTTTCTTCTAAGATGCTTATGGTTTCATGACTTACATTTAAGTCTTTTATCCATTTTGAGTTTATTTTTGTGAATGGTGTAAGTTGGTGTTTAGTTTCGTTTTTTTGCATGTACCTGTCCAATTTTCCTAACACCATTTGATAAAGAGACTGTCTTTACTTCATTTTATGTTCTTACCTCCTTTGTCAAATATCAATTGTTTATAAAGGTGTAAGTTTATTTCTGGGTTCTCTGTTCTGTTCCATTGATCTATATGCCTGTTCTTATGCCAGTACAAAGCTGTTTTGAGTACAATGGCCTTAAAGTATAATTTATATCAGGAAGTGTGATACTACCCACTTTATGTTTCTTTTTCAAGAGGAGGGAAGACTCCCAAGCTCTTTTTATGAGGTGAGCATAATTCTGATTCCAAAACCAGGCAAAGACAACACAAAGATAGACAATTATAGGCCAATATCCCTGATGAATTTAGATGCTAAAATTATCAACAAAATATTAGCAAACCAGATCCAGCAATACATGAGAAAAATCATACATCATGATCAAGTGGGATTTATTCTGGGGAGGCAAGGCTGGTACAAATCAATCAATGTGATTCATCACATAAACAAAAGGAAGGAGAAAAATCACATGATAATATCAATAAATGTAGTAAAAGCATTTGATAAAATCCAGCACCCATTTATGATCAAAACTCTCAGCAAAGTGGGAATACAAGGAACATACCTCAACATAATAAAGACCATCTATGACAAAACCACAGCCAACATCATACTCAATGGGAAAAAATTAAAAGTAATTTCATTAAGATCAAGAACAAGGCAAGGGTGCCCCCTTTCACCACTCTTATTCAACATAGTTCTGGAAGTCCTAGCTACAGCAATCAGACAAGAAGAAGAAATAAAAAGCATCCAAATTGGAAAATAAGAAGTAAAACTATCATTATTTGCTAATGATATGATACTGTGTATAGAAAACCCTAAGCAGGGTTCGTCAAACTTTTTATAAAAACCGCCCATTTTTGTAGTGCTGGTCAACCTAGCCTCTACCACCCATTAGTGGGTGTTTCAGCTTTTATGGTGGGCGTAGCAGAGCAACCAAACGGCGCCACGATTGGCCCACCATAAAAGCTGGAATGCCCACTAGTGGGTGGTGGAGACCAGGTTGACCAGCACTGCAAAGGTGGGCAGTTTTTATAAAAAGTTTGATGACCCCTTCCCTAAAGTCTCAGTTAAAAAACTACTGGACCTGATAAAGAAATTCAGCAAGGTGGCAGGAATAAAATTAATATTCAGAAATCAGAGGCATTTTTATACACCAATAATGAACTGTGTAAAAGAGAAATTTAGAAAACAATCCCCTTCACTACTGCAACAACAACAAAAAATAAAGTACTTAAAAGTAAATTTAACCAAGGAGGTTAAAAAACTTGTACTCGGAAAATTATAAAACATTGATTATAGAAATCAAAGAAGATACAAAGAAGTGGAAGCATACACCATGTTCATGAATAGGAAGAATAAACATCATTAAAATGTCCATATTACCCAAAGCAATTTATAAATTCAATGTAATTCCTATTAAAATACCAATGACATACTTCAAAGTTATAGAACAAGTATTCCAAAAATTTATATGGAACCAAAAAAAGAACATGAATAGATTCAGAACCAGGTCATCTTTAAAATTATTTTCAACCTAATTCATATATGATTCCAGTCAATAGCTAACTTTGAACACTGTAAAAATTTATTAAAAATATTTTATTAATAATTTTTAGCATTAAAAAAAGGTGCTTTTACTTTTCATGAATCTATAGATATTGTATACATCCAGATAAGAGAGTTTTTTTATTACTGCATGTTTCCTCTTTGGAACTAGAACATGCCTATGGTTATACATTTTTTTTTTCTGAAGCTGGAAACGGGGAGAGACAGTCAGACAGACTCCTGCAGGCGCCCAACCGGGATCCACCCGGCACGCCCACCGGGGGGGGGGGGCTCTGCCCACCAGGGAGCGATGCTCTGCCCCTCTGGGGCGTCGCTCTGCCACGACCAGAGCCACTCTAGCGCCTGGGGCAGAGGCCAAGGAGCCATCCCCAGCGCCTGGGCCATCTTTGCTCCAATGAAGCCTTGGCTGCGGGAGGGGAAGAGAGAGACAGAGAGGAAGGAGGGGGGGTGGAGAAGCAAATGGGCGCTTCTCCTTGGTGCCCTGGCCGGGAATCAAACCTGGGTCCCCTGCACGCCAGGCCGACGCTCTACCGCTGAGCCAGCCGGCCCACAGTTTTCAAAAAGCAAGTTTAGCCTGACCAGGTGGTGGCACAGTGGATAGAGCATCGGACTGGTATGCAGAGGACCCAGGTTTGAGACCCCAAGGTCACCAGCTTGAGCACAGGCTCATCTGGTTTGAGCAAAAGCCCACCAGCTTGAACCCAAGGTCGCTGGCTCCAGCAAGGGGTTACTCGGTCTACTGAAGGCCCGTGGTCAAGGCACGTATGAGAAAGCAATCAATGAACAACTAAGGTGTTGCAACGCGCAATGAAAAACGAATGATTGATGCTTCTCATCTCTCTCCATTCCTGTCTGTCTGTCCCTGTCTATCCCTCTCTCTGACTCACTCTCTGTCTCTGTAATAAATAAATAAATAAAAAGCAAGTTTAATTGTGCTAAATGTAAAATAAACTCTGAAAGTCTCTGTCTTCTGTGTCTGTATTTACATCTATGTTCCCATAACTTTATATGCAATACACAATGAGTGCTTCTCTAAAGGAATGTTAAATATTTTCATAAAATCTCTAAACTATTTGAATGTGAGAAAATTAGTTTATATGATTAATATATAATTTAAGTAAAGAGGACTCACAAATGACAATCTGTTGGCAGCTATACCAAAAACAGTCTGCTAGAATGAGAGAGAGAATAGTCTTTCTCTTTGCTATGCCTTGCAGTTCCTCCAGGGTTCTTTCTTGATAAAGTTTAATGT
Organism: Saccopteryx leptura; assembly: GCF_036850995.1. Classification (NCBI taxonomy): domain Eukaryota; kingdom Metazoa; phylum Chordata; class Mammalia; order Chiroptera; family Emballonuridae; genus Saccopteryx; species Saccopteryx leptura. The sequence continues at coordinate 35,168,320 of NC_089503.1, read as the reverse complement.
CAAGCCAATACGGAAAGGAGGAATATTTTCAAGGTCCAAGTCTAATAATATAAAACAAGGCATAAGACTGAGGTTTTGTACCTGGGAGACAATATCTTTGCAATTGGGACAGGAAATATTGTGACAGACTTAGAAATCTGACCCGCATTGTAGGTAAGAAAACCTGTGAGCAAAGCAACCATCTTTACCCTCATCACTAGTCTTGCTTGACAGTGCTACTACTGATGCTTTGGTATTATGTAGACAATTGTGCTTTTGAGCAATTATCTAGTATCCTTGATATTTATGCTCTAGAATATCAACCCATCAGTATTGAGAGAATATTCGGGTCCTTTGTTCTTAATAAATAATAAAAAAATTAATTTAAATTCACCACAATGCCAACAAACACAATTTGTTTTATATTTAAAAATGGAAAATTATAAGGTCTTTACTCTTTCAAGTTTTGGGTGACCCTAACCATTGGTCAAAAATCCTTTAGGAGATGGATAAGAGATGTTATAATGAAAAGTGTATTCATTAACTTGCAACACTCAATTACGATTATAGCAGAATAAAACTTTTCAGTGTTGTCACCTCTTCTTTGAGAAAACTCTTCTGAAGTATTTTCTCTAGATTGTACATTTAAGCAGTGAATATTCATTCCTGTTGTGAACAGACATTAGGTATGTCATGGGTAGATGTCTATGAGTAAATGTATTAATTTACTTATTCATCATATGTTTGTTTCTCTGTGATCCTACTACAGGCCAAACACTTTGGTAAACACTGGGGATAGTGATGAAGAGGAACACAGTATCTAAACACACTGAGTTAAATCTGGCCAGAGAAGATAATCATTAAATAATTCCTCAAATGATTAAAAAAATGCTATTGTGACTGACTCAGACCAAAGCATTCCTAGCATGCTATGATATATTCTAAGATAAAGTAATTGTGATCAAACTAACATCAAATAGTGTGTAAGGAAGAAAAGATTGGATACTTATTATGTATCCACATGAGTTCCCATGCTGATGCTTTTCTAAATGTAAGGTATTAAGTTACCTTGCATTTCTTTATAGAATATCACATTCTTCTGCATTTGTTGAACTACACAATGAAGAAAAGAGTTGCACAGAAAATTATAAGACACTCTGGAACAGATTATATACAAAACCTACTCTTTTATCTCTCCTGCCAAACATAGTCCTGGTAACTTTGCAGACACACTGACAACCTTAACAATGAGAAATTCTTCCTTAGTTTTATGTTGACTCAGTTAATATCATAATCGCCCTTCATTAATAATTTTCCTAAGTAAAAATTTGTATCTGAAACTCCAACTTAAATTGATGAAATATTGGTTTTCCAGATTTCAAAGATATTTTCAGAACTGCTAGCCCAGGGAAGAAAAAAACATTATCAACCTCCATTATCTAATGAATTTGTTGTGCTGCCTGGAATACTGTGTTGAAAAGGATTGTAAAACTATATTTACCCTTAGAGCAAAAAGAATTAAAAGAGGATATTTCCTGACATGTGGTGGCACAATGGATAAAGACTTGACCTGGAATGCTGAGGTCACCAGTTCAAAACCCCAGCCTGCCTGGTCAAGGCACATACCAGAAGCAACTACTACAAATTGATGTTTCTTATTCCCTCCTGTTTTTCTCTCTCCCTCTCTTCTCTAAAAGTCAATAAATAAAATATTTCAAAAAAGAAGTTATATTGTCCATGGTCATAAGAAAAGATATTTAAAACTTGTGTTATCAGTTATTTTACACAAAATCACTTCAGTTTTAGGCTAGGCAAAGAATGTCTCTGAATAAAATATCATCTGCTTAAAAGTACATTGTTTTCTTAAAAATATATTTCCAATAATATACTGTTTGAGTCAATATTCAACCCTTGATATTTTATGGTAATAGAAAAGAGCATTGATCTGAATCAACTCAAATCAAAATAAATTGAGTGAATATGTAAGCTAGCTAAGTCACAGACCATAATTTATTATGCTCCATTTGACCTATATTCACCACATAAATTATTTAAAAATCTTAACAAGATGGTAAAGAAAATAAAAACTAAGCTTGCATCTCCCCATTATGGACACACATAGTCAGCAACTGAAATACTTAGTTTATATGTCAAAAAACTTGACATTTAGAAGCCTCTTGTATACATAAATTTATTTTGCCAATATTTATTTAAGCACCAGAGGTCAATGAAAAGAGTATAGCTTGTGGAGTCATGAAGAAAGTTTAAATGTTAGTTTTATTGTTTCTTAATAATATGACCTTTGGCACATTAATTTATTTTCTTAGGTTCAATTTTCCCTCCTAAAAAGCATAGTTAATTGAGAATGTACTAAACCAGCAAATGGTGAAGATTAAAGGAATTAAAACATGTATTTATCTATTTCCTTGTACTTATTACATACAACATTCTACTTCAAAATTAATAACCCCAATGTTATCTAAATGAATAACCTGTTTCTTCCAGCCATAAGGTGATGTTTTCTTTACCAGGAAACATTTCTACCCTTTTATTTTCTGACATATTTGTTTCTATCTTTTGGTGCTCAGCTCAAAGATCTTTTCGTACAGAAAAGTTCTTATTATCCCTACACTTATTAACATATTCTCTCACTGAAATCCTATAGCATGCTGTGACTACTTCTGTTTACACATTAATTGCTGACTTATCTTCTGTCTCACCCACCAAATTAAAAGTGCCTCTGGGTAGTCAACCACATTTTGTTGTCATTTGCGTTATGTGCTCTCATTGCTGACTGCAGGAACAGCTTTTTATTTTTCTCATATTTAATGTTTCCAGTAATGTTTTCAATTCCACTAAAAAAAATGCATGTTACATTTTAAAAACCAAAATGTCCGCACATTGAGTTCTGTTCCACTGAGGGATAAGATTGAATATATATGCAACCTAAAATCTGGTGTCTTTTGCTTCTGTTCCTTTACTGCCATCTTCTGACATGATCAAAGTTAGCTAATGGAGTCATTTGTTAACATCTCTTAGCCTCTTCTGCTCATGGGCTGAGTCTCCAGGAAGCACTGGGGCATCTAAGCTAAGGTTACTTAGTGATGCTGATGTTGAAAACGAGAGTGTGCTTTACTTTCACCTGAAACTCAGAGCTGCTTCCGATTCCTTTTGCTGACTGGGCAAATGTGAAAATTAATCCTTTAGGAATATTGCATTTGGTCCAAAATAATAATATAATATATTATTCAATGTAACATATATTTCCTTGGTGATGATCTTACAGATGCTATCTTAATGGTAAGGAAGCATAGATCCAGTTCAATTTAAATTTGAAATAGTCACTAAGTCTCATTTACCTGTAAAATTATAAGAGGCAGTGACTATCTTCACTGTCTCCCAAAGGTTTGAACTTTATGATTCTTTTTTATTTTACAGGAGATTTCATTCAAAACCACCTTGACTGAGACTTTAGGGTTTCTATATACAATATCATATCATCTGCAAATAATGATAGTTTTACTTCTTTTTTTCCAATTTGGATGCCTTTTATTTCTTCTTCTTGTCTGATTGCTGTGGCTAGGACTTCCAGGACTATGTTGAATAAGAGTGGTTAAAGGGGGCACCCCTGCCTTGTTCCTGATCCTAAGGGGATTGTTTTTAATTTTTGCCCATTGAGTATGATGTTGGCTGTGGGTTTGTCATATATGGCCTTTATCATGTGAAGGTATGTTCCCTGTATTCCCACTTTGCTGAGAGTTTTGATCATGAATGGGTGATGAATTTTATCAAATGCTTTTTCTACATCTATTGAAATTATCATGTGGTTTTTCTCCTTCCTTTTGTGTATGTGATGAATCACATTGATTGGTTTGCAAATATTATACCAACCTTGCCTCCCAAGAATAAATCCCACTTGATCATGGTGTACGATTTCTTTCATATATTGCTGGATCCTGCTGGCTAATATTTTGTTGAGGATTTTAGCATCTAAATTCATCAGGGATATTGGCCTATAATTGTCTATCTTTGTGTTGTCTTTGCCTTGTTTTGGAATCAGAATTATACTCGCCTCATAACTACTAGACCTGATAAATGAATTCAGCAAGGTGGCAGGATATAAAATTAATACTGAGAAATCAGAGACATTTTTATACACTAACAATGAACTGTCAGAAAGAGAAATTAAGGAAGCAATCCCCTTTACCATTGCAACCAAAAAAATAAAGTACCTAGAAATAAATTTAACCAGGGAGATTAAAGACTTGTACTTAGAAAATTATAAAACATTGATAAAAGAAATCAGGGAAGATACAAACAAGGGGAAGCATATACCGTGCTCATGGTTAGGAAGAATAAACATCATTAAAATGTCTATATTACCCAAAGCAACTTATAAATTCAATGCAATACCAATTAAAATACCAATGACATACTTCAAAGATATAGAACATATACTCCAAAACTTTATATGGAACCAAAAGAGAACACGAATAGCCTCAGCAATCTTGAAAAGGAAGAATAAAGTGGGAGGTATCACACTTCCTGATATCAAGTTATACTACAAGACCATTGTACTCAAAACAGCCTGGTACTGGCATAAGAACAGGTATATAGATCAATGGAACAGAGCAGAGAACCCAGAAATGAACCCACAGCTCTAGGGACAACTGATATTTGACAAAGGAGGTAAGAGTATACAATGGAGTAAAGACAGCCTCTTTAATAAATGGTGTTGGGAAAATTGGACAGCTACCAGCAAAAAAATAAAATTAGACCACCAACTTACACTATTCACAAAAATAAACTCAAAATGGATAAAAAACTTAAATATAAGCCGAGAAACCATAAGTATCTTAGAAGAAAACATAGGCAGTAAGCTCTCTGACATCTCTTGCAGCAGTATATTTGCCGGTTTATCTCCACCGCAAGTGAAATAAAAGACAGGATAATCAAATGGGACTATATCAAACTACAAAACTTCTGCACAGCTAAAGACAATAATAACAGAATAAAAAGACAAACTACATAGTGGGAGAATATATTTGACAATATATCTGATGGGGGTTAATAATCAAAATTTATAAAAAACTTGTAAAACCCAATACCAGGAAGACAAACAATCCAATCCAAAAGTGGGCAAAAGAAATGAATAAACACTTCTCCAAAGAGGACATACAGATGGCCAATAAACATATGAAAAAGTGCTCAACATGATTAATCATTAGAGAAATGCAAATTAAAACCACAATGAGATATCACCTCACACCAGTCAGAATGGCGCTCATCAACAAAACAACACAGAATAAGTGCTGATGAGGATGTGGAGAAAAGGGAACTCTCCTGCACTGCTGGTGGGAATGCAGACAGGTGCAGCCACTGTGGAAAACAGTATGGAGATTTCTCAAGAAATTAAAAATCGAACTGCCTTTTAACCCAGCTATCCCACTTTTAGGAATATACCCCAAGAACACCATAGCACTGTTTGAAAAGAAGAAATGCACCCCCATGTTTATGGCAGCATTGTTCACAATAGCGAAGATCTGGAAACAGCCCAAGTGTCCATCTGTGGACGAGTAGATTAAGAAGCTTTGATACATATATACTATGGAATACTACTCAGCCATAAGAAATGATAACATCGGATCATTTACAACAACATGGATGGACCTGGATAACATTATACTGAGTGAAATATGTAAATCAGAAAAAACTAAGAACTATATGATTCCATACATAGGTGGGACATAAAAATGAGACTCAGAGACATGGACAAGAGTGTGGGGGTTATGGGGGGGGAGGAGAATGAGGGGGTTGGGGGAGGGGAGGGGCACAAAGAAAACCAGTTAGAAGGTGACAGAAGACAATTGGACTTTGGGTGAGGGGTATGCAGCATAATCAAATGTCAAAATAACGTAGAGATGTTTTTTTCTGAACATATGTACCCTGATTTATCAATGTCACCCCATTAAAATTATTTAAAAAAAAAACACCTTGAATGGTACATGATAAGAACAGAATAAAAAGACAAACTACACAATGGGAGAATATATTTGACAATAAGGTTGCAAAACAGGTTTACATGGCTAATTTCAAAGATACTTTTAAAAATCCTGAAGTAAGCAGGGAAGATATCACCTTTTTCATTTTTCAGTTGAAAAAAACTTACATACGGTTGCAAGGCCAAAAAGCAAATTTTAGCTATGAGCCCTGTGTTTTTCCTTCCATAGAACAAATTATTTTGGTTCACAATGACTATTTCAAATACATACAAACATAAACTTTTGCTTAAAAAAAAAGATAAAACTTATGTAGATATAAAAAATATGGGATTTTGTATTCATTTCAAAAATAACCTACAAAAAAAGTTAATTAAAAATAATTTATTAGAGGAATATGAATAAATCACCTCCAGGCCTATCTCTTGTCAACCAATGGTCCTCAGCATCAGTTCTACACCAGCAGGAATCCTCAGTCTGAGGTTCAGTGAAGGAAACGTCATTCAGTGCAAACAACTCAGTTGTGATAAAACATGCCTGCAGAACAGCTCAAAAGTGATAACAGCTTAATTATATCAGCTCAGTTATAAAGCGGCATGGCTGCTGAATAGCATGGTTTCCAGTCAGCCCTGGGGCCAGGCCCTTCTCTGGCTAGAAGACTGCTCTGCTCTGACCTGCTCCAGCTGCTCTTGTTCAGTCCACTCCCATCCACTCGGCTCTTCTCTAGTCTGTTCCACTCTGCTCTGGTGAGACATCTTTGCTTCAGTGAGACATCTTGGATGTTTTAGCTTCAGCCAGGAAACAGTTTTCAGTCTTTTGTGGAAAGGGAAATTGCTCTCCCCAAGTCAGATGCAAGCAGGCTTATAGACAGAAGTCTCTACCCCTGCTCTCTGTTTGATCTGTCTTCATGTAAATGAGGACTCCAAATCCTCACGGTTTGATTGTTCTCAAAAGCACCATCCTGATGGCTAGAATGGGGCTACTCTAATTGGTGAAGATGCTTATGGGTAGATTTAGCTGCACAGCTCCAATTGGAGAGGGAAAACCTCAGTCCTAATGGTGAAAATACAATTCCAAGAACTCCTTTATAAGGGCTGGCTCAGAAGGCAGTTTAATGTATGAGGCAGGTAGTTTAGTGCAGGCTTCTCTTTTAAGTGGGTTTACATGAGAGGCCCTGCTGTAGAAATGACTGCTAGACTCTCTTTTATTTTAAATTTGAGCCCAGGTAAGCCATCAGAGGCCCCTCTTGGTAGGTACCTTCTTCCTCAGGTCCACACTCTACAGAGAAAGCAAAAAAGTAGTAATGTTTCCTAAAATTACAAGACCAAGAAACTGTGATATAAATCATATAATTATTAATTATGAAACCCTTATATCAAAGTCAATGAAAGTTGATAATCAATATTTAAGTAATTAAATAACACTGAGTTAATAAATGAACAAGAGGATGTTTATAGAAAACTATTCATTATACTTTCACATCTCAAAGGTTTCATTCATTTTCTTACAGACATTTAGCCATTATAACCAGATATACCTGAACAATTTCTATTAAACCAGAGATACCTGAACAATTTTAAATTGCTTGGTAAAAGATGCATAACTTCTATACTTTCAAATCATGGTTTGTTTAAGTTGAAACCCTATTTTCTGTTTTGCTCTGTTTTATTTCAGTCTTAGGGTTGCTTTAGTGTACACTCTAATGAACATAATTTATTTCTGGATGATTAAAGATAATGAAGGATTTTTAAGTTACTAGCAACCATCTTAAACATAGCCTTTTCTGTCTACAATGTTTAGTTTTAAATTTATAATATAGGTGAAGGCATAGTAATCAGAGCATATATTTAAATTTTTTATTAAAAATAAATTTCTGTTCTCAATATTGTTCATTTTAGGTATGATGATTTTAATACAAATATTGCAAAAAGAAATTTATTTTTTAGAGATGTCACTGCAATTTCTTATTGTTATACAATAAATCATTCTGAAACATGGTGCCTTAAAACAAGATTAATTTCATTATTATCCCCCAACATTCTGGCAGTTGACTGGACTCAGTTAAGTAATTCTCAATTTTCTTAACTTGTGTGTTGACATCTGCTGGCAACTGACACCTATCAGCCAGAATACCTAAACATGGCGTCTACATATAGCCAAGGTTTCCTCACAGCATGGTGGCTGAGTACATAGAGTCTATATTCAAAGAAAGAGAAAATATAAGTTGTCACAATCCCAAAACTTGAGTCTAGAAACTGTGCCTCCTACCATATTCCATTGCACAAAAAAAGGAGAGTACAAGTTCAAGAGGAGGAGACATAGAATCCACGTCTCAATGAAACAAAGAACAATGAATTTGGGACCATAGTTTGAAAATGGTAGAGTTAGTCTTCTGGTTATTTATATATCACTCACTTGAAGACCCCCTATTCCAAAATAATACCTCTTTAAAAAATGATTCTCCAGCTTGAATCCTCAGTAATCTCAAATACATCAGGTCCAGATTCAGATAAACTTTTTCATGTGATTTTTAAAATAGACATTTTTGAGTATAGTTACTCTCAACATAAAGAACTCTCAATGAAAGAGACAAGTTCTGTTCCTCCACAACCAATGTATAATGTCAGTAAAGGCATAAAATATCTTTCACTCCAAAAAAGCAGAACATAAGATTTATACAAAAGTCACTGGTCCATAGATACTTTAAAATATATGTGTGAACAAGTTGCCAGTCCTTTGATTAAGGGTCAGTCCTACACCTTAAGAATGCATGGCATTTTTCTCTGCCCTCTTGGCTATCATTTTTGTTCTGTAATTCATTCTTTTTCATTAGAAATTACCATTGTTTACTGCTAGGTAGTTTCCTCGTCCAACTTTCTCACTGTATTGTATCAAGGACCCAAAGTCCTCTTTTTATTTCTTATTGTCTCTGTACTTCTATAAATAAATGAGTGGTACTTCCATCAGCACCTAATAACTCTTAACATTTTGTAAGATTTCTATGAATTTAATTTGGGTGTACTAGATCAGACAAAAGCTACAGCCACAAGTCTTAAAATACATCCTTATAAACCTTGGTTTCCTTATGCTGCAGCTATGCAACAATATCCTTAGGATTATTAGAAACTTTATTGTTTAACAGAGTGAATCTGTTTGGTATATAAAATCTTTATAGGCTCATTGGTCTGTTTAAATCAGGGGTAGTCAACATTTTTATATCTACCACCCACTTTTATATCTCTGTTAGTGGTAAAATTTTCTAACCACCCACTGGTTCCACAGTAATGGTGATTTATAAAGCAGGGAAGTAACTTTACTTCATAAAATTTATAAAGCAGAGTTACAGCAAATTAAAGCATATAATAATAATTACTTACCAAGTACTTTATGTCGGATTTTCACTGCTTGGCAGAATAAATCTTTATAAAACAACTTACTATAGTTAAATCTATCTTTTTATTTATACTTTGGTTGTTCTGCTACTGCCCACCATGAAAGTTGGAATGCCCACTAGTGGGCAGTAGGGACCAGGTTGACTACCACTGGTTTAAATGATTATATAGATTGTTCAAGATTTTTCTGATATTAAAAAAAGTCATAATTGCCTCATCTTGGATTTGATCTATGGCCTGAAACTTTTCTGTTTTCACTGGAAATTGGAAAAGCATTCATTGTACCCCTATCTTAGATTCACTTTATTTAAAAGCTCATTCTTAGTGCATTTTTTCTTCTCTCATTTTGTCATACACAGCAGGAGGAAGCCAGACGGCACTCATTCCACCTAGAAATCTCTTTAACTATATCACCAAACCCATTAAGAATACTTTCTATTTTCCATGTTATTCCATAGAATAGTGTCCACCATTATGTCCCAAGCATATCATTTTTTTCTCTGGCTTTGTAACATTTTCCTTTCTTTAACCTCAAGGTCATTTAAGTATCAGTATCACTCCTTGATTCCCTTTAGGTTTTCCCTCTCTCCTTGAGGCTCTCTGACTTCCTCTGCCACCTGGTGAAAAAGCCAATACTATGTGTTTTAGGTTATTTTTATGATAGCACAGAATTCTGGTACTGTGTTATCATTTGTTGCATCACAAATTACCTCAAACATTGAATCCCCTGGGTCCCAGACAGAGTCCTGCTTGGCCCCATTCTGTGGCACAAATCCAGTATCTCCTCTTTTGCCATGGGATCAATGATTCTGACCAGAATAGTTAATTAAAACTCTGCCTATTGCATTATAGGTATGAGGATTCCACATGACCCTGACTACTCCCTGATGGACTCAGTACTCCTTTGGGCACTGACTTCAAACCCACTAAACCTGGTGTACAAGAATCAAAAGTTCCTGGTCCAAGCCTTGTGCTCTGATCTGAACTATGCTAATATCTAGTTCTCATTGTGAGCCTAGAAGCCATTGTAAGAGAAGGACCTTGCTAGCAAAAAAGTGTCATAAGAATTAGGGATTCAAAATTTCCAGGCTTGTGCATCTTAACCAAATGTCCTCATACCATGACTCAGGTTCCTACTACATTCCACCAGTGTTGCTAATTTATTGCATGAGAAAGAAAACTTTTTCTGAAAAGACAAGATAGTAAATATTTTAGGCTTTCCTGGCATATACACTCTATTGCACCTGCTCAACTCTGCCATTAGAAAGTGCCACTTGATATAAATGGGCATGGTTGTGTTTCAGTAAAACAAACACTTTTTGTAGGAAAGCTAGTGGTGGGCCAGATTTGGAGAGCAGTTTGCTTACTTCTCCTTCAATGTAACAAATATATCATGCTAAGCACTTAATTGATATTGTGACCTAAAATCTTATATACAAACCTTGAAATCGATTTTTAGCAATATCTATGACTGGAGATAAAGTACTTTTTAAAACATTCTAATGTAGAAGGTATAGAAGCCTTATAATTATCCTCTTGTGCCCTTATTTGAGCACTCAAATTTTATCATTTTTTCTTCATGTACATTTCCTAACTTTGTCAAAAAGTAGAACACATGCTTCACTTGTTTTTAATCATCATTGCTCATCACAGTAACTATGTACCACAGACATTTCATTTCTCAAAAACTTACCCTTTGGTTGAATTATATTCAGGGCTGGCTGTATAGTTAATGGGGTCTAAGGAAAAACAAAAATGCAGACCCCTGTTCAAAAGCTAGAAATTTTTTTTCTTTCTTCCATGGTCTTTCTCTTAATTGTCTTTTTTTCTTTTAATTTGCTATTAAGTGTGACATTTTCTCAGGTATGAAGAAAGTTGTGTCATAAGGGTGGACCCTCTCTCATAAGTGTCCAGGGTCCTGCCACATGACAGAGTGGTACAGAGTGTACATGTCTGACCTCAACCCTCTCTGTAACAGCACCTAAGTTCCCAATTGGGGAAGAAGGGGGCAGAAGTCACTGGGCAAGAGCAGAGCATCATGTGGCCAAGAACCAATCACAGGAAGGTAGAGAGGCAAGGAAAGGTGTCCTTGCATGTCAGCTGAAGCTGCAAGTCTTTGGCACCTGTTCCATTTTCCTGTAGGACTTCACTTACATAACAAGTTCAAAGATAAAATTATTAAGATTTCAAAAGAATGACTATAGAGCATTAAACCCTAAGCATGAGGCCCTTGTTTCAGCATTGCCTCTTGGAGCTGGTACTGACTATATTCTATCTTTCTTTCTTTTTTTTTTTTTTTTTTGTATTTTTCTGAAGCTGAAAACGGGGAGAGACAGTCAGACAGACTCCCGCATGCACCCGACCGGGATCCACCCGGCTTGCCCACCAGGGGCGACGCTCTGCCCACCAGGGGGCGATGCTCTGCCCCTCCGGGGTGTTGCTCTGCAGCGACCAGAGCCACTCTAGCGCCTGGGGCAGAGGCCAAGGAGCCATCCCCAGCGCCCAGGCCATCTTTGCTCCAATGGAGCCTCCGCTGCGGGAGGGGAAGAAAGAGACAGAGAGGAAGGGGGGGGGGTGGAGAAGCAAATGGGCGCTTCTCCTATGTGCCCTGGCCGGGAATTGAACCCGGTCCCCCACACGCCAGGCCGACGCTCTACCGCTGAGCCAACCGGCCAGGGCCTATATTCTATCTTTCAATACACACTCATGATAATTTGAGTAACTATGATGCCACTGAAAATCATAGCTTACTATCTTTTCTTTTTCTCCTAACTTTCCCTAACAAGAAAGATAACCATGTACTCATCAAATATGTATATGAGCAATCCAATCCCAAGTTTTCATTTCAAAGATCTGTCCCATAGGGATATTCCTGGTCTAATTACTAAATCTGTGAGGATCCTAGTGGGGTGGAGGAGGAGGAGACCGTCTACTCAAAGGTGGTGATTAAATAAACTCAAGAAAAAGACTATAAAGTTGTTGGGCAAGGTTAAGGAAAAGTAACATGGAAGAATTTAGCACCTTGAAAATAAATAGCATCACTTTTAAGTCTGCAAGGATGATAGAGGGAGTTTTATTCTGAAAGAAAACTTTAGTTGGAGAACAACCAGACTGCAGAACTCATCCATTGTCAATCACACACCAGGAAGGAGGAAGTTGGTGAAATACTTATTCTACCTCTCTTCCCTCCACCCTCTGGTCTCCTACTGGTGCCTCTCATCTGTCAAGCAAAGCATTCCAAAAGTTAGCACTCATAAAGGTCACACTTTTGAGGTTAAGAACAACATAGGATACATTGAAAAACAGAAAGAATATAACAAACAGAACATAAAGGACCAGTCATATTCACTTATGTGCCTAGCAGTGCTCAACTCAACCACCACCAAAAATGAAATGATGATGGTAATGATAATAATGTGTGCAATTCTGCCGACTAAGTGTGCTGAAATTTCCAATTTATAAAGTCAGGGCAACCAATCTTCGATCATTTTCACATTTTGAAAATTAAAGTTTACAGTCTCTAAACTGGGCCCAGGCTGGATAACTAGGTTAGTTAGAGCTCCTCCCAAAATGCAGAGGTTTACAGTCGGATCGTTGGTCAGGGCACATACACAAACAAATCGATGTTCCTCTCTTAATCAATAAAATAAACATGAAAAATAAAAGAATCTCTAACTGAGAACTAACTGTTTTGCTGATCCACGACTTTGCATCACCATGGTGGGGTAGCTTTGCATTAGCCATCAGGGATAGTTTCTTGTTCTTTCTGTCTTGCAATAATAATTATTATAGGCAAAATATGTGCTAAATTAATTTAGAGTGCTCACTTTGGCAGCACATGTACTAAATTAATTGACAGAAATTTTCTCAGCAGTAATTTGAAATGCATTGTCAAAGATAGTGCTCCACAGACACTCATATTATGCCAGGCTCTTTTCATAATTGTTTGGAATATAATAGAATATAATAAAATAATTATATTATATTATAGTATAGTATAATAAAATATAATAAAATAATTCTATTCTATTATATTATAATAAAATGAAGGTAAAATAGAAGAGGAGTGGAGGATAATATACCTTAGAAAAACTGTTATGTAATACATGTGATTACTTAGTAAGAAAATTTGTCATACTCATGGATAATAGCAAGAATGATTGCATATTCTAATAATATGAATGTACAAAGCATTAGAACTAACTCTGTCTTGAGGTACAGGGAAACAGTAATATACTTCTGTTTAAAAGCTGATTAACTAAATATTAAGTTATTTAGAAACCAAATAAGCTCCTTATCATTCAAGGTTTCTATTTGAAGACAGCAGAAGCCACTCTAGTTAGTTCAAGTGGAAAAGCGATTTATTAAAAGGCACCACACAAAATCTCAAGGATCAGGGAAGGGAAAGGTATTAGGTTTAGAGAGTATCCAACTAAAGAAAACACTAAAACGACACTCTGAAGATGGGCACTGAACATGAAAATAGCACTACTCCAACCTAACAACTTTATGTTTTAGTCATATCTATAAAAATAATATTTAAGGATATAAAATAAAATTTGAATAAAATTTTAAAAGTTGTATATCACCTTAGGAAAGCTTACTTCTGTCACATCCCTGCTTTAAACCATTACTAGTTTCTATCTAGGATAAAGCAAGACCCCTTCGCAAGGCAGGTGAGGCCAGTGTGGTCCTGGCTCCGCCTCTTCTTCTTCCATATTGTCCATTAAGTGGCTTCCCATCACCATCACCGCCACTCCCTGGCATTAAACCATATCCAGTTGTGCCCTAATATAGTACATCAGGGAGCACAGGTCCCCTAAAGTCCTCTCTTCTCCTGGTTTTTTCTGGTGCTGTTGACTCAGGGCTGGCATAGTGACTGAAAAAGGGATTGTCACACTCTCTCTGCAGTATCCCTTTAAATTTACTGTTGGAATTCGCCCTGATCCTCACTACCCCCTCACATACCACAAAGTCCCCCTGACTTGTTTCCTTAGCATCCCCTGCCTAGTCTCATCGTAACATTGACCACATGATATTGGAATTGAATTGCTTGCTCATTATTAGTCCACCTTCTCCAGTGTTCTGTGAAACTGAGAGCAGAGCTGGATCTGGTGCAAAATAATTATGCATTCAATAAGTGGACTAAATTTCCAGTTTCTCTTATGTGAAATAAAAGAGTTTGACTAGATGAACTAGAAGACGATATGGTCCTATAGACAGTAACACTGATAGGCTTATCCCAAACCCAGGAAATACCTTTTCTTTGTATTCCTTTGGTTCTGGGCATCTGACATACTCCCAAGTGTCGGGAATCAGAATCTGTAATTGCCATGAACTGTTAGGATCTCATGTGGTTTGGTCATGCAAGGGGACTGCATTTCCTAGCTGCCTAGCATCTGAGTCCTGTGTTTCCCATATAGGATTCTGGGCCCTGAGCATCACATGAGGGGGTAGCTGAGGTTGAGTCTCTAAGACTGGACGTCTCCATCTGTCCTGGACAGCAGATTCAGTGTCCAGTGATCTGGTCAAGACTGCCATTCATGGGAAGTTGGAGCAGGACCTAAGCCCTATCACGTAACAAAATGTGTTTTAGCATGCCTATGGTGAGTTCTGGTTTTAGGCTGGTGCACACAGGTGCTGCCCAGAGAGTTGGCCAGGCTGGTTCACATGCTAACTGCCATCCAGGTGTGGACCCCTACGTGTGGAGGAAGAAGCTTACTTAGCCTGAGTGGGATTGAGAAAAGTCAAAGAATTCCTTGAAACTCAAGAGAGGAGGGGGGCTGGGGTCTGAATGGTTAGAATAAATTACTGGCTTTCTTTGGCTCAATACTGTGCAGGATTCCTAAGGATAAGGACCTTGGGCCCCATTCTACTGGTGCATATTCATCAGCTATTGCAACTTATACGGGCTAAAGGTAAACCACAGAGAGGGCAGGCTCATTTACTACTGCTCTTGCCCTGGATTGGTCAGGGAGGACTGCCCAGTTAATGTACAGTAATGGTGACTAAGAAACCACACTTGGCCTACAGGATATATTCTGTCGTATTCCTAAGCATCAATAGTACATTAATTTTATTCTACTTCCTTTCTTTCCTTCCTTCCTTCCTTCCTTCCTTCCTTCCTCCCTTCCTTCCTTCCTTCCTTCCTTCCTTCCTTCCTTCCTTCCTTCCTTCCTTCCTTTCTTCCTTCCTTCCTTCCTCCTTTCCTTCCTTCCTTCCTTCCTTCTTTTCTTTTTATGATGCAGAATCTAAACAAAAATAAAAACACATTGGCAGTTACACAGGGAAAGATATTTAGAAGGCAGTACAGTTCTGCCACTGAGTAGTCATGGAGAGTCAGAAGATGAGCATGACCTCTGCGTTGGCTAATGCCCTAGTGCTGATGCTGTTTCCTGGACTAACAAATATATCTCTACAGCCAGGTTTGCATTAGAAGAAGAATACTAAGTATGCTGAATCTGAGGGACCTGTGAACTATTAAGCATAGGTAGAAGAGTTTCTTTATTCCTTCCCCCACAAAACTGCATTTGTGTTTAGACTTTGTGATCCCTTAGAACCAATTTTGTGTTAAAAGTTTTATTAATTAACTTGTATTTTCCCTGTCTTTACTCTTGACTTTCCTTCCATTCTTCTGCTATAAAATTATTTACTTTAATATGAACAGTAATTATGTGTGTACATATATATACATATATCAAATCATCTTCCACAAACACTTGTATAATTTGCAGGTGTCCACTCTTTTTCTTTAGACTACACATTTTCTAAGAGCAGTAACTGAAACTTTCTCTAATATGGCGACACTTGGAAAAATCTATAAAAAATTAGCTCAAATGCTAATGAATTAGGAGGCCCAGTGAGCTTCTCAGTATTTAAACAGGATGATCTTGTTTTGTTATTGCTGCTGCTGTTGTTGCTGTCATTAGCATTCTGAACACATTCTCTATTCTGATTTAAATCAAGATTACCCTGGATGCTAATCTATGTAGGATAATTTTTTAGGGAAAGATCAACTTGTAAGTGTATCTAAAGGAATGAAAACTGTGAGGTTCCCGGCTCTTGGTTCAGGGTGTCAAACAAGAGGTGACCTGTAGCAACTGCATAGACAAAATTGTTCAAAAAATAGTGGAAAGGGATTAAAATATGTCTTTGATGGATGTGTCAGGTTGGAGTTTTCTGGCATGCAATAAATAAAGTCTCCACTTCCTTTGGAGGCGTGCTCCACATGAACCCACTTCAATTTCAGCCATGAAGTTCCACTGGGCTTATACATTTTTACTATTTGGAGCCATTGCCTCCTGCCCAGCTGGTGAGCTAAGGTGTATCCCTTGATCTTGGCATATCTGTGGTATATCTCTTCACAATAATTCGTACAATTTAGAGGTCCATGGGGTCTCTAGTCCAATTACACTGTAGCCAACAGAGATTTTTTGTCACATAACATTTGACTTCTTTTCAGAAAAGACCACTCTGGAGTACAGCAGACTTCACTCTCAGTACTGCCATCTTATTTTAATGAGAGGCAAAGGTGTGTTGTCTAGGAAGCCCTTGACAGAATATCATTACAATGAGATGTTCAGATGTTTGTCTGGCACTAAAGTTCCCATTAGCATTTACAGAGAGTCCCAGACAAATCTCTTCATAAATGCTATTCAGACTGCCATGACAGAAATCACAACATTTACTCAGTCTTTTCATATATGCTTGATTTTTCTCTTTAAATTATAACCAAGCAATATTAGCACAACTGTAGTAAAATGAAGTTATATGCAGAAATACTTGAACAAAGTTTTTTTTTCCTTTAGTGTCTTGTTATTTTCTTACAGAAAAATTAAAATAAAAAGTAGGTGATAAGTCTTTAAGAAACATCAGATATTGGAAAATAGAAAACACCAGTTTAAATTTGTGCACAATAATACAAAATTTAACACTTAAAGAGTGACACAAGTTTAAGTATAGTTATACAAGATAAACGTTTATAAAATTTTAGAAAGAAAACAAAGCAATATAAAATAAAGCAGATATTAATGTTAATGTATAAATAACCAAAACATTAATAATTTTTTCTTGACAAATGAATGATCTCTAGATGGTGTTAAGAACACTGCTTCTCTTGACTTCTTATAATTATAGATCAAGAAAATGTCTATGGCTAGAAACATAGACATTATTTGAATATTGGAAACTTAGGGGAGCAATGGCTACAGACTTTATTGTTTAGAATCAGTCAGATAACTTGTCATTTCTATGTTTAAATGATCTAATAGCTTCAGTGCTTTTCATTTCTATGTCTGTGAGCTACAACTGCAAGCATATGTCTATATGAAACAATGGCAATGATTTTGGCTTACCATTACCTAATCAATGCAGAAAAACACTAGCTGCTGCTCAATATTTTTAATACTGGATGGGAAACTGGTTTTAATACAGTCAGAATCAGCCCTGGCCGGGTAACTCAGTTGGTTAGAGCATCATCCTATAATACCAAGGTTACAGGTTTAATGGTTTAATCTCCAGTCAGGACAGATACAAGAATCAAACCAAGAAATGCATAAGTAAAGTGAAATAACAAATCGATGTCCTCTCTCTCTCTTTTTCCTCTCTAAATAAAAAAAAAATTAATAAACATAGTAAAACTCTGGAGAGCAGCATTTCTCAAACATTTGTCTAAAACTGACTGGAGAATAATTAAATAAAATGTCGTGTTTTAAGCCCCACAAACATCTAAACCAGAATTTCTGAGAGAACTGCGTAAGGTAAAATAAATATGTAGTTTTAAATAGCTCCTCAAGAAAATTTTTTCACACTAAATATTCGGAGAAACATTTTTTCAGAATTATAATATATTAGGTGAGTAATGCAAGCTATTCTAGAATTTCCTTTTAAAGTCTTTTCTGTCTTCAGATCAAATCAACTACATCACTTCAAAGTTACTGATATCTAATTTTTATTATCAACACCACAGCATGTTGGAACTCTGATACTCTACTTAAAATAGTAGCTTCTAGCCACTTACAGCTAGTAAGTATTTGCAATAATGGGACTGAGAAATGAAAGTTTAAATTATATTTTATTTAAATTTGTTTAATTACAATTTTATAAATGAATACTTAATTCATATATTGTGAACAGTTTTTTCATATATATCATTGAATTTATTCCTAGGTATATAATATTTCTTTACTGATTTTAATTTGTTGTGTTTACATATATTCTAGTGTCCCCCCAAATGCATCCTCCTCTTCCCTGTAATCCCCTCAACATCCTCCTTGTCTGCCTGGCCCCAACGCCCTCTCCCCTTTCCTCCAGGATTTGCTTTTCTGCTCTCTATAATGCCGTGTTATGTGTATATAATTTCACCAATCTCTTTCTCTTCTTTGATCCCTTCCTATCATCCCCTTTCATTCTGTACGCTTTCCCTCTGGTCCCTTTGATCCCACCTCTGTCTTTATTCTGTTCCTCAGTTCACATTGTTCATTGGATTCTTCAAATGAGTGAGGTGGGAATGCAGATTGCTACAGCCACAGTTGAAAACAGTATGGAGATTCCTCAAAAACTTAAAAATGGAACTGCCTTTTGACCCAGCCATCTCATTTTTAGGAATATATCCCAAGAATGCCACATCACTGATTCAAAAGAGGAAATTTACCCCATGTTTATGGCAACGTTGTTTACAATAGCCAAGATCTAGAAACAGCCCAAGTGTCTATCAGTGGATGAGTGGATTAAAAAGTGGTGGTACATAGACACAATGGAATACTATGCAGTCATGAAAAAGAAGGGAATCTTACCTTTTTGCAACAACATGGATAGACCTGGAAACTATTATGTTAAGTGAAATATATGTGAACTTTTAAGTGTGTTTGAACCAGTTGAAAATGTGAATCTACTTTTTTTTAACTTTTAATTTTATGAAACTTCAAGTCAAGTAATTCTAATGGAAATTTAACAACCAAATTGAGGTGTGTACATTAATACATGAAGATGTCAAATGTATACTATGGAAAAAAAAGGAATACACTCTATCTTAATAATTTAATTTATTTATATTCTAAAATAATAACTTGTATATCTTAAGTTAATTAAAATCATTTTTAACTCAACTTTACCCTATTTCTTTCTGTTTTCAATGTGGCTACTAGAAAGATTTTAAATGGTATACATGAATTTTCTTATACTTTTGTTGTCCTAGAGTGAGGAAACAGATGTTATTAAGTGTGAGAAGGACTGTCCTAACCATTGATGAAAGAAACATGCTTTCAGAAAAACCTCAAAGACAAGGGAAGAACAAAGAAGACCTGAGAGTCAGCATTGGGCTGGTACGCAGGAAAATTAAAATGATAAGAATGGAAAAATTCATCTATTTCACATTTTAACTTAATAATAAGTAAACATAAATAACAGTGTCAGATTTTTTTTTTGCTAACTCTTCCTTCTTTGTTCAGTATGTAGGACTTTTTTATTCTTGGCACAAGACTGACACAAAAGAATCAATGTGTTCATAAATAAGAATAGTTTTCTTTATGGAGTAAGGTATTGACAATGTTTCAGTCATTCTATTGCATAATTAATATTGTCATTAAACATCCTGCATAAGAAATATCATCTTCACAATTGTTCTTCAATTTTATCTAACAGTCATTCAAAGAGGACAGACTGACAGAGGGTAAATGTTAAAAGTAAGGCTAATGACACAAAAGCTCCAGTAAACCAATCTCAGCATGTGTTAAATCCATGAGAATCTCCTTTCTTCTCTTCCATCCCTTCTAGTCTCTCTTATTTCTACCATTTTTATGGCTTTCTTTCCTTTCCTGAACAAGCAATATAGCCTTAGAGCTATTAAGTAAGGCCACACAAGATAATAATCAGCACTAACTGGAAAAGAGTCATAATGGCCCAAAGCAGGGATCAAAGCCCAGGGAGCCGAGGAAGGCATTCCCATAGGAAAGAAATGGGAGTGAAGAATGGAAGTCCCAGCAAAGAGAAAGACAGTCCAGTATGGGATACTCAACCTCAACGAGGTGGGGGTAGAACAGGCAGCCTTTTGGAGAGTACCAAAGCCCAGAATGGGTGCTACGAAATTATTTGACACAGGGTATCAGAGCATGGGCGGAAGAAGGTGAGTTTTCTATATATGTGGGCAGTAGTTGAGGCTGGGAAGAAGAAGTCTAAAATACTAAAGTATTTGGAGATGATAGAATATCATGTTCTCACCTTCTGGCAGTAGCTCATAAAAATAAGCTATTGTTAAATCTGTTCTTGCAACTTTTTTATACATTTTGCAAAAATTATAAAAGACTCATTAGAATAAAGTATATTTTTAAATCTCTGATGCATTAGATGGTTTTCAAATATTTTCTTTCTAGGTATAGTTATTTTTCCAGTTGCTTTAGTTTACTCAACTAGGTAAGAACCAAGGTCATAAGCTAAGAGATGGTGAGGGCTTTTGAAAGTTTGAGAAGAAAGGAGAAATGTAAAATAGCTATCTAGGAGAATAGCAGAGAGAAAAGGCTGGGGACTTACAGCATGGCGCTAGACAATTTAAGGACCCACTTGAACGTAGAAACCATACATCTAAAATGAGGTCAGAATTATTTTAGGTATAGTCATCTACAAAGGAGCAGGCTGGAGTAGAAAAAAAGTTTGATTTAACTTGGATTGTGGTTTTTCCAGGGAATATGAAAAACAAAAGAAAGAAAAAACAGTTGAGGATGTTTGAAAGGTAGTTATAATGATTGAATATCAACTTCTATAGGTTACAAGATGATGTACGTTGTGGAAGGCTGTGCTGTTTTTCTGACTCAGTTTTATTAATGCAGGTGTTCCTAAAATCCATTCATTCATAATTGGAGAAAAAATTAGCCTTCCTGGTGTTTTGTTAAAGATGAAGTGCCATAATACCTTGTATATTTATTGCTCTGTGTATCTCCATCACTAATGTCACAGCGTTATTCTATCATTATCACGTGTGTCTGTCTTCCCAACAACACAAAAACGTTCTCAAAGATGAATCTCTTTATGTCTTTTAAGTACTCAGCAGAAAGTCTGATACATAGAAACCCGTCTGTCTTATAGGAAGTCAGTTTATTTTTTTGGAACAAAATCACCATCTTGTGGCAAAATAGAATATTGTCACTATAGACTTAAAAAGAGTCATTGTATCTTAATAATTATTGGCATAAATATAATTACTTTCTGGTCTTCTGACTCTAAAATAGATAAGATTAAGTGGAAAACAGCATCTTGAAGGCACTCAATTTTAGCATTTCTGCTTTATTCTCTGTCTATATGATCTAAGTGTTTGGTTCTATTTAACTGTATTTTGTTCTATAAACTGAATGTATTATTTTCTGTATTAAATTTTGTAGTAGTGACATGCTTCCTTAAATTTGGAGTAGTTTCTTTGTTTGTTTGAAGGGGAAATTTTTCGTATTTGCTTAAGATTGGAAGGCTTTTTCTTAAAAAAAAACAAACAAAAAACCAACACCAAGAAAACCCTGGAATTTTCCAGAGCCCAAGAACAGAAAGTAGGACTTCTTAAGAAGTAAAAGCCCTCAGGAACACAGGCAAGTTCATCACTTGGGATCTGATTATATCCTGGCCCTCTGATTATTTTTCTCTCTCTGAAGAGCCTTCATCTGATCCTTCAACTTGAAAATGTTTAGCAATGACTGGCCTTGGTCCCTTTCTACTCAAAGTCATTTGTTTTAAATCTACCAGCTAACTGACACAATCTGTGTCTCAATACCAGGAGGCAGAAGAGTTATCTGATTAGCCCAGATAATCTTTTCTCAACTGGCCTGTCTATGGATGATTTTCTTTGACCAGTTTTTCTCTCCTAGTTCAATTAATTGTCTTAACAAAACTCCCCTATTTTAATTAGTTTTGATAACAAATAGGTCAATAATTTCACCAAGTTTCAAACAGCAACAGGATCACAGAGAACATACATGGTTACAGGATTGGCTATAAGGATAAAGTCTTACAGGATTGTGGAAGAAGTAAGGTCTAGAAAGGAGAGTTGCACAATCAGAGAATAGTCAATAATTGGCTTCCAGAAGAATATCTAGCAATAAGTCTCAAAGAGTCTCATGGAAATGCAAATTTGGTCTTAATGGTCTGGTGAAAAACATCCCTAAACTGAATGGTATTATATTGTTTTTAGTATTCAATTCTCTAATAGTGACACATTTCCTTAAATTTGGAGGAGGTTTTTTGCTTCTGATGATATATTTACTAACTTTTATGATTTGCCCTGATAGAAATGGGGATGCTAACTTGATGAAGTTGTTGCTAAAAATTCCAAAATTACTAGTCCGTTTCATAAAATAATGTCAATTTTTTCCAGTTTAACATCTATGAGATGCATGAAATTTAAGTTTTATATACTCTATGGTTTGTATTTCTATACCTTTAATCCCTGGAATTTATTAGGATTCTAAGAAAACTATGAAGGTATTGTTCAGTTCTTTTTAAATATTAAAGCAGATTGAAGTCCTATATTAGTTTAAGAATACCTATAGGCAGGTTTCTGAGAAGTCTTCTGGAGACTAATATAGTCAGCCATTTTTTACAGACCTGGAATCATCACTGAAGAAAAGTTCTGGGTATTAATTAGAATTATTTTTTCCAAAATAAGAAAATCACAGAGTAGATTTTCTAAGATGTATGGCAAAGATGTTATGGAGAAGGAGATTTTAAGTACAAATGTTTATTGATGGATTTTAAAGTTTTCCGACAAGAGAATACAGCCTGACCAGGTGATGGCACAGTGTATAGAGGGTTGGACTGAGATGCAGAGGACCCAGTATCAAATCCTCAGTGTCGCTGGATTGAATGTGGGGTCGTTGGCTTGACCATGGGATCATACATATGACCCCATGGTCATTGGCTTGAGGCCAAAGGTCACTGGTTTAAGCAAGGGGTCACTCACTCTGCTTTAGCCCCCAGTCAAGGCACATATGAGAAAGCAATCAATGAACAACTAAGATGCCGCAACAAAGAATTGATGCTTCTCATCTCTCTCCTTTCCTGTCTGTCTGTCCCTATCTGTTCCTCTCTCTGGCTCTCTCTCTCTCTCCTTGTCTTTCTCACTAAAAACAAAAACAAAACAAAAAAAAACAAGAAAATACAGAAAAGGAAAAAAGTCAACTAAATTTTACTGACACAAGTTGTGAAGTGTTAGGGGAGAAAGTGTGTAGAGGTTGTGTGTCCTCCTCCTAGCTCAATAACACTGAATTTGCTTCTTTTGACTGAAAGAGCAAGATAGGCTTAAACTGATATATGGCGGTCTGTGGTAAGAAACGTTTTCCTTTAACACATATAATACAAGAAAAAGAAAGCTCTGAAATAAGCAGTCTTAGTTTCTGATACTGCAGTATTTTTTTAAAATATGTTAACATATTTGAGAAGATTGCTGTTCAATCCCACAGCACATATGACCAGGTCAAAGCCCATAACAGTCTATGGGATGCTTATCTCTTTGCCATTTTATATTGCCTTACTTGAATATGAACTGGAAGAGGAAATGTACTACAATCTCATGCTTATGTTCAGTGCAAAGTATAAACTAGAAGAAAAAAGGATATATATGAATGATGTCCCTGTCTAATGAAGAGATGCTTTTTAATATTTATTATCAAGCCTGTGGCTATAGAATATGAGAATCAAAGAAAACTGGTTAATTTGAAAGTAAAATAATAATAATAATAATAATAATAAAGCACTGATTAAAGTTAGCAAAATTTATTATACCAAAGGGCTTATAAGGGTTGAAAAATACATATACCTGTACAATTTATTGTATAACCTAGAAATATGTTATAGAGGTACAACCTTCCAGGAACTGGAATAGAAGGAAAATACACATTGCCAAAATAAATGATCCTTGTGTTGTGACACCACCTTAACTTATACTAGAGGAAATTACCTGTTCCTGCAGTAAATTATTGCCTAGCCAGTTACGGTTACCTTACTCATAAAAATATATCTATCACAATCACTCCAAATAATGGACATTTTTTCAGTACAATTTCTAATTCCTACTTTCACTCTAGTACAATGTCCTTGTCAGTCAACATTTCCTTCAGTTTCACTTTCAACCTAAATCTTCTCCTGCCCTGATTGATGATTGCTTAGATCTATCAATAGCTCCCTCCTCTAAGCGGAAACTCATTATCTAGTGTCAATGGTCAGATAATTACTGAACACCATTCCTATTCCCAGATGCTAGTAACAATTTAACTATAACTTAATCATTTCTATTAGTCATAAAAATGATTGTGTTAAAAAGAAAACCTCACACCCAAAATGTCATCACTTATGCTAAATAAAGACCATGGTACCAAATCTAGACTTATTTATTTCATATTTATATTTTGCTGTTAAAATAAAAGTATCAATTTTATTGACATGTTTGGGATAAAATGGACTTCACAGACAGATTAGCCTGAGACACCGGAGTATAACATTGCAACAGACAGGTTAATACTCTGCCCTCATCCTCTTCCTCAGCACTATCTGCTCATCTTCTTCATAACTCTTCCCTGGGCCAGCCATGTCCTCACTGGCCTCTGAAATGTCCCTTCTCCCAGGCCCTCACCCACATACCAATGAACAAAAGCATGTTTGGCATATATCAGGTCAAACTTGTGGTCCAGGGGAACCAGACTTCAGCAACAGCTGTGGTGTTGCTCAGCATGTACACAGCTCACTGTGCTTTGGCCAGGTCTCTCCCAGGTATGACAATGACAGGCTGGCAATTAATGCTAATTTTGAAGCCCATGGGATACCAGTCCACAAAATGGATGCTGCGCTTGGTCTTGATGGTGGCAATGGCAGAATTAACATCTTTGGGAACCACATTACTACAGTACTACAGGAAGCAAGCCATGTATTTACTATGGGGAAGATCACAGTTCACCATCTGGTTGGCTGGCTGAAAACACATTGGTGATTTCTGCTACAGTAAGCTGTTCATGGTAGGCTTTCTCAGTAGAGATGACAGGGGCAAATGTGGCCAGAGGAAGTGGATGCAAGGACAGGGCATTAGGTTGGTCTGAGATTCAGTCAAATCAATATTCAGGGCTCTATCAAACTTGATGGAAGCAGGGATAGAGGACAAAATCTAACTAATAAGACACTTAAGGTTAGTAGGTCGGGTGCTTGATATCAAGGTTTCTATGACAGATATATAGATGTCTCATTGTCAACCATGAAAGCACAATCAAAGTGCTCCAGTGTGATGTGGGTGGTGAGGATGGTTGTTTAGAATTCAACTACAGCTGGGGAAACATGGAGGGCTGGGTAAATGGAGAAACCCAGCTTGGACTTCTTGCCATAATCAACAGAGAGATATTCCAACAGCAAGGAGAACCAGTTCCCCTACCAGAACTGTGGAAAACCAAGAAGCTCTGAAGACTGGGCACTGATGTATTGGTCAGCCAGTTTCCTAATTCAGTCCAAAATGGGGTCAGTGTTGTCCTTGCCAATATGTAGTATCCATGGGCATAGTTATTGGCAGCATATTCTTTGTCTTTGATGAGCTGTTCATCGTAAAAGAGCTGACTGTAGGTACCAGTGTGAATTTCATCAATGACTGTGGGTTCTAGGTCTACAAATACTGCCCCAGACAAATTCTTGCCAGTACTTGTCTCACTGAAGATGGAGTTGAAGGAGTTATCTCCTTCCTCCCATGGTCTTGGCATCTGGCTATTGGGCTCATATTATTTTCCAAGTAGTAGAGCTCCCAGCAGGCATTGATGATCTGTACACCAACCTGACCAATGTGAAGGGAGATGCTCTCATGCATAACTGAGACTGGCCAGTCTCTGTGGGGCTGGAGGAGGTGAGGGGAAGACAACAAGGACCTACCACTGAAAGACTACCAAGGGATGTGGGAGAGAAGTCCTAAACTGAAATTTATTACTTGACCTAGTTACTGTTTCAGCCTCTGCAAGAAACATAATCTTAATCAACCAGTCTACAATCTTCTGGTCAACACCAATGAGGCAATCTTTCATATGGGCTTTCTCCATCCTCCTCCTCCCCAATACAAAAGAAGAGGCAATCTTCATGACAAAACAAACAGAGAAAAACCTTGCCACCCTTTTTCTTCTTCTTCTTTTTCTTCTTCTTCTCCTTTCTTTTTATAACAGGTCCCTTGCCCTGCTCTTTTTCCCATAAAAATTGTCCATTTTGTACAATCCCTCTGGAGTATCCTTCTAGTTACTAGACAGGATGCTGCAGAATTCATGAATTGCTTGATGAAGCCAATTAGGCCTTCATTTACTTGGTTGAATTTTGTTCCTTAACAAACAGAGGACTGTAACTAGTAGATATTAAGGCATGTTGCAAGACTTTAAAGCTTGGTTCACTCTGGAATCATACATTTTTTAAAAAATCAATTTTTTTTCAAGTGAAAATATATCATCATACACAAATTTCAATAAAATGTTCAGCTTTTAAAAAGGGTCCTGAAGATTTTTTATTTTATTCAGGGATAGCTGTAGGTCACAGGATGACTAGTTAAAGTATAATAAGTGTGTCTACTCAAAATTGATGGATAGCTCTGGGAACTTAGAATTTCCCTGGGAAAAAAAATATTTTTCTCGTTTTTAGAAAATAGAAAGAAAAAGTCAGTAAACGTTCAGGCCTCCTGCCAAAAGAAAATTATCTATGCCTAGAATGGACAATTCCCAGCATATGAAGATTTTTTTTTCTCTCATTTCCATGGCATAGTCACGTCTTATTCCAAGAGCCTCTGATAGTTGCAAGAAAATTGTTGGACCACTGGGCCTCATTAAGTCTACCTCTCCTTTTATAACAATTGTACATCAAAGTCCTGGTATTTTTCCCTATTGAGCACACATAGTGAAATTCCTCATACATTTAAAACTTGGGAATAATTACTCAGAAAATAAATTAATGCCTGTTGAGTTATTGCTAACACATGATAAGAAGGGTGCTTAGTGATTTACAGTCTTACTACTTGAGACAATTGACCAAGTTTTATTACTATCTTGACTCTATAAAGAAGAGTACTGAATCACAAAAGTTAAGCAATTTGTTCAAAGTCTGATAAGTGAGGCAGAGATTGGATTTGTTTCAGTTGTATTGTATATAGCATTAATACTTCTCTTATAAGAATACAATTTAAAAATTAGCATTTATTGGACACCTCCCAAGATAGAGTTTTAGGGTTAGATTTTGAGACAGAAAAAGAGACTGTACTTCTGTCTGCTCACTAGTCTGCTAAAAGATGGATGAAAGAGCATAGCACTGTTCAGGGTGTCTCCATGGAAGTATATTTACAGTGTGACATTTAAAAAATCTATTGGATTTACTGTGCTTTCAATAATAAATACTGATTTGAAAGAAAGTACTATATGATCTCACCTAAATGTGGAATCTAGTAAAATAACAAAATAGAAACAAAATAAAGTAACTAAAATAGAAACAGTCTCATAGATACAGAGAACAGACTGACCGTTGTCCGAGGGGAGAGAATCGGAGGCTGGGTGAAAAAAAAGTTAAGGGATTAAGAAAGAAATCTCATAGACTGACAACAGTTTGGTGATTACCAGAGGGAAGGCAGGTGAGGGGAGGCAGGAAAGGAAAAAGGAGATAAATGGTGATAGGAGACTTGACTTGGGGTGGAGAAGACACAATACAATATACAGATGATGTATTATAGTATGGTACACCTGAAATCTATGTAATTTCGTTAACCAGTGTCACCACAATAAATTCAATAAAAAATAATATTAATAATACATACTGATTCCTACCAAGTCTCATTGTTTTTATTAGTGGTATACTAGTGGAAGCCACTCCCTCTAACCTGCAACACCGCAGGGGTCTCCTAAAATGCCTTTTTAACTCCATTCTTGACCCTCTGTAGTCAGTGTCCCTAAAGCAGTCAGGGCAAGGTTCTGACAAAGTAAATCCCATCATATTGTACCTTGACCAGGATCCTTCAACATTGTCCTGCCAAACTGGATTTCGACTCCTGTCTCCCTCCCTGGCCTCATTTTTTTACTCTTCTTCCCAGTTCTTTACCATGTGATATCCACTGGCCCTGCTGAAATCCAAATCAGACAAAGCTCACTCTTGCCTCTGACTACATTTCTCTCTCTCTTACTCTCATGCATTTCCCTTCATTTGCACTACATTTTCCACGTATGTCTCTGCAGAAGGGCCATCCCTGAATATTCTGTAAAAAAACAACAACAACAACAAAAAACCCACACGTGGGTCTCTGGGTCTCTGTCTCTTGTCTCTGCTGGATTTAGCTTCACAGCTTGTTATTCTTTGAAACAGTATTATATACTTACCCATGTCTGACTCCCAGCAGGATATAAGTGTGTGCTTTCTCTCCATATCATATATGTGTCTACAAGATTTCTAGCATGAATAAATGAGTGGATGAATGAAAGAAAAAAAGGAATCCTTATTTCATTTCATAAGCATTCTGAGCAATGCAGAAGACCTTGTAGGAATCATTTTATCTTTTTTCCATTGTGTAATAACCGTGTGCTTTTACTCCAGAGCTCTTGTCAAATCCAGGACTTAATGTAGTCATTTATTTTAATGGTTGGGAGACAAGAATCCACTCTACTCCACTGTCCACAAGGAGGACATGAGAGGCTGAACTGTCATCAGCCAGCACAACAGAAAAGGCAGCTTC
This sequence comes from Saccopteryx leptura, assembly GCF_036850995.1. Classification (NCBI taxonomy): domain Eukaryota; kingdom Metazoa; phylum Chordata; class Mammalia; order Chiroptera; family Emballonuridae; genus Saccopteryx; species Saccopteryx leptura. The sequence goes on along the minus strand of NC_089503.1, from coordinate 35,139,260 downwards.
AGGGTACCACAGAGAAGCAGCAAAAACCTGATGACCTAGCGAACCTGCCCTACCTCTGTCTTTTAAATTACATTTATAACCTCTGAGTACTAAAGCAACTGAAACTTTTATTACTTGAAATCCAAAGCCAGCTTAGCTAAAACATGTTCACATAATATGTCCGGTTACTTAGTAAATAGCTCTAGTTCTTCGTCTAACTCCCTTTATAGTCACTTGTACATATTAGACTTTTAAAGAAGGCATAAAGAATGTTTAGCCTGTATTTTCAGTGAAGTTATAATTTGTTAAATCACTTAGGGAATCATTGAAAGACCAGATATTTGGATTTGTACTGAAGTTGTTTTTACGCTATATTTTTTGTTTCCTTGCATATATTTTTAGTTTGTTTCAAAGAATTCCAGTTCTAAAAGATTTCCCTGTCTTTGTAGTGTGGTTGTCATTACACACTAACTTGAACTCTTGGTTTTGTGAGAAATGAGGTCGGTATTTTCAAAATAAATATAAATTCATCTGATTCTTTAAATATAGACAGCATAAGCTATAAAAGCAAGCAAAACTGTATAAACATAAGAAGAAAGTGAAACAAATTCATAAATAGGTCAAACAAGAGATTTTCATGGGAAGTAAATATCAAATCAGTTTCCTCCTTGGCTTGAATTCTTTCTGAAGTTCAAATAAACAGATTGTGTAATTTTAGGGAAAAAAGAGGAAATGAAGATTTATTCTCATGGAAAAATGACATAGTTAAAGCAACATAAAACAAAACAGTGAGGAAAATAATGTGTGAGGAAAAAAACCAAAGAAAATAATTAACATTTCATTTAGTGCATTAGTGATGGCATTTTATTTGCACTAAAATACTTGAGAAGTGTATAGTAAAGATGCAGATGTTTTTATTCTATTTAATTCTTTCATAAGTAAAGGTCATGAATTAGCCCAGGGAGTAACTGTATTTTAATCCTAGAATCTACCCTCCCTGAAAACTAGATGCTTCGGTAATTTATATTATGTTAACCAATCTGAATCTTGGTAAACTAAGACAATGAATGAACTTTATTTAGTGATTTCTTCCTACTACTTATTAATTGTAATATTGGTGACAACCTGCTTTTATGAGTTTAGCTTTTCTCTCTCAGTATTCTATGGTACAACTGAGTTTCCCAAAATGCTAGTAACTGCTCACCAAGAATTTTTTTTAAAAGTATATCTCCTTTAAAATACATATATTATAGAAATACCACATTAATGTTATTCTCTTTTCTTAAAAGCATATCAGATATTTATTATTTTTTTAAGTGAGAAGAGGGGAGACAGACTCCCACATGCACCCTCAGTAGAAAGCCCACCCCCTACAAAGCAATGCTTATCTGGGGCCATTAACTGAGCTATTTTTAGCAACTGAAGGGGAGGCTTCATGGAGCTATCCTCAGCATGCAGGGCGAACTTGCTCAAACCAATCAAGCCATGGTTGAGGAAGAGGAAGAGAGAAACAAAGAGAGAGAAGGGAATGAAGGGGAAAGAGTGGAGAAAAAGATGGTTGCTTCTCCTGTGTTCCCTGACTGGGAATTGAATTGGGACATCTACATGCCAGGCTGATGTTCTACCACTGAGCCAACCAGCCAGAGTAAGATTTATTATTCTAATGGACATTTTATATATACTTGAAGTATTTATTTTCAAATTTATGAGAACATTTTTAAAATCTAAAGAAGTTATGAGGATCACTATATATATTGTATATAATATATATGATGTTTATATGTATATATAAATATGATATATATGAACATCAGGGAATAGATGAACCATTCAAGGGCATTTTTATCATTTTTTTAACCAGTTTACCCTGTGAACTTGAGGACATTTCTCTCATCTCTCTCTCTCTCTCTCTCTCTCTCTCTCTCTCTTTCTCTCTCTCAAGCACACACACACACACACACACACACATTCTTAAATAACATTTGAAATCCATTTCATAACAACATTCTGTGATTTTATATTTAATACATGTATGACAATTTGGGAGGTCTCATTTGTCCCTGTAAATATGCAAAGCCTTCTTAATTAAAGCTCTTTAAAAAAATCTCTAATGATTTGAACCTGAGAGCCTTGTGCAGTTCAAGGCATCATCAACCAATAGTTGTTGAGTACACTAAATTTTCAAGGGAGACAGGAATTTGTGAAATGGCACATAAACTGTTAAGTTTCCAGAAAATGAGCATGGCTAGTAGTACTACTTTCAGACCTGGCTATCTGACAGCAGCTAGTGTCATTATTCTTTAACTGACCAAGACCCTGGATGATTTCAGTCTTCTAAACCTTTGACTGTATTAAGAAAACTCACTAGCATGCATCACAGTGATTTCACAGTAATATAGAAATATTAAGGCATGTTTGTCAGGACTAGTAAAAATAAAAACTTGACATAGAAACAAACAAAAATAGCACTGATTGGAATTGTATACTATCAAAGTGCTAACTTATTTAGAATATCTGCTTATCTGAGGGACTGAGTTAGAGGTTTCTAAAGGGCCGTTCAACCAAATATTTAGAAGTGATGAGTATATACATGTACCTTACTGGAAACATTAAGACAAAATAATATTCATTTGAAAAAAGTAGAAATGGACAATTAAAAAATGATTTTGTGTGGAAGATCACCAACATTTTTACATATCTTAATCTCTTTGAAGTAAATGAAGCAACTGATTTCTGTGGTACTGTGGGTTATTAGGCAGATATCACTCAATAAGTTGTTCAGCCACCCATTGATCCTTTCATTGATTTGTAACTCTGATATTAACCCTCTAATAGTTTGGGAAATGCACAAGTTCAGTGTGCCCAGAAGAACCTTGTGTTATTCATGGCACCTTAGAGTCTGAAAAATAGAAAAATTTTTATTTTCCATTCACCTAATATGATCTGCCCACTGGTGTTTGCTCACCCTTCATGGTTACCCAAATCCACGCTCCTTCATTTATTTTTTTACTCACTTTACACCGGACTATTTTGCATTATCTCATAATTGTTCATTTAATTATTGCCGATATTGCTAAGATTTGAACATATACAAGCAAAAGATAAAACTCTTCTTAATAGTGATTGCCTCGCTCACAGAACATAATTCTGATGTTGGAATGCTAAAAGACCCCTTTCATATGAGGCAACACAAAAGTGGGAAAATGAAACACAGACTTCCCTCCATTTGGATCTTCTAATATACACTTATACTGTCTTCCTACTAATATATATTTTTACTGTTTTCCGTAGTAACTAAACTCAACAGAATCATCTAACTCAGTCATTTCCTTTCAGCTTCTGTTGTCATGCAACTAAGTTCTGGTGAATGAAATGGGAATTAATTTCTAAGAGGGATTTAAGACTGTTCTTTAGACAGAAGAGAAGACATTCACATTGTTCTTCTATTTATTATTCAGTGTGATACGTATGTTGCTGCTGAAGCTACAGTGGCTATCACAGGGAAGCTTGAGGATGAAAACCAGCAATGCTTCTACAGAAAGATAAAAATAGTGGAGGTTCCTGATGACTTTATGAAGCATTAGATAAACTCAACATTGCCTCCTTTTTAACTTGTTTTATTCAAGAGAAAAAATGCTAGTACTTTAAAAGGATCTTCTGTCTTTTTACTCAAAGCCAAGCACAATGCTTGTCTGATGCAAACATTCTACATGTTTTCCTAGAGCCCGTTCTGCCTTTGGAACTGCACTAACCTATGCTCTTAAACTATTTTGATAGTGATGCACAAGAAGAGTTTAATGTACATCATAATCCAGTATTCACATATTCATTTCTTTTTTATATATAATTTCTTTTTATATATAATAGGACAATGTGTTATCTTTGTTACATTCACTATATATTCAGTATATCCAATACATCTATTCATTGTATATGATATTTGGAAACAGAATTGGTCTAATAATGCCAAGAAGAGCAAAAGGGAGAAATATTGATACTGATTTGAGCAAAGGAATGTGTGCTGCATATAGAAAGAAAGGGAAAGAAGCTAACAATATAATAATTGCTATCTGCCAGGTAGATTGTTAGATTATTGCATAGGTTTAGCTCATTTGATTTTTATAAAAACGCTATGAGTAAACTTACCTACATTTTATTTAGTGAACAACTGTAATTCTTTGAAGTGAAAGAAAGAAATTACCTTAATTAATGGGTGCTAGAGCCAGAATTTAAATTCAAGTTTATTTGCCAAAATAAATTACTTTTCATGTTCAGTTCTTTCAGAATCAAATATCTCATTTTTCTGATTCTCATTTAAAAAAAATAGGGCTTATTAGCTGGTTTTATATTCACTCAAATGATACCTTTGAAAGTTTAAGGACTAAAGAAAAGGAGTAAATAAAATCAAGGTAAAATATTGTATTCTCTTTTGCTCCCAAGTAAGTTCATTGATGGGCCAATTAAAACACGGTCCACACTAAATGATTCCCTTTATGTCTCATAAAGAACTGTGTTCTCTGTTGCATGTTTCTGAGCATTGCTGTGGCATTTCATTAGTCACAACTTGATTTTCTCTCTCTGTTTTGTTCTTCACATGATCCCTCTTGAAATTGTGAGTATTAAGTGCCAAGTCATATTGTGCTGAATTGGGCATTGGAATTATAAATACATTAATATAAATCTTGGTCCTAAATAAAAATGTCACCTTGTACAAATTATTTAACTTCAGTTTCCTCACATGTCAAATGGTAACATAAACAACCCACTTCACAGCATTGGTGAAACAACAAACAGAATGAACATTTAGTGTTAAGTGTACAAGCTTCAGGTCACAGAAACCAAGTTTCAGATCTTGGCTCCTTCATTGCTACCTGAGCAAAATGGGAATGTTATTTAACCTCCCTGAGCCTTTTTTCCCCTCTTCAAAGTAAACATTAAAATAGTCTTTTTGTGATAGCTGTGATATTATAAAAGATAATTCATTCAAAGTGCTCATCACGGCCCTGGCCGGTTGGCTCAGTGGTAGAGCGTTGGCCTGGCGTGCAGAAGTCCCGGGTTCGATTCCCGGTCAGGGCACACAGGAGAAGCGCCCATCTGCTTCTCCACCCCTCCCCCTCTCCTTCCTCTCTGTCTCTCTCTTCCCCTCCCGCAGCCAAGGCTCCACTGGAGCAAAGATGGCCCGGGCGCTGGAGATGGCTCCTCGGCCTCTTCCCCAGGCGCTAGAGTGGCTCTGGTCGCAACAGAGCAGCCCCCCCCCCCCGGGAGGGGCAGAACATCGCCCCCTGGTGGGCGTGCCGGGTGGATCCTGAGTCGGGCGCATGCGGGAGTCTGTCTGACTATCTCTCCCCATTTCCAGCTTCAGAAAAATACAGAAAAAAAAAAAAAAGTGCTCATCACAAATGCTAGCACTTATCATTCCTCATGGATTAATAATTAGCACATATTTGAAATAGAGGCTCCCAAATTTTAACAGACAAGCTTTTAGAACCATGCTAGAAAACCAATCCAATTAGTGCAATAAATCTACCATTTGGAGAATCATCAAACTCCAATTAACAATATAAATATCCACTTACATAATCTTGCAGTGCTAATTCTGGGAGACTGGACTGACTTCAAAGAAAAAATAAGATCTAAAATGATTAAAGATTAAAGTATGTACAGACTTTTGAAGTACATTTCTCTGTTTTGATGTTTAAATGATTAATTAGAAAATACATTTAATATAAAACTGAAAACAGAAGTTTTCCTACTATTTGACTCAATGTAATTTAGGTCATAAACTGATTTTTAAATTGATAGCAAAGTTGAAAAATTCAATCTGACACATAAAATATTCTTTTCTGGCCTGACCTGTGGTGGCACAGTGGATAAAGCGTAGACCTGGAATGCTGAGGTCGCCGGTTCAAAACCCTGGGCTTGCCTGGTCAAGGCACATATGGGAGTTGATGCTTCCTGCTCCTCTCCCTGTTCTCTCTCTATCTCTCCCTCTCTCTCTAATAAAAAAATGAATAAATAAAATCTAAAAAAAATATATATATATTCTTTTCTTTATTTAGAGATTTATTCTTGTGAAGTCTTCAATATATATAAAGTAATTTTAATGAAATTTTTGTGGACATTAGATGATTTTTTTTATTGTCAGTACTTTGTAAGAACCCAGTTGTTGCTTTAGATTAGTGATTTTCAACCGGTGTAACTTTAATGAAATTTTTGTGGACATTAGATGATTTTTTTAATTGCCAGTATTTCAGAAGAACCCAGTTGTTTTTCTAGATCATTGATTTTCAACTGGTGTTCAGCAAGAATGTTTTAAAATATGCAATACCTAACTATTTAGTCAGGGGCACTGACCTCTTTTCCATTAAACTATCAAATTTAAAAAATGGGGCCTGACCTGTGGTGGGGCAGTGGATAAAGCATCAACCTGGAACCCTGAGGTTGCCAGTTCAAAACCCTGGGCTTGCCTGGTCAAGGCACATCTGGGAGTTGATACTTTCTGCTCCTCCTCCTGCCCTTCTCTCCCTCTCCCTTTCTCTCTCTCTCTCTCTCTCTCTCTCTCTCTCTCCCCCCCCTCTATAAAATGAATAAATAAAATCTTTTTTTAAAAATGACAACAGCCAACACAATCGCCATCTGGTGTAAATGTATCAAAATTATACTTTTTTTGTCAGATTGGCAAATATTATAATACATTTTTTGGTGTGCTGCAGAATTTTAGTAGTTTATGTGTTCCAGAGATGAAAAAGATTGAATATCACTGTTCCAGATGTATCTGTATTTCTATAGGACACACACAGACACATGAGCAATAAACAAATGTTAGGAGTTTGAAGTTATTTAATACACAGCTTGTCTAATTAATAGCTAGTTGCCTTCCCTTTCTTTAATTTAATACATATCCTACCATATTAATTCTGTTACCTATAAACCACTGAATAATTTCATATTTGAGGCACATTTTATCTAACTTTCTTATCTGGATTAATCTTTTGTGCTGCTACCTTATATTCAATCTATAGCCACTAGCATTATAATTGACAAGATTGGGGTTCATTATGAAAAGTAGAAAAACTTCAAAAAGTACTCACCAGACTAATTTAGTAAGAATTCTTGTGTCATTTCATTTTCTGTAGGCCTAAAACATGAAATAGTCTCAGCAACTTTGTAAAGCAATTTCTGGTTAGATTGAGATTATAGACACAAGTGATTAGTTAATTTATCTTATACTGAAAATTTACTTTTGGTGAGGTAGTATCCATAAATCCAAAAAGAATCAACCAGCATTTTCACACAAATGTAAATCTATAGCCTAAATCAGGTCTAGTTATAAACGGTTGCTTGAAATCTACTCATCTCTTTTTTTACCATTTGATCTAATTGTTCTAAAAGCATCAGCTAATTAATGACTCAGAGCTATCATTTTGAAATAATTAAATAGTATTATAATTTGGATACATATGTATAAAACCATATTTATACAACTAGGTTTTTTAATACAATATTGTAAATAATAGCTAGGAACTACAAGATTATGTTTCCAGATTAAAACAGTACTGAACATAATACTGCTTTAAAGTTTACCAGATTAATTGATAAGTGTAAAATAACCATCAATTAATTTTCTACCCCTATATCTTGTTTTAAGTCCAAAAATGGAAAAATCTGGCTAGAGTACTCTGAACTTAAAACAAACAGAAATACTTTTTGTATACTTTCATCAGGTTTTAAAGCTTCATTTCAGAGACATCAACTAGAAGATACAGTTCACCAATTATATTTCTTCATTATGAGGGCACATTTCATTTTTAAGAGTTGTGCATGCATCTTCATTGATATCTTTTATTTTAAGATATTTTATAAGATTAACTAGGAAATGTTCTAACCACTATCTATAAATCTGAAACTACTACAGAATAATACTGAGTACAAACTGCAATTTAAAAAAAAATAAGCCCCGGTGGGATAGCTCAGTTGGTTAGAGCATCGTCCTAAGCACAGAGATTGCTGGTTCAGACCCTGGTCAGGGCACATACAAGAACAGATTGATGTACTCTCTCTCTCTCTCTCTCTCTCATCTCCCTTCCTCTTGCAGTAAAATAAGTAAATAAAAATATTAAAAAATTAAAAAATAAGACAACTTAATTGTTTAAACAAATATTTTATATCTGGAAAAGTACCCATTCTTTCAATACACTCCACCTATGAGTCTTTTCGGACCTTTTCTTTTTTTTTTTTCCGAAGCTGGAAACGGGGAGACAGTCAGACAGACTCCCGCATGCGCCTGACCAGGATCCACCCGGCACATCCACCAGGGGCGATGCTCTGCCCACCAGGGGGCGATGCTCTGCCCCTCCGGGGCATCGCTCTGCTGCGACCAGAGCCACTCTAGCGCCTGGGGCAGAGGCCAAGGAGCCATCCCCAGCGCCCGGGCCATCTTTGCTCCAATGGAGCCTTGGCTGCGGAAGGGGAAGAGAGAGACAGAGAGGAAGGAGGGGAGGGTGTGGAGAAGCAAATGGGCGCTTCTCCTATCGAACCCGGGTCCCCCTCACGCCAGGCCAACGCTCTACCGCTGAGCCAACCGGCCAGGGCTCAGACCTTTTCATTTCACATTGTATATGCTATTTCTATATTTCATCTAAAACACTACATCAAATTTGAATACATTAACGCCAACTGGAGCTTCTTTTTGTCCTTGCTTCCATCCCTTCATACCCATTATCAACATTTCCTCTATTTTTCATCTAAAACAAAGATTTATTGAACCCAGGCTAAGAACCAAGTAAACATGTCTTATTCAGGAGCTACAAACAAGATGAAGCAGCCTCTGTTCTTATGCCCTTCACAGACCAGCTGCAAAGGCAACACAAATTTTAATAACACCAGAGAAGTGTGACAAGATCTATAACATAGATAAAATTATGAGTGAGTATGACAGAGAGAAAATCATCTCTGCCTAATGAATAGAGAAAGATTTCACCTATACTACAATTTATTAAAGACCCTTGAATTTTTTACGAGCACAGAGGAAAAGTAGGGCTATTCTGACGCACATGGGCACTGGAATGGAAAAATCCAACAGGTATTAGGATCCGTTGTAGGATTTAAGGCTATGGGATTGTAGTGCACTACTATATAAAATGGGGTTCTAATAGATATGAGAAGAACTTTATTCTATCTAAAGCAGGGGTCTCAAACTCAACTCAGCATGTGGGCCGCAGAGCAAGATCACAGCCGTTCGGCGGGCCGCACTAGGTCTACAAAAGGCAACTGTTACGCAACACTTTTCTCACTGCAGTTGAAAACAAAAAAAAAATCAGTACAAAATTGTTCGGCGGGCCGTCTAAAGGGTTAGAGTAGCATTCTTCTCCAACTTTTTCCCTAGCAACTGATGAGGTACAGGAATGAAACTGGGCCAGTGAAGGTCAAAGGAGAGTTTCAGTTTTATCTGTAATGTTCCATGATTTCCAATGGAAATTAACTATTATTTTAATAATAACTATTACTATAATTTTATCCAAAATTATGTCTAAAAAAACTACCTGAAAGAAACTGTGTCAAAATATTAAAGGTAATAATTAAGAACATTTACATTTTTTCTCCCTTGAATTAATTTTAGTACATTAGAAATCATCTAAAAATTTCCCCACTTTCAAGGAGAGTTTATACAATTGGAAATTTGAATAGCAGATTAATGAAACTAAGAATAAGGGCAGCAAAACCAGGCAGGAGATGAAAGAAATGCCTAGTAAGAGGCGATGTGTTTATGATAGAAAGCAGTGACCATAGGAGACTGAGTTGACAAGGTCAATGCTGTTTTCTACGAGGAAAGCATCCTGCATAATGAATGCAGTCCTCTTTACTACAGTGAGTTGGGCTGTTTCTTCATGTAACTAGAGCTATTTTTGTGTTAAAATTTGTAGTTAGAATTTTCATAATATAAAATAACCACGTATAATGTGACAATCCTAAATTAATTATTGTTTATTTGTAAGAACCAATCTAAATTATTAATAGAAAGTTAATGTGCAGAAAGCTTAAAACCAAGAACTAAGAGGAATGAAACCGTCTCTTTAGGGCATAAAATGAGGATGTTGTCATTAATTGTCTGTGAGGAAACAGAAAGCAAAAGGTTTTCCAAAAGGTTGGAAAGTCACAACCGGTGCAAACAATGTATTTTAAAAACGCTTTAGCAGTAGTGTTTATGTCTCCCTTGGCTTCGATAAGTTCTCTAAATGTTTACAGAATGCACATCATGCTCTACCACATTCTTTCAAGCGTTGGAAATTAGCTGCGACTTGCTCTCACTTTGCGGACTTCTCTTTATACGTTCCCATTTTGAGAACTCAAACAAACCTTGGAAAAAGATTGTTTCTTCAGTCTATAACTGGGTATCAGAAAAGAACAGACTGGGATGAAAGATGCACAATGCAGTGTGTAGATGATGTTATATTGAATTGTACACTTGAAATCTGCTTGCTTTGGCAAATTATGTCATCCCAATAAATTAAAAATAAATATATTAATTGTAAAAATTCTGTAATCTTTTCAAATGTAGATATTTTCATTTGTTTATAAAAGATTTCCAAGTAACTTAAATATATGTTCAGTATATTTTCAGATACATTTTATAGACTACAAAGATTATATATATATATATATATATATATATATATATATATATATATATATACACACACACACACACACATATCTTTTTATCAAAGAGTTTATAACCAAATTGGAAGAAAGAACACTATACCCAGAAAGCTATAAAACACAAACCCAGTTGTGTATTTCATGACTATTAAATAAAATAAATACTACAAGCCGGAGCTATCACTATAATCTCTATGGTACATTAGATGCATGCAGAACAAACAGTGGCACATGTTTTTGATTTGTTGTTTTAGTTTTCAGTTCAGACTGCTATAACAAAATACCACAGATTCGGTAACATAAACATAAGAAATTTACTTCTCATCATTCTGGTGGCTGGAAGTCCAAGATCAGGGAGCCAGCATGTTTAGGTGAAGGCTCCCTTTCTTGTATCAGACTTCTCGTTGTGTCCTCATATGGCTGAAGGGACTAGAAATCTCCCAAAAGTCTCTTTTATAAGGTAATGAACCCATTCATTAGGCTTTACCTTCATGAATTAAGCACCTCACAAAGGCCATACTTTCTAATACCATCAATTTTGAGGGTTAGGATTTCAACATATGATTATTTGAGGGGGAAACAAATATTAAGATCATAGCAATAAGAAGTATGTGTTGGACTTGAAATGCCTATGACTGGATTCTACCTCTAACATTTAATTTCACAGTTATTGTCAATTACTCTGTACAAGTTTTTGTTTCTATATCTTCAAAAAGAAATAAGGTTCTCACTAGTAGGCTTAGCGGTAGAGTGTCGGCCCCGCGTGTGGAAGTCCCAGATTGGATTCCCGGTCAGGGCACATAGGAGAAGCCCTGGTGCTAAGAACAGGTCTGTGTTCTCCACCTTAGGTGGTAGAATGGCTCCGGCTGCAACGGAGCAATGCCTCAGATGGGCAGAGCATCGCCCCCTGGTGGGCATGCCGAGAGGATCCTGGTCCGGCACATGCGGGAGTCTGTCTGACTGCCTTTCTGCTTCTAACTTCGGAAAACTACAAAAAAATAAACAAACAAACAAATAAATAAATAAATAACATTCACTTAGTGTGTTGTTGACAGGATTGGATACCAAAATGAATGGGAAAGCAAAAAACAAATACATAGTCTAAATACAAAAAGCATTTATATAGGCAACACAGTCTGCATTTTATTTGAATGCCAAATTCCAGTTATGTTTAAAGTAGATAAAAATATTTAATCCCATTGTCACAATTTTCAAAAAAAAAATCAAAACTACTTGGTTTTGAATTTTACATTTTTCTTTGAATTTTATGATTTATCACTCCTGAAAATACTTGTGTAGCTCACTGATGTCCAAGAGATAATAAAGCTCTTAGTTAAGATATTTAAAATACAGAAAGAAACAAAATCCTTAAGAGTAAGGAAACTTAAAAATATCCAAAGAAACTTAAAAATAAGAGAAGATGGAAAACATATTTTTAGAATAAAAGGCACCCAGAAAACTCACATGAAGAAAAATATATTTCAAAATATCAAATCTAAGATTCTGATAGGAACATATTTTTAAAAATGGAGGTTGAGTTTTCAATAAAAGGAGCATGAGACTCTGTTATTAATTTAAAAAATAATATTCCTTTTGGCTCTGGCTGGTTGGCTAAGTGGTAGATCATCAGCTTTGTGTGTAGATGTCACCAGTTTGATTCCTGGTCAGGCACACAGGAGAAACGACCATATGTGTCTCCATCCTTCCCCTTTCTCTCTCTCTCTCTCTCTCTCTCTTTTCTTCCCACAGTCATGGCTCAATTGGCTCAAGAAAGTTCACCTCAAGCACTGAAGATAACTCCATGGCCAATGCCTCAGGCACTAAAAAAATGGTTCTGGGTTGCAATGGAATAGCAGCCCCAAATGGGCAGAGCATCGCTGCCTAGTGGGTTTACTGGGTGTATCTCGGTCAGTGCGCATACAGGAGTCTGTCTTTCTGCCTCCTCTTCTCTCACTGAAATTAAATATTTATTTCTTTAGAATTTTATATGTACTCACACCTTAATATGTATTAACATATTGAGTTCTCAGAACAACCCTAGGGGATAGTAGTTTCCACTTTACAGATGAGAATACCTAAACCCAGGAGGTTACGTGACTTGTCAAATGTACACATAGGCCACAGACACAAACCAACTGACCCCAGTGTCCTTGTTCTTAGCTATAGAAGTTCCTACATCTCTTATTATATTATCTTCTAAATGTACATTCTGGGGACATATTAGAATGTCTCTGAAATTACTGTCCTCAAACAGATGGACATACACCTTATTCATTGCCATTTTCCCTTTGCCTGGAAGCTTCCTGTTCCACATATCCACAAAGCACATGCCTTTTTTTTTATTTTCCATGCAGACAACTTCCCAAGAGTACTTCTTTGACCACTGCATTGTGAGCTAACTTATATCTAATATGTGTGTGTGTTTTAAATAATGCTTACTGTTGTTCTTCATGTCACCTTATAGGTTTACTGTCTTTATTCTATCTTTCCAACTATTTTGATAAACAATACCTGAACCAATGAGTGGTATATTGAAATGCATAAAAAATGTTTTGAATGAGTAGGTAGGCATGAGTCAAATGTTATGCTAGCAGCTTTGAATATGTTATTTCATTTACTCTTAAAACAATACTTCTAAGCATGGCTATTATTATTCCACTTCCACACATGGGGAAACATTTGAATATATCAAATAAATTTAACAGATTAATGTAAGTACTTAATATGTGAGATAGAATTGAATCCAGGTTCATGATTTTAGAGTTCCAACTTTCTCTATTACTCTGCTGCCTTTCTCATTATTTTGAATATAAAGTCAGGAAAATGAAAATTTTATCTCTGCTACAAGCCATTATTTCAAACATAACAATATTTTTTTAGTATAAGATATCCATTAAACTAAGTTTGTAGTTTGGCAAGAGTATTTCCCCACACTATTACAATCAAAGTTTTGATTGTCTTCTTCTAATATATTTTCATCTCTGTTAGTACCTCTACAGAAATATGCAATTTAAGATCTTCATTTAAATATTATGTGCAATTTCTTGAACCTAGGGACTTTAGGAATCGCACTTATCCTTAACCTTATGAGCCCCAGGGCCAAGTCAATTTCAAGGCTTTTCATAATAATTAGAAGTCTAGCCCTGGCCTGTTGGCTCAATGGAAGAGTGTCAGCCTGGTGTGCAGGAGTCCCAGGTTTGATTCCCGGCCAGGGCACACAGGAGAGGTGCCCGTCTGCTTCTCCACCCTTTCCCCTTCCTTCCTCTCTGTCTCTCTTCCCCTCCTGCAGCCAAGGCTCCACTGGAGCAAAGTTGGCCCAAATGCTGAAGACGGCTCCTTGGCCACTGCCCCAGGCTCTAGAGTGGCTCTGGTCGCGGCAGAGCGACACCCCGAAGGGGCAGAGCATTGCCCCCTGGTGGGCATGCGGGTGGATCCCAGTCCGGTACATGCAGGAGTCTGACTGCTTCCCTGCTTCTAACTTTGAAAAAATACAAAAAAAAAAAGTTTATCACACAGGTGGCCAAAGTTATCTCTGCTCTATTTCAAGAAAAATAAATGTTTCCTCTTCCTTCTGTTCTTAAATTTTTATTTTATGAAGACTTTATAATTTAAATATATATATATAAAATCATGATATTATCCTGGTACTTTTCTTATAAGTGCTTGATTGCTTGGCTCAGAACTCATTTTTTAGGAACAAGCACATCATCATCTTTCCTATATTAGAATGCATCCTTGGTTTAAGATAATGGTCATGTGATAGGATAAGTGTAGAGGTTGTCTGACAAAAAGGATTCTTGTGGTTATAGTTTGTAAGTGATGGAATGTGCAGGTAATGCATTCAAATAACTTTTCTATTATTTTAAATAAAACTTGTGCTAAATTGAATACTTTTAACTCTACCTAGAGTTTTTTTTAAATGCATGTATGTATGAGATTGATTCTCATAGGTGAATTTTTAGCACCTCATTTAGAAAGTAAAGAAGCAAATACCCCGAGCTTAGAAATGTGCATTACTTATGAATGTAATGAGATTAAAACTCTTTCCTCTATCAGTAGTTGTTGCCGTTGATGAAAATATTTGAATGTGCAATGAATTTGATTGATTATAAGGTTTTGAGCAACTTCCAAACACATTGACTGTTATATGTGAGGTAGTGTATAAAAAAAATCTGGGAAATACCTTAGGTCAGTTAATATTATTAATCGATATATATAAAATCAAAAGCCATAAGAGGATAAAATAACATTCAATGAAGTTAAAGTTGGAGACCAAGTAAAATGTCTTTTAATCCTTTCTGGCTTTATTCTGATACTAAAAGTCTCAGAATTCAAGCTGGAGTGTGTCTTGGTTTTCTTTTTCATAACACATTTTATAAGTTTAAGTAAATTAGCTAATTTCACTGGAATTCTTTTATTAAAAAAATAAAAAGTTCAGAGTGCATTGATTTCTAAATTGCTTTTAAATTTTATGTGAATTTTTTGGAGACTAATAATATAAAATCCTCAGAATCTTGTATCATAGTATTTTATTTTATTTTATTTTTATTTTTTGTATTCTTCTGAAGCTGGAAACGGGGAGAGACAGTCAGACAGACTCCCGCATGCGCCCAACCGGGATCCACCCAGCACACCCACCAGGGGCCACGCTCTGCCCCTCCGGGGTGTCGCTCTGCCGAGACCAGAGCCACTCTAGAGCCTGGTGCAGTGGCCAAGGAGCCATCCCCAGCGCCCGGGCCATCTTTGCTCCAATGGAGCCTCGGCTGCCGAAGGGGAAGAAAGAGACAGAGAGGGAGGGGAGGGGGTGGAGAAGCAAATGGGCGCTTCTCCTATGTGCCCTGGCCGGGAATCAAACCCAGGTCCCCCGCACGCCAGGCCGACGCTCTACCGCTGAGCCAACCGGCCAGGGCCGTATCATAGCATTTTAAATAACTCAAAGGCTCTTAGGCTCTTGGGTAATAGCTAATTACTGATTCCCAAATACTACTCTTTACTGAGATTGACAGGTGGCTGTTGAAACATGTAACTCCTCCAACTCCACTTCAAAGGTTTCTGTTCCATAAATAAGAGCTTGGTCATGGAAAATATGTTAACACTTCATGCATAAGTCCAATAAACAGAGCCAATGAAAAAGCTGAGGTTAAATGTATGATTTTTCTCAATAAGTAGAATTGCTGAAAGAAGTCCTTTAAACCACGATAATAATTTCTTGTTGACAAGAAATAACCTTCATTTTACTCAGTGCATGATTTGTGCCAGTTGCTACTCCTGGAGAACCTGTTTGTAGGATTTTGTTAAGATAACCAAATTCTTGTGACTTACACACTGGATTAGCCTCTGCATCCACTCCTCTAGTGTGGAACTTGGTGCAACTTTTAATGGATATTCAGAAAGGAAACTTTGGGGAGGGAGGGTATGTACGAAAATTGCACTACTGAGAAGACTGCCTTTCCTCAGTTTCTTGGAGTTCTCTGCATTAAGCTGGGGAATGCCACTTATTCCATCCTTCCCTGACATCCAACCAAAGAAATAATTGTACACTGATAACATGTTTTTTTAGCATGAGGTTTGAATCAAATGATGCTTAGGGACAAAGCAACATACCCTGTCTCACCTTAAGTGTCTCCAACCTTTAACTGGGCAAGAGTAAGGGCTTCCCATGGTTGTTCAGAGTAAAAATCTTTACTGACTTCCAGGCAACTTCCTCTTGGCTTTCAGGAATGCCCATTATTGATCCGTTCAGCACTCATTCCCACTATATATTCCAGAATTTTCTCAATTTCTCTGATAATCCACTATTTTGTTATTTTTAGATTTTAAAAGTTCTTTATAGGTATTCTCTGGTAACTTATTTAGTTAATTCAATTATTAGTTAAATGGAAAGGATGCAATATGATCATGTGGGTTCAGACTCATTCTAAAACCAGAAAAATAATAAATATATGTCTAGTGAATTGGTTCCCATATTGTTTGGGAGAGCAAAGGATATGAGACAAGGAGAATTCATCTTTGGGTTTAACTTCCTAACAAGTGTCAATTTCAGGACTTGTAAATCTACTGAAAATTGCATAAAAACAAGCTTGTTATACTTATTTTAAAATGCATTGATTTATATGATCCAGTTAAAAGTTAAATTATTCAGAATAAGTTTAGTTATTTAAAAAAAAATTAAAGTTAGATTATCTAGTAAGAGAACAAAAGACAGATTATATCAAAATTAAGCATGCCTGAGAAGGTGAAAGGCTTGCAAATACAGTTTATGTTTTGAAATGAATGAAGGACCAGACATCTGATTGTATGGAAACTACTGAGTGGTTTCTATAGAAACAAAGACAAACTTGGACTGAAAGAAAAATATTTGCAGCTAGATCACTGAAAAGGTAGGAGGTTTCTGTGTGGCATTTCCTGCCGTCTTCTGTTAGCACTCTAAGAATAAAAAGGTGGAGGACATGTCCAGGGTATTAGGAAGATGATGTGAGTAGCAATTTTATACTGTTATTGCTTAAGATTGACAGAAAACTATCCTACATTTAAGTATGAGCTAATGTTTCATAGAAAATACTTCACTAAAAATCCATGCAATATTATACGCAAATCTTATATAATCTTATATGTCAGTGATTTCTCAATAAAGAATGGGGAGGTAGAGGTGACAAAGTCCTTCTTGACTTAAGAAAAAACTTGAAGTCTGTTTTCAACTTTCAACTGTCAAGTGCTCTGTTTCCATGAATTTAGCCCTTCTAGAACCCATTTATAACTGAGATTGTGCAGTATTTGCCTTTTGCTGTCCAACTTATTTCACTTAGTACAATGCCTTCAGATTTCTTCTTTGTTGTTTCAAATGCTAAAATTTTCTTATTTATGGCTGAATAATATTTCATTCTGTATTTTTTTTTAATCATTCATCCATTGACTAACACTAGGGTAGCTTCTGTGTCTTGGCTATTGTAAATAATTCTGCAGTGAGTATGGGGGTGAAATTATGTCTTCCAGATGTGATTTTATTTCATTTGGATATATAGCCAGAGGTGGAAACACTGGCTCATGTGGTAATTTTGTTTCTAATTCTTAGAGTACCCTCCACATCATTTTTTATAGTGGTTGTAATAATTTACATTTCCATCAGCAGTGCAATAGTGTTCACTTTTCTCCACATCCTTGCTAATACGTGGTATTTCTTTTCTTTTTTCTTTCTTTTTTTTTTTTTTTATTTGTACTTTTTTTAACTGATCTTCCTAGCCCTCACCCTCCCTGTGGCAAACATCAGTTTATTTCCTATATCAATGGGTCAGTTTCTGTTTTGTTTTGTTTGTTTCTTTTTTTTTTTTAGATTCTCATAAAAGTGAAATCTTATAGTATTTGTCTTTCTTTGACTTATTTCACTTAGCATAATACTTTCCAGTTTTATCACTGTTGTTGCAAATGGCAAGATTTTGTTTTATTTTACTATGTTGAATAATATTTCATTGTATCTTCTTTATCTTTTTTATACGCTCATCTATTGGCATTTATCTAGGTTACTTCTGTCTTGGCTATACTAAGTAATGCGCCAGTGAACACAGGACTGAATATACTTTTCCAAGTCAGTGTGGGGTTTTTTTTTCAGATATATACACAAAAATGGAATTGCTGGATCACATGGTAGCTCTATATTTTTTTAAGGGGAGAGACAGAGACAAAGAGAGAGACAGACAGGGACAGACAGACAAGAAGAGAGAAAGATGAGAAGGCTCAACTCTTCATTGCAGCACTCTAGTTGTTCATTGATTGCTTTCTCATATGTGCCTTGACCAGGGTGTGGGGGTTACAGCTGAGCCAGTGACTCCTTGCTCAAGCCCACGAATTTACGGCTCTAGTCAGCCACCATGGGGTCTTGTCTATGATCCCACACTCAAGCCAGCGACTCAGCACTTAAACTTGTGAGCATGAGCTGGATAATCCCACACTCAAGCCAGTGACCTTAGAGTTTCGAACCTGGGTCCTCTGTATCCCAGACTAATGTGCTATTTACTGCACCACTGCCTAGTCCGGCAGTAGCTCTATTTTTAATATTTTTAGATAACTCCATACTGCTTTCCACAGTGGCTATATTAATATGCATTCCTACCAACAGGGCATGAGGGTTCCCTTTTGTCCACATCCTTGTCTGCATTTGCTGTTTCTTGATTTGTCAATGATAGACTTTCTGACTGGTATGAGGTGACATCTGATTATACATTTTTTTTTACAGACACAGAGAGAGACTCAGAAAGAGGGATAGATAGGGACAGAAAGACAGGAATGGAGAGAGATGAGAAGCATCAATCATCAGTTTTTCGCTGTGGCACTTTAGTTGTTCATTGATTGCTTTCTCATATGTGCCTTGACTGGGGGTGGGGCTACAGCAGACCGAGTGACCCCTTGCTCAAGCCAGTGACCTTGGGTCCAAGCTGGTGAGCTTTTTGCTCCAACCAGATGAGCCCACACTCACGCTGGTGATCTCAGGTCTTGAACCTGGGTCCTCCGCATTCCAGTTTGACACTCTATCCACTGCACCACTACCTGGTCAGGCTGATTATACTTTTAATTTGCATTTCTCTGATGATCAGTATCATTGAGGTTTTCCTGTACCTGTTTGCTATTTGTATGTCTTCCATTAAGACATACAGTTTGCTTGCCCATTTTTTAAAAATCAGATTATTTTTTGTTATTGAGATATGCATTCTTTATATATTTTGGATATTAACTCTTGATCAGATATATGATTTGCAAATGTTTTTCCATTCTGTAGGTTACTTTTTCATTTTGTGGGTTGTTTCTTTTGCTGTGCAGTAGCTTTTTAGTTTAATTCACCTTTTAATCTCCACAATCATAGTCATCTTTTAAAAAGAAGCATAG
This sequence comes from Saccopteryx leptura, assembly GCF_036850995.1. Taxonomy (NCBI): domain Eukaryota; kingdom Metazoa; phylum Chordata; class Mammalia; order Chiroptera; family Emballonuridae; genus Saccopteryx; species Saccopteryx leptura. The sequence goes on along the minus strand of NC_089503.1, from coordinate 35,119,745 downwards.
TCTCACAATCTTGACCCAGATAATATCATTTAAGATTAATGTCCTTCCAAATTAAAACATTCCTTTGATGATCTGCCCAGTGGAATAAAGTTGTATTTCTGACAGCCTCTAGTCCCACCCAGCTGATGTTTTGTATACAGGAATGTGAATGTGAACTTCTAATACCAAGTTGCTAAAAGCATCTCTCTGCAGTCTTGCCTGTGTCTTCACTTATCCCATTATACTTTTTACTGCGGTCTCTCTGAGATGGGAGTTAGTGCTGCTATCATTTAAAGGCAGCAAGATATCTTCGAGGAAAACAACTCTAAAGTACATCCATCCTACTGAAGTCAATTGCCTAGGAGAGGCGTGAATACGGAAAACAAGAGAATCAGCTCTGCATCTTTTATCTCTTTTGGATTTCCAAGCGGAAATAATTACTGGGAAGCCTGGACTTATTACTGACTCTAGTAAGGTGATTTTTTGCTCCCCACTGTGATTTTTAAAACTTCAGTAGTGTGAACTTTGATATACATAGCTCTCAATAAATTTTGCAATGTCAACTGTGAAGCTTGAACTGGATTATCTTTCTTCTGAAGGCTTCAGACATGAGCTTTCTTTCAACTCAGACTTTACTTTAACCTCTTTGACTGAACTCTCTGGTGATTCTAGTCACTTTGGACTTCAGAGCTCCAATTTTGTCCTTGCTGGTAAGCTAAACTTTTGATTGAAATTTTTGAGCATCTAAACTTACATTTTTACTTCTTTAATGTCAATGTCTTAAAAGATAAATCTTGATCTCAATCACTTTGTGGTGGTACAGCTGAGGCTGATGTTAGTTTTTTGAGTTTTTGTTTTCCTCAAAAATATATAAATAGATTTTTACAAAAAGTACAGAGGGTTTTGCCAATAGAGTGAAATGTCAGAAAATAATTTCCGTGAACTCAGAAAAATGTTAATGGTTAAGTAGATTTTGTCTGGTGAATGCTCAAGCCTTTGAAGTCTTACTTTTGTTTGCAATAACTCATGGAATCAGAGATTTTATTCATAAACTGCAGATAAAGTTATGCCATTTTTCGTTCATCTCTTTTATGTTTCTTTTTATATAATTGTATAAAAGATAATATATTTCATACCTTCTCAATGAGAATGAGAAAATAATCCTTTTGATTGTGTTTCTATATGATCTGACTTTCTATATGAGATGGCAGAATTGATAGATTTCAATGTGAAGAATTTCTATTTTGACAACTGCTTATCCAAAATTGTAGTTCTCACACTTCTTCTGTAATTTTGAGTAAATGATATATACTAACAGTTTGAAGTTAAGAAAACTTTTTGAGTGTTTTGTTTATAAGGCACACCTATGATATGTCAATAATGAATTAGTTGTGCTTCATAGAAGAATTTTGAATAGTAAGTAAATGATATGTTAAATGTTGTTCAAAAGGAAAATTCTATTATGACTCAATTGTTTAATCTTTCTTTATATAAAGGCAATGTAATGTGAATGTGAAAGTTACACAAAGACTTTACAGTTCTGAATGTTACTGGACATTAAATTGTGTCCAATGAAAAGTACTTGTAGAAATAATGAGTCCATTTGGAGCCAGAGAATTCTTCAAAGAGAGTTTAGAGCACTTTTTTTTTTAATGTTTAAAAAGAAGTTTCATGTGACTCCCAACCAATTGCTGATTTCTTATTTGTAGAGTCTTTGGTATCATGTGACTTATTTACAATATAGATAGTTCTATAAACATGAGCTATCCCATCTTTTGTATATTTTCTTTCAACTGTAAGAAAAGAGATCTCCATATTTTATTGCTATTCATTTGAGCCTACAATTTTGTAAAGTGGAAAATAATAAGTTCTTTACAAATGGACATAGCTTATTATAATCATTTTGGACAGGAAAATATTTATAAGCAAAGTATTTGTCAATGTCATCATGATTTAAATACCTATGGATTTGAGTTTTTTTATTATTTTCTTGACTTCTAGTTATCTCAGTCTCTGCACATCTGTTTTAATAGACTCAACAGCTGTCTTTATGAGGCTTACCTACATATCCATAGAGTAGATATAAACTCTTCCACTGAGACTGGAATATCCTGACAGTGTCTCCGATTCAACACAAATAAGCCAAACTCTCTGGAAATTCCTCTTCTTTCTTATATTCTTACTTTTGTCAATAACCCTTAAGTCATCTCTAATATTTCTTAGCATTTATTTACATATAAATTTTATGTTTATTAGTGTTTGCATTAGTTTAATATTTGTCTTCTCTACCTCTTTGTTCATCACCATAGCTCTTGTACTCAGTAAGGTGCTTGGCAATAAAAGGTTTTTTATGTTTTGACTCATGACTACCTGGCTAAGGGACTGAAAGGTTAATATCCTTGGTATCCCATAGTGCATGCGACTGTATGTACTTCAAACCACCAAGTTATCTATAACAAGCTTCTTTCCCACTAACAGTTGCACAGTTTCTCATAAGCAGAAGTTTAACCCAGTCCTTCTTTTGTTTGCAATTTCTGTAACTCTGTGTGATTGGGTTATAATCATGGTGCTCTATGATCTAAACCTGTTTTTCAGTCTCATGTAAACTATATATATATATATATTGCAAGAATGATTTATAGCCCCAATCACTGTTCAAATTACTTTAAGTAATTTCAATATTTTCCCTTGCACTATTTTATTAAGATATCACTGAAATAAAATACTATCTTATATCCAAATGCCTATAGTTAATTCTCTAACTTCTTCCATATAATGTCCTGTATATTAAAATGCTCACATTCTAATTTTTGTTGTAAATACATATGTTCATGGTTTCTCTCCTATTAGGTTATATTTCTTGAAGGTAATTGTTACTTCACAACTCTTTGTGCCTGTGCATTATACACATGTAATAAATATGACTAAGTGACCAAGTAATACAGTGTAGTTTATCTTTTATTAAATTTTCTGTTATAAAGCTTATTTGTTTAAATCAAGTTATACATGTATTTTATTTGTTAAAATATATTATGTTGAAATTATCACACAATTTGTTACCTAATAGTGCCACTGCACAGGATAGTACCATTGTGGAATTTGTCCTTCATTTGAAATTTATAAAACATTGATCATTCTAGAATCTATTTTGGATGATAGAGCTTTATTCCCTATTTCCAATAAAATCAAGTTACATTAACTCATTCAAAATACATTAATTAAATATTTGTGATTAAGAAGTATATAGCCTGATGTTTATATGAAAATGAAAATTAGGTGACAGTAGACATGGGAAAAGAGCTCTGTCCTTCAAATCTCAGTGGCGTGGCAGTGTGGATTAACATGCATGCCCACAATTTCTTAACAGAAGAAAATAAAATAGAACAGATGATGGTTATACCATAGAAAATTTATCAAGTCTGTTTAAGAATAAATAAATTCCATTGTCAGCAAAAACAATATTTACACCTTTCCCTTATATAATACCTTGAAGGTAACTCTTACCGACAGAATCTCAAAAGTTCTCACAAATTGTCCTTGAGGTAGAGTTCATTAATCTTTTCGAATACAAGAAGAATCCAAAGACCAGAGAGGTAATGTAATTGGAACAAAGTCACATACACATAGTAAATGTGTGTGTGTGTTGTGTGTGTGTGTGTGTGTGTGCTGTGTCAGTAGGGGAAGTGGTGGCAGAAACAAGGGAATGTTGAGAAACAATCTATTTCCTGTCTTTAAATTTCATGTTCTTTTTTCTCCTCCACACCACTTGTACTTAGGCGTAAAATGCTTTTTTGTCTTCTAGAAATGGATTTTATCAGTAATCAATAGTGAAATGTAAATATTCTGTCTGGATTCTGGAACATGTTTTGAATAACTATTAAGGCCATGAATATTTCATCATCACAATTGCATGGTCATTATCATTACCACTGCTGTATTAATGATAATGATCAAGTGATATATATATATATATTCTACTGGAAAGTTCTGTCCGTTTCTATCACAACAAGTTTTGACACGTAAGCACATGTTTATTTGGCGCATGTGTGCCTCTTTATTTTTATTTTTATCACTTAATGTATACATACTGATGTAGCAAATTAACTAAAACAAAGTTGATTCACGTTAGTCTTATGTGTGAAGCGATAGTGTACCTATGGCTACTGATAAAGTTCATTTATGCCACTGTAATTTTTACGAATTTCAACAAGGAAGAAATGCTACAGAAGCATGTCTGTCGCATTCACCATATTCCCAGGACTTAGCACCCTCCAACTATACTTGTTTTTGTCCTTCCAAAATTTTTTGAAGGGCAAAAAATTCAAAAATGAAGAAGATATCAAACAAGCACTGATTCAATTTTTCACATCAAAAGATAAAACATTTTTCAAAAATAGGATATACAAATTGCCCTCATGCTGACAAGAAATCATTAATAATAATGCAATTATATTATTTAATAAAGTTTATTGATGGTAAGAAAAATTTGTATTTTGTTTTATTCCAAAAATGGACAGAACTTTCCAGTAGACCATATATATATATGTTAATATGTAATATTATTCTGTATATACATATATTTATATATTTTAATCTCCCACATTCAGCCCTATAAAGAGTTAGGTAACATTACTACTTCATATCAAAGTATAAGCAAAAAAACTAATATTTCCTACTCCTTAAGAAATTTGAAGTGGAAAAGCGGGTTATTCTCCACTGTGAGATCAATAGTACATCTGTACACCCATGTGTGTGTGACATTGTTTTTTCTTTTGTTGTTGTTGTTGTTTTTTTACAGAGACAGAGAGAGTCATAGAAAGGGATAGATAGGGACAGACAGACAGGAATGGAGAGAGATGAGAAGCATCAATCATCAGTTTTTTGTGGCGACAGCTTAGTTGTTCATTGATTGCTTTCTCATATGTGCCTTGACCGTGGGGCTACAGTAGACCAAGTAACCCCTTGCTTGAGCCAGCAACCTTGGGTCCAAGCTGGTCAGCTTTGCTTAGACCAGATGAGCCCATGCTCAAGCTGGCAATCTCAAGGTCTCGAACCTGGGTCCTATGCATCCTAGTCCTACGCTCTATCCACTGTTCCACCACCCGGTCAGGCTGTGAGACACTGTTTCTATGGAGAACATACACAATAAGAAACAAAATATTTGTACATACATACAAACAGCTCTTACCACTGATTTATAGATCTTCATAAATTCTACACATTTTTAATTCCATGTAGTGATCTATTAAGCATCTATCATTCATGAAAATGTCTTTGGATCTAATTATGTCTTTCAGTTTCATGATTTTATTTTTTTGGTGATTCTCTCTACTTGAAGCTTAGAGGCCCCCATATTAGGAAGCTCATCATTTGCTTGTATTATGGTTAATATAATATAGCAGACTGAATATGTGACTATTATGTCTGAAGTTAGCCTTGGGAAATTTACAAACTGTCTTCTCCCTTTGTCTGCAATGTCTACCTCTATGGTGTCTAATTCTTAGTTAGATTGACTTACTACTGTGTGTTTTCATCCATTGTCAGTATATTTGATGCTTTTGAAGATTCTGATGTTTTTGTCAGCTCTTTAGAGATCCTTTTTATCTTTCATGAATTGTGATAGTACTAAATTAACAGCTTGCTCTGTGATGAAAGCATGGCATTCCTTTAAAATTTAGGTTCCTAATTACAATTAGATAATCACCTCGTAACAAAACATTTATTTTTTAAGAATTATTTTGTCAGTTATCCCAATGATATGAAATTAGACAAGTAGCAATAAACATCAAATTGGACCAACTGACTGCATATTTAAACAATGTAGATATAATTTACACAAGTACTGATACAATTATTCAACAGTGGTGGTAAATACACAATGCTAATTCCAAAGGATCCAAATCATTTGGGTTTTTTTATCTGTTTTTCCTTTTAAAACAGGTATGTCCTACTGGCAATTATAAAATTTCCTGTTACCAATGGTGAAGATAAGAAGTTGAGTCTCATGATTCTCTGCTCATTGCCTTTCACACTAAAATAAATATCTTCCTTCACAAATTTTTTGGGTCATGTCTTCCTGCTACCTGATGAAAATAAATATACTCTGCCAAAGTATAACTGAGCCATACGAGAATTAACCATTGTGGTTTTCTAAGAATGACAGATTTTAAGTTCTCATCTGAACCCAAACAAATGCCATATTTTTAAAAATGTGTTACACTATATAGTAGTATCCAGAAGAGTAAACATAACTTTATTCTTTTAAATTAAATTTATTGGGGTGACAATGGTTAACATAATTATACAGGTGTCAAGCACCCAATTCTACCACACATCTCTGTACACCATATTGTATGTCCACCCTCTTAAGTCAAGACTTTGTCAATCATCATTTATTCCCCCATAACTTCTTCCACTTTACCCTACCCCCTAAACATAACTCTTTATAAAAACTACTGTATACAATATCCCCATTAAATTACACACACACACATATATTTATCATTTTGGATAGGTTTTGAAACCCAAAAGTGACTAACCACTATGATAAAATTTTAGTTGTGTTAATGTCAGCATAAAAAACACATTTTTATTTATTTATTTATTTATTTTTGGTCACAGGTGGCTTGGGGCTTTATGAGAGGGGCTTTGGGATGATTAATTCTTTGTCTCAGGAAAATGAAGAGCATAACATCTAAGGATATACAAGAAATTTAAAAGAATAAACTTTGTATTTTATGGCCTTAGTTTAGAAGATGAGCATCTAGCTAATTGCATCCCAGAAGATCATCTCTGATCAAAAAGCAAAAGACAAGCCACTGTGTAAAAGGATGTTTGTTTAGTTAGAAAGAGTTTGAGGTCCTAATTTCTTAGATGCTGGAAACTATGACCGTTGTCACATGACTAATGATACTTATGATGCTACCATTGTCAACTATTTGTATTTATTAGCTAGCTACTCTGTGATGCCAGTCTTTGTGAGCAGTGTATTTGGAAGGTCATTGCCTGCTCTAAATGTACTGCTCTAAAATTAGTTATGAAAAATAAATTACACATGTAATTGAAATATCTCATCCTGTCAGTCTTATTCATGGTAGGGTTACATCAGCTGAGAGAATGGTGCTTTAGTAATGTTTTTTTCCAAAGCCAAAGTGTAGCTCATGAATCACTTGCATTAGAATTATTAGGATACATGCAATGTGTGAAAATTTTAAGTTCCCATCCTAGCTCCTTTATATGTAATGTCTTTGGGTATAATCTGAAATATAGATTTTAGACATTCCTTGTGTTATGTATATATGCACTAAAGTTTGTAAAACAATGTTTCTGTTCGTGGTTATGATAGGTTCATTGGCAACAGCTCCTGTAAGGATCTTTCCATTATGAAATTTTCTCCAGATGATTTCTGGTGATAGTAATCTATAATCAACTATAGCTCTATGTAAGCAAACTTTTATATAGTGGTCATTAATCCATTTATATACTTCACAGAGTGTTTTTCTATTTTTCTTATATTTACATATTGCCATCAGATGAATTTAGATTCAAAACCTTCTAAAAAGTCCTTCTTCTCTTCCTTCATATAAAGCATCTAATTTTCTCTGTATTGGACGCTGAGAGCACCCATTTCAGTGGCATTGATATCAATATAAAATGTTTATTTTCAACAATTAGTCTTTCCTTTAAGTGTTTTAGCTGTTAGATATTGGGTACAGATCTCATTATAATTCTGTGAAATAAAAAATGAACTCCCTCTGAATAATATATATGATGTACTATTTCTATTCCTCAATAAAGGACCAATAGAGAGTTATATGAACAGAAAAAAAAACTGAATTGTTTGTTCCTAATACTACTTTACAAAGATGGACCTATTGATAGAAACCTTGACTTCCTTTGCAGAATTTTTAAATATAACTTTGATCTCTTAATGGTTCTGCCTTGGGGCTTTCAACTCATTCTGTCTCAAGAAGAACAATCTAGGTTCATATAATATGCATACATTGACTGCCTTGGAAAAATGAAAAGTTAATGCTAATGTATTATCATTGTAAAATGAAATGACCTCAACAACTATTATTTTGTTAAATGCCTGCTGAAAATATTCTACTAGACATTGAGTATATAATCAAAATCATGAATTAAAAAATGGCCTTTCTGATAGCATGGCAAGCGAGTGCTAATGGAAGTATTGATAAGTGGTCCTTGCATTATTACATAATACCTGATGGAGTCCACTTTAGTGTCTCTATAAAGATAGAGACAGATACCGATGGATAGATCTCTATTCTCCAAGGTTTCCAGGTATTGTGTCTTCCTGATATCAGATGACAAAATTTTGCTCTGTTTTTTGAATTAGGAATTGGTACCTTGGCTTATTCAATACTTTATACAAAAAATCAAGGCTTGCTGCGTGCAATATTTATGAGATTCACAGGTTGACATGATGAAATAGAGCCACTATTTCTTCATAAAGTTCCTTCTGGGAAGCAACTGGCAAGGACTCTCTTTTAAGTAGAGGGTGGGTTTTCATCTAATGTATGAAATCATGTATGCTACCAATAATTTATAGTCAATTATAGAAGATGTACTTTACTTTAGCTTACAAGTGTTATTCTCTTTTAAAGTACAATAGATTCAAGATTCCCTTGTAGTTAATCAATATCACTTTAGTTTCAATGCTTTTTTTTAAGTGGGAGACAAAATAGTAGGGTACATGTACACACTGTGAAATTGTCAAACTCTGCATATAAGAAATATATCTGTGTGTAAAAGTAGAAACAAAATTGAAAATAACTATTTTACAGATATAAACAAGAAGATAGATATCAATGAGTAAATTATTCTAGACAGAAATTTGATGTATTCAAATGGATTTGAATACGTCATGCATAGCCTTGTGTTCATAAATTCTATTTCTAGAAATTTGTTTCAAATAAAAATGGAGTAAAGAAACTCTTTGCAGTGCTGTTTTTAATAGAGAAACTTTTTAAAAACTTGAGTTCAAGAATATTATATTTAGTAAATAATTAAACTATACCATAACTCCCAAGAAAGCATGTTTTAAAGACTGATATTATACAAAATTTTGTTGGCACTGAAAACTATTTGGGGCATGATATTAAAAGAGGCAAAGTAGCGTCGGCTTAGCGTGCGGGGGACCCGGGTTCGATTCCCGGCCAGGGCACATAGGAGAAGCGCCCATTTGCTTCTCCACCCCCCCCCACCTTCCTCTCTGTCTCTCTCTTCCCCTCCCGCAGCCAAGGCTCCATTGGAGCAAAGATGGCCCGGGCACTGGGGATGGCTCCTTGGCCTCTGCCCCAGGCGCTAGAGTGGCTCTGGTCGCCGCAGAGCGATGCCCTGAAGGGGCAGAGCATCGCACCCTGGTGGGCAGAGCGTCGCCCCTGGTGAGCGTGCCGGATGGATCCTGGTCGGGCGTGTGCGGGAGTCTGTCTGACTGTCTCTCCCCATTTCCAGCTTCAGAAAAATACAAAAAAAAAAAAAAAAAGAGGCAAAGAGATTACATGCTCACTTGCACAACTTTTGTGTAGGTGTTTACAATTGAGTGAGATTTTGCAGGAAAGAAATAGAAGAAAGATATCTACCAAAACAGTACAATTTATTAGGGCAAGGGATAGATTTAGAATTACTTCTTTTTTTTTTTCTTTGCTGTTTTCCAAATTTTCTTAATTGATCATGTATTACTTTTACAAATGAGAAAAATAAATTATATTAAAGGAATTTTACCTTTTTATTCATTTAAGAAAAACAAAGAACAACTTACATGGATATAAACATAGAGGTAAATTGTTCCTGAGTCCTTGACTAATCTAGATTTCATGCCATTTGCGAGTTTTTAGGTCTCCACAAGTCTCTCACTGCATTCCTGTGACCACTCTTTTTTTTTTTTTTTTTTTTTTTTTTTTGTATTTTTCTGAAGCTGGAAACAGGGAGAGAGTCAGACAGACTCCCGCATGCGCCCGACCGGGATCCACCCGGCACGCCCACCAGGGGCGACGCTCTGCCCCTCCGGGGCGTCGCTCTGCTGCGACCAGAGCCACTCTAGCGCCTGGGGCAGAGGCCAAGGAGCCATCCCCAGCGCCCGGGCCATCTTTACTCCAATGGGGCCTCGCTGCGGGAGGGGAAGAGAGAAACAGAGAGGAAAGAGGGGGGTGGAGAAGCAAATGGGCACTTCTCCTATGTGCCCTAGCCAGGAATCGAACCCGTGTCCCCCGCACTCCAGGCCGACGCTCTACCGCTGAGCCAACCGGCCAGGGCCCTGTGACCACTCTTATTCCAGTCTCATCTTTATGCTGAAACCAAAGTATAGAGGCCGACATGAAAGCATTAGATGCTCAGACAATTGTTTCAGGTTGTTGAGGATATTCATCGTTAGCACTATCCTTGCAGCCATTGTTCTCCCCAGCCCTAAAAAGCCCTCACCTTATTACCAACAAATTCTTCCATATACAGTAATAGCTGTTGCACATATAAATAATCATTTTTTAAATTATATCCAACAAAAATTATGGCTATCATTTTATGAACTTTATTATTTTTATTTTTCAGAAAATAAATTATTTTATTCCAATTTAGATGAATAATTCAGGGAAGGCAGACACTGAGACAAATTGAGGTGTCCATCCACTTTTGAAAGGCTAGAGTTAGGAAAAAAAAAAAGAGAGAGAGAGAGAAGGTAATCAATGATAGCCTTAGGCATAAAAACTCAGTAGGCATCAGAAAGCAACTATAAGAGAGAAGAGAAAGGTAGGCGTACGAAAACTGTAACAACAGAAAGCAAGAAGAAGATAGTATTACAAAAGAGAAATAATTTTTATGAATCAGGGCTTGTCTATTTAAGTATGAAGATAACTTTTGGCCTCTGTTTGTTCTATCCCTCCCTTACCCAGTCCCCTCACCCTCAACAGCTGTCAGCCTGCTTTTTATGTATGACTCTGTCTCTATTTTGTTAGTTCATTTTGTTCATTAGATTCCACATACGAGTAAAATCACATGGTTCTTGTCTTCCTCTGACTGACTGACAACACTGTGGTGATTGCCAGGAGTGGGTGCACTGGAGGTGGGTCTGGTGGGGAGGGGAATAAATGGGGATGGATAAAGACTGTGCTGGGATGGGGGTGGGGGTTAAACACACAATGTGGTGTACAGAGTTGTGTTGTGGAGCTGGACACCTGAAACGTGTATGATTATGTTAACTAGTGTCACCCTAATAATTTCAATTTAAAAATAAAATAAATAAAACAAAAACAAGATTTTTTTAGAAAGATATGTTATATATAGCTTATAGAATCATTACATCAGCTTGATATTGAGGCCCTAAGCTAAGTTTTTCAAGAAAAAAATCTATACATGCTGATGATTAGGTATGAAAAGAGAGATAAGGCTGCCTCCAGCTCCAGCTGATGCTTTGGCTGAGATTACAAAGCGTGCACCACTGCTCTGACCCCAAAACTGCACTGAAAATCAGAGTAAAAGGAAAAGGACACAATGAGACTCCTGAAACCAACCCCATGCCCTGTCTCTGCTTGAGTCACTGCTGAACTCCTAGCTCCGGGGTGGAATGAAATCCACACAACACACATTGGCTGAGAGTAGGCAATGGCACATCCATCAGGACAAAGCCACTTTGCACCTGCTTTTCCATTTGAAAAACAAGGACTCAGGCAGTAAGGTATATTCTTTGAACTTCATTCAAAGATTCTCTGACTTAATTTTTAAACACTTTTGATTTAAAAATACTAAGTCTTTATATTAGGAGGTTCTAAGAAGTCCTGAAAGTCACCATAAATTCTGAATGCTTATTGCTTGATATAAATTTACATGCTGGGGAAACTTATTATTGGTTTCTGGTCACCCAACTTTTTACGGCTACGGTCTTACCCATAACTTTGGCTTTTTCTGAGCTCATTGTACTAGATGACATGGGGATACTTTTCATCTTCTCAAGAACATTGGAAAACCCACTGATTGTCCCTTGAGTTGACCTGGGTCCTTTTACTAATAGTAGAACTTTGCCTATTTTTAGTGACCAGTGTACTACCTGCATTTCCCATGTTTGGATTTTACTTTCATATTCTCTAACATCAGCTCTCATTTTGGTTGTCTTTTGCTTTTTTGGGTTTATATAATTTCAATTCTCCAAAGCTAAATATGCATGTTTATGTACTCTGAAAATTCTATGCATAAATCTTTCACTCCAGTTTTTGAGTAGAGAATCTAAACTACAATGATAATCTTAGATATAACATTTTCATTTTCTACTTTTCAAAAGTAAATCCAAAAGCCTGTATCAATTATTTCAGTAATTTTCTGAGCTATACATTTTACCTGAACACTGGCTGGTTGAGAGAAGTTATCTGGGTAAGAATTTTTACCTCACTGAGTAGTTAAGAATATTAAATGAAATATTACTCCCAAAAACTGTTTAGCACAATACCTATGACTAGTAAATATCTAGGAAATGTTGTTAATCTAAATACATCATATAGGGTAGATTATGTACAATAATCTTGCTCCAGAATGTAATGTGAAGACTGACAATGTTCTAAGGAGTAATTCATATGATTTATCCACATTAGTTCAAATTGCAGAATCTATGTAGTGCAAACTGAGCTTCTCATATTCAGGCACTGTTGTACCCAAGAATACATGACTGTGTACAGAGAGAACATCATCAACTATAGGAGCACTTATTTTATGTGATAAGTAATCTTATTAATTTTTAATTAAAAGGCTATTTGGTAAGAAAGTAAAACAAAATTTTTATTTATTAATTTTTATAATAAAATGCTAAACTTCAAGGAAAAGTCTTGTTAGCTTAGTGATGTCTGTGGGCACTCACTTTTCTCTAACAAGAGAAATAAACCTAGAAGAAAGTTTGTGGGCATTGGAAAGAAAGCTGAATGGTATCAGCTGCATAAGAGCCTGGTTTCTATTGGCTGCTTAGAAGTCAATGTCCCATAATGACAGTGGGTGTTCAGTGTTTTTGATAACATCAGTGATTTGTATTGGATGCAATGAAGCTGTGTTAGCTAGTTTGTTTTGTTTTATTTTTAAGTGAGAGGAAGGGAGGTTGTGAGACAGACACCTGCATGTGTCCCAACTAGGATCCATCTGGCAAACCCATCTGGGGCCAATGCTCAAATCAACTGAGTTATTTTTAGCACCTGAGATTGACTGCACTGGGATGAAGAAGCTATCCTCAATGCCAAGAGTTGATGCTCAAACCAATTGAGCCACTGGCTGTGGCAGGGGAAAAGAGAGAGAAGGGAAAGAAAGAGAGGGAAATAAGCAAATGGTCACTTCTGTTATGTTCCCTGACTGAGAATTGAACCTAGATGTCCATATGACAAGGTGATGCTCTATCCACTGAAGCAACTGGCCATGGCCAAGATTGTGTTAGTTTTTTATTGTTTTGTTTTTCATCCTGAGTGAAGTAAGGAAAAGACTGGTGATTACCCATGGCTTTAATTTTGGCTAGGAGTTGGAACAGGCCATCCTTTTTTCCTTTCTTTTTAATTTATTGATTTTAATTGGTTGAGTTTACTTAGTTACAAGTGTTCCCCTGAATATATCTCCCTCACTCCCCTCCGTGTTCTCCTTTATACCAACTTTGCCCCCTCCACTCCAGCACCTTTGCCCCTTAACCGTGATTTACTATCCTGCCCTCTGTCTCTCTGTGTTATGTGTATATACTTTCACTAAGGTCTTTCCTTTCTCATCCCCTTTCTCTCTGACCGCTTTTCCTCTGGACTCTTTAACCCCTTCTCTGCCTCTCTTCCACTCCTCAATTTACATTGTTGACTGGATCCTCATATGAATGATGTCATATGATATTTTTCTTTCCCTGCCTGGCTTATTTTGCTTAGTGTAATAGACTCTAGGTCCATCCATGCTGTTACAAAGGGTAAAATTTCCTTCTTTTTCACGGCCACGTAGTAGTCCATTGTGTATATGTACCAAAGCTTTTTAATTTACTTGTCTACGGATGGACATTTGGGTTGTTTCCAGATCTTTGCTATTGTGAGCAATGCTGCCAAAAACATGGGAGTGCATTTCTTCCTTTGAATCAATGATTTGTTATTCTTAGGATATATTCCGAGAAGTGAGATAGCTATCTCAAAATGCAGTTCAATTTTTAATTTTTTGAGGAATCTCCGTAATGTTTTCCACAGTGGCTACACCAGTCTGCATTCCCACCAGCAGTGCAGGAGGGTTCCCTTTTCTCCACATCCTCGCCAGCACTTGTTATGTGCTGTTTTGTTAATGAGCGCCATTATGACAGATGTGAGGTGTTATCTAGTTGTGGTTTTCATTTGTATTTCTTTATTGATTAGTGATGTTGAATATTTTTTCATATGCCCATTGACCATCTGTATGTCCCCTTTGTAGAAGTGTCCACTCAGTTTTTTGCCCAATTTTTGACTGGATTTTTCACTTTCCTGTTGTTGAGTTTTTCAAGTTCTTTATAGATTTTCATTATTAACCCCTTATCAGATGTGTTAGTGAATAGTTCTCCCATTTGTGGTTTGTCTCTTTATTTTGTTCATGTTGTCTTTTGCTGTGCAAAAGCTTTTTAGTTTGATATAGTCCTATTTTTCATCCTGTTCTTTATTTCACTTCCCCGTGGAGTTAAATCAGCAAGTATGTTGCTTCAAGAGACGTTGGAGAGCTTACTGCCTATGTTTTCTTCCAAGATGATCATGGTTTAACAGTTTACATTTAAGTCTTTTATCCATTTTGAGATTATTTTTGTGAATGGTATAAATTGGTGGTCAGGTTTCATTTTTTTACATGTATTTGTCCAATTTTCCAAGCACCATTTGTTAAAGAGATTGTCTTTACTCCACTATATACTCTTACCTCCTTTGTCAAATATCAATTGTCCATAAAGGTGTCGGTTTATTTCTGGGTTCTCTTTTCTGCTCCATCAATCTGAATGCCTGTTCTTATGCCAGTACCAAGCTGTTTTGAGTACAATGGCCTTATAGTACAACTTGATATCAGGAAGTGTGATGCCGCTCGCTTTACTTTTCTTTTTCAAGGTTGCTGAGGCTATTCGTGTTCTTTTTTGGTTCTATAAAATTTTTGGAATATTTGTTCTATATTTTTGAAGGATGGCATTGTTATTTTAATAGGAATTGAATTGAATTTATAAATTGCTTTGGGTAATATGAACATTTCAATGATGTTTATTCTTCCTATCCATGAACATGGTATATGCTTTCACTTTATCTTCTTTGATTTCTTTTATCAATGTTTTATAATTTTCTGAGAACAGTCTTTAACCTCCTTGATTAAATTTACTCCCAGGTACTTTATATTTTTGGTTGTAATAGTAAAAGAAATTGTTTCCTTAATTTCTCTTTCAGACAGTTTATTGTTGGTATACACATATATCAACAATGGTAATATAAATGATACTGATTTCTCAATATTGATTTTATATCCTGCCACCTTGCTGAATTTATTTATCAGGTCCAGTAGTTTTTTGACTGAGACTTTAAGGTTTTCTATGTACAGTATAAAGTCATCAGAAATTAATGAAAGTTTTACATCCTCTTTTCCAATTTGGATGCCTTTTATTTCTTCTTCTTGTCTGATTGCTGTGGCTAGGTCTTCCAGAACTATGTTGAATAAGAGTAGTGAAAGGGGACACCCCTGCCTTGTTCCTGTTTTTAAGGGAAATGCTTTTAATTTTTGCCCATTGAGTATGATGTTGGCTGTGGGTTTCTCATAGATGGCCTTTATCATGTTGAGGTATGTTCCTTGTATTCCCACTTTGCTGAGAGTTTTGATCATAAATGGGTGCTGGATTTTATCAAATGCTTTTTCTGCAGCTATTGATATTATCATGTGGTTTTTCTTCTTCCTTTTTTCTATGTGATGAATCACATTGATTGATTTGTGAACATTGTACCAGCCTTGCCTCCCCAAAATAAATCCCACTTAATCTGATGTATGATTTTTTTCATATATTGCTGGATCTGGTTTGCCAATATTTTGTTTAGGTTTTCTGATTCTTCCAGATTGATTTTTGAATGATGATATTTTTCAAGCAATTTATCCATTTCATCTAGGTTGCCCCATTTTGAGGCATACAGTTCTCCATAGTATTTTCTTACAGTCCTTTGAATTTCTGCTATGTCAGTTGTTACTTCTCCACTCTCATTTCTAATTTTATTTATTTGAGCCCTCTCTCTTTTTTTCTTGATGAGTCTGGTTAAAGGTTCATCTATCTTGTTTATCTTTTCAAAGAACCAGCTCTTCGTTTCATTGCTCTTCTTTATTCGTTTGTTTCTTTGTTGTGGTTGTTCTTTTTTTAGCCTCTACGTCATTTATTTCCACTCTGATCTTTATTATTTCCTTTCTTCTACATCCTCTGGGCTTTACGGGCTGTTCTTTTTTTAGTTCTTTTAGATATAGGGTTAAGTTGTTAGTTTGAGCTTTTTCTTGCTTCTGAAGGTATTCCTGTAATGCTACAAACTTCCGTCTCAGGACTGCTTTTGCTGTGTCCCATAAATTTTGAGTTGTTGTATGTTCATTTTCACTTGTTTCTAGGAAGTTTTTTATGTCTTCTTTGATCTCATTGTTAACCCATTCATTATATAATAGCATGCTATGTAGTCTCCAAGTGTTCAAATATTTTTTCAGTTTTTCTACTGCAGTTGATTTCTAGTTTCATGACCTTTTGATCAGAGAAGGTGCTTGATATGATTTCAATCCTCTTAAATTTATTAAGACTTGTTTTGTGTCCTAACATATGGTCTATTCTAGAGAATGTACCATGAGCACTTGAAAAGAATGTACATTCTACTGCTTTGGGGTGAAGGATTCCGAAGATATCTGTTAAATCCAGTGATATAAGGTGCTGTTTCTTTGTTAATTTTCTATTTGAAGGTTCTATCCTTTGATGCTAGTTGGGTATTAAAATTCCCTACTATTATAGTATTGTTGTTGATCTTGCCCTTTTTGTTCATCAAAATCTGCTTTATATGTTTAGGTGCTCCTATATTAGGTGCATATAAAATATATAATATATTTATAATAGTTTTATCTTCCTGTTGTAATGCTCCTTTTATCATTATGTAATGACTTTCTTTATCTCTTACTACAGCCTTTGTTTTAAAATTTATTTTTTCAGATATTAGTATTGCTACCCCAGCTTTTTTTTCCCATTCCATTTGTGTGAAAAATTTTTTTCATCCCTTTACTCTCAGTCTATGTGTATCTTTTGTTTTGAGGTGTGTCTCTTGTAGACAGCATATGGACAGTTCCTGTTTTCTAATACATGTAGCTATCCTATGTCTTTTGATTGGAGCATTTAATCCATTTACATTTAAGGTTATTATTGATATGTAGTTGTTTACTGTCATTTTATTTTTTAAATCTATAATCTTCTTTTTCTGAATTTCTTTTTTCCTTTGCTCTTTTTACAGCAAGCCCCTTAACATTTTCTGCAGTACTGGTTTGGTTGTAATGAATTCCTTAAATTTATTTTTGTCTTGGAAGCTTTTTATTTCTCCTTCAATTTTAAATGATAATCTTGCTGAATAAAGAAGTCTTGGTTGTAGGCTCCTGTTTTGCATTACTTTGAATATTTCTTGCCATTCCTTTCTGGCCTCAAATGTTTCTGTTGAAAAGTTGGATGTAATATTTATGGAGGCTCCTCTATAGGTAATTGACTTCTTTTCTCTTGCTGTTTTTAGTACTTTTTTAACCTTAACTTTGGTATTTTAATTATGATGTGTCTTGATGTAGGCCTCATTGGGTTTCTCTTTACCAGGACCCCATGTTTCTTGAACATGTGTGAGTTTTACCTTCAACAATTTAGGAAAGTTTTCAGCTATGATTTCTTCAAACAGGTTCTCTATCCCTTGTTGTTTCTCTTCTCCTTCAGGAACCCCTATGATACAGATGTTATTTCTCTTTATATTACCACAGAGTTCTCTTATAGTTTTCTCAGACTTTTTGAGCCTCTTTTCTTTTTCCTGCTCTGTTTCTGTGTATTTATTTATCTTGTTCTCTAATTCAATGATTCGATCCTCTGCTTCATCCAGCCTGCTGTTGATTCCTTCTAGTGTAGTCTTCATTCCTGACATTGTGCTTGTAATTTTTAATTTATTCTTTTTTATTATTTCAGTGTCCTTTTTGATGCTTGCAATTTCTTTATTTAGGTGCTCATTAAGTCCATCCATTGTAGCTCTGAGATCCTTAAGCATCTTAAAGATCATTATTTTAAACTCCGCATCTGGTAATTTGGTTTCTTCCATCTCATTCAGTTCTTTTTCTGAGGATTTCTCTTATTGATTCATACGGATTACATTTCTCTGTCTTCCGATTTTTTCTGTGTGCAGTTTGCAAGCTTGTTGGGGTTGTGGATCTGAGTTTGGTATATGGAATGCAGCCCCTCCTTCAGGGCTTTATCTTTCAGCCTCTGCTAGTTGCTCGGATTTTAATTCTCCTTAACAAGTTGAGCTGCTTAAAAGATTTAATTTCCCTGTTGTTTGTTTGCTGAGCCCAGCCGGAAATTTCTATGTTTAGGAAGGGGATAGTGGGTGTATCTTGCTCTTTTGCCCCAGTTGAAACTATCCAGGAATGCAATGGGTGTGACCTCTGAAAACCAGAAGATGTAGTCTGCCTAGTTACTCTCTGAGGTTGGGGCACATTCTCCATATCAGAAGGGAGAGGTGTAGCTCAGGTTTCCCTGGAAGCCTGAGTCACTGTCCCTCCTCTTTACTTCCTTCTTTCTGAATGGCTTTTCACACTGATTGAAGCTGGAGAGCTTTTTGGAGCTGGGTCAATTGGCTTTACATTAGACTTGTGCTGGACAGAAGGAGTGACCCTCCCCCACTGTGGCCGCCTCAGTATTGGAGAATGACTCAGTTCAGGTATTCCTCTTCCCATCACCATTTGTGTCTCTGTGCCTCGATCTCCCCACTTTCCTCATGCAAGACCTGTCCTCTCAACCCTACTTGCCCCCAGAGCCCCAGGCAAGTGGCTGTCAATGATATTTTCTGTGCTGGCCCTTTAAGGTTGCAACTTCTTTGCCAACTGTTTCCCACAGACAGAAATCCTGTTCTTCTCCCCACTCAGTGCTGTCAGGCTGTCTCCTCCAGGCTCTGGGTTTCTAGGCTGGTGCTCTGGTCCAGAGACTGAGGAACCTTGCCTCGCAGAGTATCTCTCCTTACAATAAGAAACTCTCTGGACCCTCAGCCACCCCTCGCTCCTGGGAGTGGGGGAGCCCCCATCATGTTCCTGCACTTCCTACCAGGCTTGGTGTGGTTTATCCTGTGCTCTTTGATTTTTGAGTCCTGCTCTTTTAGTCCAAAGTTGGTTTTTCACAATGATTGTCCTTAAATTAATTTGTAATCCAGTTTGGTCCCATGAGGTGGCAGTTTGTATGTCTGCCTACTCTACTGCCATCTTGGAATCAAGATTGAGTTAATTTTAAGCATTGACACCATGAAGCAGTTTTCTCTAATTGAAATATAATGGGTTTTCAGAAGCAGTTGAAAATTTTACTTTGCTTCTTTAAGAGTTGAACAAGAAAAACAGAGCATTTTTGTGGGTTACAAATTAAACTTCTCTATTTTTTCCCCACTTCAGATAAAAGTAGGCAGTGGAAAATCTTCCCTGTGTTCATTTTTAAAAGGGTAATCAAAACTTTAGAAATGAGATATCTTCTCTGAATGTTGAATAGTGCATTAAATAAGGAGGCAGAGATATCAGAGACAATTATGCATTAACTAAATTAACTTTACTAAATTGAACTTATAGGTGGGAAGGGCTAGATTGCCCTGACTGGTTGACTCACTGGTAGAGAGTTGGCTCAGCCTGTAGATGTCCCTGGTTTAATTCCCAGTCAGGACACACATAAGAAATGACCATATCTCTCTCTGTCTCTTCCCCTCCAGCAACCATGGCTTAATAGGTTTCAGCATGTTGGTTTTGGGTACTGAGGATCACTCCTTGGTTCAACCTCAGATGCTAAAAAAATTGGCTCGGTTTATGAGCAATGGAGCAACAACCCCAGATGGGCAGAACATTTCCCCATAGTGGGCCTGTCAGGTAGATTCTGGTCCCAGCACATTCAGAAATCTGTCTCTCTTCCTCCCTTCCTCTCACACACACACACAAAAAGCATGAATAGTTTGCCTAAGATCATGAAAATAAATAGATATATAGAGGTCAATCTATAATTTTTAATTTTTCATATTGTGTATCTTATATTGTGAGACTCTTAAGGTTCTTCTTACCCCCAAGAGTCATCATAATAAAAGACATGACATGGGCTTTGTCATATGACAGATCTAGCTATGACTCACACATAGAAGACTTTTAGAATTTGTGCAACTTACTTAATACTTCTCTTCCTGTTCTTAGTCAATATCTGTGTTGCAGAGTTTACTATGGGATTTAGAAATGTGTGAAAAAAGAATGCCTTGTGCAAGAAAGGAGTTTAGAATACATATTTAATAGATATGAGATATCACCATGTCGCATTTCCAGTTTTCTTCCTACTTATATTACTCTTTTGTGGTTTCTCAACCCAAATATGAGTTTCTGTAAAGACAGGAGATAATGAATCTGAAAAGCAAAATTGTTCTACAGATACACATATCACAGAGAGTTTCTAATTCTTGCAAATACATGACTTTTCTACCAAACTCCCTTGAAAGTGTTTTATGATGAATTATAAAAATACAAAGATCTAGGAATATTAACCTAAACATCTTTAGTGATATAAAAATCTGGGTCACATCATTTGTTGATTTATTTTCCATTAACACTGGAGAATTTATTTTTCTTCTGTATCTGTGCTGCAGATGTTTTCTTAAGAATTCTTATCTGATTGTACAGTAAAAAAAAACACAATTCAGTGTTTCATAATTCTCTCTTTCCACTGAACATTTGGTTTCTGTCAGTTAAATTTCAGAAATTAAGATCCATTCCCAAGCTCACAATGGAAACAAGTCTCAAAGCAAGAGTATATAAAGAAGTAGTTAATTCTGCAGCAGAGCCAGAAGAGTGGGTTTCAGTCATCCTCTGACTTCTACATACAATTGCTGCATATCTTATTATTTCTAACGAACTCATGAATAACCACAGAGAGCTTTAATTCACCTTAAAATTCAAATAAAATTATTCTCAATAATTTAACTACTATATTTATTATAAGCATTCTTTAAAAAATAAATTTTTAAAACATAGAATTGTATTAGCTCTATTAAAAAAAGAAGTGACCATTTGTTACAGAGAAATGGTGAGGAGAATAACAAGAATTAGTGGAAATTTTAGAGTATAAATCATGAGTCAACAATATATATAATGTGAGACTTACTAAAATGTAAGGTATTGTCCAAGAATAGTAATTAATTAAAAGGAGACTAAAACATGGTGTTGACTCTTAATATTAGAGAAGACATCACTCATTACACTAATACTCAGTATGCAATGGACTTGATATACACACATTAATGTGTGTGTGTGTGTGTGTGTGTGTGTGTGTGTGTGTGTATAGTTATCCTTTCCATCTTAGGCCCATGCTCTCATCTTAGCCTGAATGTGATTAGTATGATATTAATATCTTCAGTAGTCGACAGTTCCAAAGAAGACAACCAAGGACAAAAAGGGATCCTACATGCAGAATTTTGCAATATAGTGATTATGTGAATGTGTTCATGTCAGTTGAGTCTTTAGTTGCCTGAAAGTTAAGTTAAAGATAAATATCTTCCAGTATTTTACACTCTTATGTCATAATATCTCATTATTTGTGTTAGTTTTCTCCTACTATTTCTTTCTAACAGACATCCATCCAAGTCCTTACTTGGTCACCGTTTTCATCTTCATCCACTCTAAATTTCTTATTCCCCAAGAACATCACATTCTGTTCCACAGCCTCTGCCCCCAAGCCATGTCACTCAAGCCTACCTATTGGAGCAAATCTTCAGCATCTGCATTACTGAAGACCTTCATCAGAATATGGGAGCTATCACAAATGATTGGGAACAATCACCTCCTTTCACTCCCAGGTCAGTGATCAAGAAATAGAAACAGTGTTCTCTCTTTTCCCAATATAAGAGCAGGTGTTAAAGAATGCAAAGGGATTTGGCCTGACTCTGAACACTGTATATTATTTCATTTCTTAAGGGAACGGGTTTTTTATCTTTTATGCAGTGGAGTTCAGAATTTAACTCTGACAGCATACAGTCTCTTGTGAGTTGGAACTGATCACTCAAGAGAAAAATGAGCCTTCCTTTCATTGTAATGTATGCCAAAGGAAAAATCAATGAAAAAGGATATATGTTCTAGACTTTCCGAAGACTAATGAATATGTCCAAAAGAGAATAGAAAAAGAATGAAATCTTAAAGGAGTACAGACTTTTTAAAGGAAAGGAGAAAGACATTCCTGGGGTGATGTAGATTGATCACAGAATATGGTATCATAAAGTATTCATTTGAATGTTTATTTTACACATGTATTTGCTAGTTTATTTTTTGGCCAGTCCTGAATACATACCTCTTACTTCCATTATGGATTTCTTTTAGGGAATTAGCTCTTTTCTACTCTTTGAAGATATATATTATGCCCCTAAGTTAAGCTGTGGCTGAAGTCAACCTTCTTTCCAAGTATTTCAGTTACTGGGCCAAGAGATTCCTCACTGGTTATTTTTCATTCAACTTGATTTTTCTAGAACTTCCAACAGGAAACATTCAAAGGCAGATATGATGGTAAATTTTCAGTTTTGGATAGAATAGTGACAAGAAAAGACTTGCTTAGCTAGAGTGGACAATCCATGCTGTAGGGTAGTAAAAAGTAATTATGCATGGCTAGAAACATAGGTCTCAAATACAAATACTGAATTAATAGCATTGACTAGTGTAGCTGATGGACACCTTGCCATTTGTGGGAACCTCATTTTAGCTTTCCTCTTTTTTTCTTGTCAAAGCCTAGTGCATCAGGCTGGGCTCACAGCCAAACAGTCATTCTTAACTCACAGAAGTCTAACTAACTCTAACCTTGACCTTTACTCTCAAGGTTCCTGACTCTACATCCTTTTGGAGCTAAAACATGAAAACTAAGCCTCATATAGAAGTTGAATGTGTCCCTAAGGCACCATTAAGATTTTCTTTTCCTCCCACTAAAGAGAGATTTTTATTTTATTGGAAAGAGGAGGAGGAAGTGGCTAATCTTAGGCTGTTTCCAGAAACTCCTCCAGGGCCCTCAGACTGGCCTCGTCTATTTGATTCAGTTCTATTTCAGAGTGGAATCTTTGAGGGCCCTGCATGTTCCTGGTTTGTTTGTTTTTTGTATTTTGTATTTTTTATTTCATGCAGGGATGGGACCTAGGCAAAAATATTTACTTTCATAGCCACTAAGAGATGTCATATTTAACCATCTGGTTAGGAACTGGGCCAACGATACTTCCCCACTCTGAGAATCTGTAGTCACAGAGCTGTTGATATTAATGACTTCCTATATCTCTATATTTTTATGTTAACTTGGGGGCAAACCTTTTGTATATGAGGGAAATGATTTTTTTTTCAATAAGTACTTTTAGAACTAAATTCACATCTTGGCAGCTATAGTATTAAAATTGCAGCAGTGCATATTTCCCCCTTCTTTATGAAAACTCTTAGCCAAGTTTCTTATAAGAAACATTCCTTTGCCACATTCTAATCACAATACTAGCAGATAAAACCATATTCTCTGTGAGTTTGTCTGACCATAGAGTATCTGACTGTTTTACAAAGAAGGCTAAGAGTGTGCAATCACAGTGGAGTTGAGTACTCTAGTTACAAATGCTGGGATCACCTTTTGAGCTTAGGAAAAGGATGGGGGGAGAGCCTGCTGTTGTCAGGGAATGCTGCATTACCCTAAGATGGAGCAAACTCGTCTTCAAAAGGTAGGTGCTACTATAATGTTTGAGTACAAATCAGACCCAAACTGAAACTACAATGTGTCCATAAAGTCATGGTGCACTTTTGACCAGTCACAGGAAAGCAACAAAAGACGATAGAAATGTGAAATCTGCACCAAATAAAAGGAAAACTCTCCCAGTTTTCCACTATTCAGAGCAGTTTGATGTGGGCTCACGCATAGATTTTTTAGGGCTCCTTAGGTAGCTATCCCATATAGCCTCTACAGCAGGGGTCCCCAAACTTTTTACACAGGGGGCCAGTTCACTGTCCCTCAGACCGTTGGAGGGCCGGACTATAAAAAAAAAACTATGAACAAATCCCTATGCATACTGCACATATCTTATTTTAAAGTAAAAAAAAACACAAAAAAAAACAGGAACAAATACAATATTTAAAATAAAGAACAAGTAAATTTAAATCAACAAACTGACCAGTATTTCAATGGGAACGAACTATGGACCTGCTTTTGGCTAATGAGATGGTCAATGTGCTCCTCTCACTGACCACCATTGAAAGAGATGCCCCTTCCGGAAGTGCGGTGGGGGCCGGATAAATGGCCTCAGGAGGCCACATGTGGCCCACGGGCTGTAGTTTGGGGTCCCCTGCTCTACAGACTCGTCACTGACTGATGGCCTTTCTCCACCAAACTGCTGGTTTCCTTCAACTGCTTATCCCACTGAGTAATGTTATTTCTATGTAGTGGCGCTTCATTATAAACGTGCCAATATTCACGTTGCACTTTGGTGACAGATTTGAATTTAGTGAGCCACAGAACGCACTGAACTTTCCTCTGTATCGCCCACATCTCGACTGGCATGGCCGTGGACTGCTCCGCTGTATATACAGTGTTACATCATCATCTGCACATGCACACTTGCTGCCTTATCATCCTACAGAAACTGGGAGGGTTTTTCTTTTATTTGGTACAGATTTCACATTTCTATCGTCTTTTGTTGCTTTCCTGTGACTGGTCAAAAGTGCACCATGACTTTACGGACACACTGTAGACTGAACCCAGAGCTCAATAAAGTCAACTTTGTTTTCTTAAACCAGTTCATATCAGGATTTATGCAGCTGCTTATAGTTTAGTACTATAGAAAATACATTCCACTCTGGTTCTTCACTCAGAAAACCTCTGTTCCTCAAAATTTCTCTTAATTATTTGTTCTGTGAAACTCTTTCTGACATAGTTCGGTAGTTGGTCAGTCTATTAAAATCTTTATCATATAACACAATGACATATTTACTTCTCTCTTTCTCATATGGTCAATGACTGTGATGTATGTTGTAATATTAATATAGTAACTGTTATGTGCCACATTGCATTAAGTTTTGAGAATTTTGGTGTTGAACAAGACAAACATTGTTTGTGCTATGTGCAGACATTTTAGCTAACAGTTTATTGATCATGAGAGATGCAGCGTGTTCTAGCCAAAGAAACTATGGAAAATGGCTAATAAACAAATGATCACACATGTCATCTATCTTGGTAGCCACAAAAAGGGAGAAAGCACAGTGCTAAGTATTATAATTCTTAGGGACTATGATTGGCCTCTTCATTATGGTGTTTTGTTTTAAATCAGTGGGAGCTATTTCAGTTCTTGTATACAATAGAAACATAAACAAATGTTCTGAATTAATGCATGATTCAAAACATGTTCAGCTCTGAAACTTTCTTGACTAGCACCACTCTACAAAGATTTAATTTTTAGTAAACACTTTTGCTTTAATTCATTTCTTAATTTTTGAGAGTACGTGCGCTTAGCATTCATGAGCCATATACCTCAGGTTTTGAAAGGTTTCACAAATCAAAATTGCAGAAATATTTACTAAGGCAGATAAATTCTCCTTGAATCATAATGTCATCTAAAGTCATATATATACAACCATGTGCCTACAGCCCAATGCTTGCCATCTTTTCAATTAATCCATTGAAACACTTTTAAAAAATGCTTTCTCTTATTCCCATGCATCATTAGTCATTGGGGAAATGCAAATTAAAACTACGGTGAGATATCACTTTATACCTGACAAGATGACTATTTTTTCCCCATTTATTTTGAGAGAGGAAGGAGGAAGGGAAGGAAGATGGGAAGAGAAAGAGAAAAAAAAAGTAAAGATTAAGGAGTCATACTGAGATATCATGGCCTCCGGACTCAGACATCCTGGTTAGAATCCCATGTCCATCTTTTACCAGCTACCTGACCTTGGATGCATGATAATAGATTCTTGTGACTCAATATCCCCATCTGTGTAAGAATAGTGGTAGTACCTATTCATAGGGATGACCTAAAGTCAAACTGGCTAATATTTGTTAAATTATTAGAACAAAACCTGGGACATGGTACATACTGTAACTGTATTTGAGATATAAATGCAAATTTAAAATCAATCTCTAAATATTTGTTTTTGTGATTTTAAACATTTTATCTTTTTTCTAATCCTTAATTATTAACAGAGTGTTTGTTTTGTTGCGTGTGCACCTGTGTCTCTATGTTACTGTCTGAATGACTGGAGAGGGGAAGAAAGGGGAGTCTGCATCTATGCATGGACCAAGTGTTAAGTGGAGAGGTCATCACTTTTGTGGCCACTATGGAACTTATGGACACTGACTTGTGAGCAGGAGACTCTGGGCATCGCCATGGTTATATGCTTACACTACCCTGTGCTATAAGGAACTCCTTCTTTCAATTTTCATTTCTGAATATTACTTACTTATTCACTTATTTTCATTAAGTGAAGTAGCATATGGTATGGTGCACATGAAGAGAAACACAGCTTCTTGAGGAAGAGAGTTCTGGTGCTTCTGTCAAAAAGACTGGTGGTGGCAGCCAGTTCCAAATGCTGACCCTAGAAAGAGTGAGCCAAGGACTGACACTGCAATGTGTCTAGTAGTATTTATAACAAAATGGCCTTTTCCCAGAGCCATTTAAAACCCTTGACTGATTGTTTTTTCTCTACTTTCTGGGGATTTTTTTTATGTTTTTATTTTATTGTTTTAAATTTTTTATTGAACATATTGGGTGACATCAAATAATAAAGTTATACAGTTGCAAGTGTACAGTTCTATAATACATCATCTGCACATTGTATGGTGTGTTCACCACCAAAGCTGAGTCTCCTTCCATCACCATTTCTGCCTTCACCCTCTTCTACCTGCTGCCACTCTCCTATCGCCTGTTTTAAATATACAACTTCTTGAATTTTTTTTCTATATTTTCCCATACAGTTCCTACTTATGTTTGACCAACATTTTAATTTAATTTGTTACACACACTTCCCAGGGCTCTCTGTTCTCTCACTTCTTCCTTGGATATTATCTGTGTTGGGTAATACCTCCTGACTATGACCCGAGGGGCTGCTTCATATTAGTGTTCAGCCTACTGCAAATTTGCTTTTGTCAAACAGCTGTGCTGCTAACAACTTCCTCAAAGGACAATATTAATCATCAGAATCTTTTTTACAAAGTAACTAAATGTGCAAAGCCCTAAGAGAACAAGAATAAACCTACGGACTATTAAAGATCATTTTTTTCAAAGGAAAAACATATGTAAAGCCGGAACATGGCGCATATATATATATATATATATATATATATATATATATATATATTTGTGTGGATGTGCGTGCATGTGTGTGTGTGTGTGTGTGTGTATGTACACAAGACTGAAAGTGGAGGTGGGGACAGGGAGCTGGTGTCTGCAAAGTGCCAGTTGCAATCATCATTTGAAAACTTGCTTCTGGCCCTGGCCGGTTGGCTCAGCGGTAGAGCGTCAGCCTGGCATGTGGGGGACCCAGGTTCGATTCCTGGCCAGGGCACATAGGAGAAGCGCCCATTTGCTTCTCCACCCCCCCCTCCTTCCTCTCTGTCTCTCTCTTCCCCTCCCGCAGCCAAGGCTCCATTGGAGCAAAGATGGCCCGGGCGCTGGGGATGGCTCCTTGGCCTCTGCCCCAGGCGCTAGAGTGGCTCTGGTCGCAGCAGAGCGACGCCCCTGGTGGGTGTGCCGGGTGGATCCCGGTCGGGCGCATGCAGGAGTCTGTCTGACTATCTCTCCCCGTTTCTTTTAGCTTATGCATTTGCAATCTACTTAGATCAGTGTTTCTGTCTTGGTACTCTCGAAACACTTGGCCAGAAAATTTGTTGCAAGAAGCTGCCCTGCTCATTGTAGGATATTCAGCAGCATCCCTGGACTCACCTGTGCCAGTAGAAGCCCCTCCCATCACCACCGGTTCTGACAACAAAAGTGCCTCTAGGCATTGCCAGATGTGCCTGCTTGTGAAGACAGCACTGCACAGTTAAAACATTTTTTTCCAGGAGGTGTTTAAGCCCACGGGGAAAAGATATGGTGACATGGAGAACTTTAAAATAAATATGAATTCGAAACTTGGGTAGAACTTCAAAGGGTAATAGCATAGTTTTTGTGTTATCTGAGGCTGCTTAATCTTCCATTTTGGTACTTGGTGTTTGCTTTATTGGAGTAGAAATCTGAAATAACCAGCAGCACAAAAGGAAGTCATATCTTGTTTTTATTATGACAAAATAAACAAAGCTCTTTTCCTTGGAATCTCTTCGTTTGTTTGTTTTTCCCCTCATGAACCCTTTCTTTGAAACATAATTATGCTAAATATTATACCAGTCTGTGTGGCTGAGGAAAGTGAAACACACAAGGTGGCAACTCACCTAAAGAGCCTAACCAGGTACCCAGAGTCCAAAAGGTCACCTGGGATGCTAACATCCACATTCTTTTGCTTGCGGTTTAAAGCTACTCAATGCTATTGTTTCGGGTCTTGTTTTTAACGTAAGCATAAAAAGGCATGTTATTGCCTGACCAGGCAGTTGTTCAGTGAATAGAGAGTTGACTTGGAATGCCGAGGACCCAGGTTTGAAACCTCAAGTTCATCAGCTGGAGCGCAGCTCACCAGCTTGAGTGTGGGGTCACTGGATTGAGCGTGGGATGATAGACATGATCCCATGGTCACTGGAGGCTCAAGGTCGCTGGCTTGAGCCCAAGGTCACTGGCTTGAACAAGGGGTTACTGGCCTGGCTGGAGCCTCCTTGTCAAAGCACACATGAGAAAATGATCAATGAACAACTAAGGCACTGCAACTATGAGTTGATGCTTCTCATCTCTCTCCCTTCCTGTCTGTCTATCCCTGTCTGTCTCTCTCTCACTAAGGCATGTTGTTTTGTAGCAAAATTTCAAAATACCCACTTATTAAATGCCAACTACTGAGCTAATGTCAAGTAGAGATTCTCTACTTAGAAAGTCCTCTTAACTCTGTATGATATTTTGCATGTTGTAAGTACAGAGCTAGAACAATTCAACTTTATTGAAGAATAAGTAAGTGGCAGAAAAAGTTAAAATTCATAAAAGTCTCAGAGAAAATTCAAATGGAAAATTATTTCTAGTTTGAGAATAAAAAATGGTCCAAGATTTGTGGAACCTGCAGCTTAAAGAATTAGTAAGTTTCCTTTAAAGAAATAATAACAAAAAATATATATAATAGTTGATAAGAAAGTGAACATATATTTAGAGAATAGTAAATTACTTTACACCAGGGGTCTCAAACTCGTGGCCCGCAGGCCGCATGCGGCCCGCCGAACACTTCGTGGATTAGTCTGCGGGCCGCACAAAATTGTTCGGCGGGCCGCATGCGGCCCGCGGGCCGCGAGTTTGAGACCCCTGCTTTACACCTTTTTTACAATGCTGACAAATTTCACAAAATCACAAACTGCAAAAAAAAATGACTCCTACATTAGTAATCTTTTTCCAGACTTTAACTGAAAGCCCACAATACATGCTGTTATATTTTGCAACCTTCACATATACACCAACATCAACCAAACAGGCTAGGCAAAGTACTGTGAGACTGAGTCATGGGAAGTGTTGGTAGTAATATCTGCCCTGGGTTCCTTTGTCACTCTCCAGGTAGAAAATAAGCTGTCCCCCAGTGTAAGATGCAAATTATTAATTATTCTGAAATAGCTTTAAATCATTTTCAGGGCAGAGATACATTTATTGTTATTCATTCATTATATTACCTATTCATTCAAATATCCATAAAATACTTCTGAATAACTGATATATATATAATACTAACCAAGGTAAAATCTATGGAAATTAAGAGAAAAAAGACACTTAACCAATGTTGATGCCCATGACAGCCAATCAAAATTCAAGCTTTATCAATTCTACTTTGTAATGATCTTGTGTGCTGCCCATTTCTATTATTATTGAAGTCATTCTTTGTCTTACAGGTAAAAACCATCATTATTAAGCTTTTGAACTGGTTTTTCTGTTTTTCTTTGTGTCCCTTTTAGGTCATTCTATACAGGGAGTCAGAATTTGTTTTTGAAAGCAAATCTGACTATGTTCCTCCCTTACCACAGCCCTTTCCATTTTTTTCTACTGTCCTTAGAATGGAAATAACTCTTGAGTCTTTTTCTGCTTACTTCTCTATTCTCATTTCTTGCTGTTTTATACTTAGTAGCTAGCATTTAGTTTGACTCTTTATTTGCCTTCTGCCCTCCTCTACTCTGTATATTCTATT
Organism: Saccopteryx leptura; assembly: GCF_036850995.1. Taxonomy (NCBI): domain Eukaryota; kingdom Metazoa; phylum Chordata; class Mammalia; order Chiroptera; family Emballonuridae; genus Saccopteryx; species Saccopteryx leptura. The sequence continues at coordinate 35,089,268 of NC_089503.1, read as the reverse complement.
CAAGCCTGGAACATTTGTCCCACCCTTTCCATGTCACTGTTTCAAGAGCCACTATCTCAGGACAGCCTTTTGATTAGGTTACTTCCATGAATCGCACTACTACTTCTTGTGCTTCTCATATTTTAGAGAAATTGTGTCTGGGTTACTTGTTCTTTCCAGAGAGACTGTAACTGTCTTAAGAATACACTTTGTAACTTGATCACAAATGGACCCCTGGTACCTCACAGCTGGCATGTAATGAACACTTTGAAATGTTTGGTAAATGATAATGGCAAATGAAGTCACTGTTGTAGAAGGCCCATAGCCTAATAAAATGAGCAAGAAGTAAACAGTCAATGAGAATTAGGTGTGATTAAAACTCAAGAAGGACTTGTACAAAACAGCATGGATGCACAGTAGTGGACAGTTGAAAAATCTTTTGGAGATTCAGGAAAGCTTTCAACAGGGGTGAAGTCTGAGGGAAGACTTGAAGTGTGTGTAGAAATGAACCTGCAGAGAAGAGGGTTATCCATCCAATGGAAAGCACAAGGTATGATAAATAAGGAAAGAGGCACAGAAAAATAATACTCTACATCTGGAGCATGGGCTACACATGGCACAACAGCAAACGATAAAGCAAGAGAAGTGAGCAACAACCAGATGTCCAAGGTACTTAAATTTATAATATCTAATACCAACTTACTTATAAATTAATAAAAACCACTGGATGGTTTTAAGCATAAAAGTGACAAATCCTATTTCTTCTGTGCTGTAACTATTTTTCTTCCCTTGGCTCAAATGTTCTGAGAAGCAGATTTTGTTGGGTTCACCTTAGCATGTGTAAGCTCCTCAAGATTCTTGTTAACCCCTTATATACATATTCAGTCTTTTAATAAAATGATGCCAAATGGTTACCCTGCCACACTGTTCTTGTCATATATTGAACACTTCTAGATCAGATAAATTTTCTTTAAGTCACAGGAGAAAACCTGGCAGTTTAATTTTAATGAAAGGTAAGATAAATAGTATGACACACCTTATTTTAGTTCATTGAATTTTACAACTTCAATATATTATCCTTAAATCTCAATTTATAAAAATTAAGACTAAACTCTGAAAAAAAATTAAAATTTATACCACTGAAAAGTTTGACCATTGCCTTATGCATTTGCTGTTTTTCATTTTGTGACTCCAATTATTTGCATCAGACACCTGCTGCTTCCATTTTAGAGCATATTTCTTTGAGCAACTGCTTTTAGAAGGTGAAAGTCATGGCTAGATCATCTTTCTACTGCTGCCATCTGTTGGTAACAGTGAAAAATACATGTTTACATCTTCGGTTCTTCAGGAAATGTGTAAGGTGTTGATAAATATTGTAAAATTAAATCCATTTGTAGAAAACAGAGATGAAGTAATCAGTGATCCATCTCTGTATTCAATATTGTTTCTTCGCTTTCTGTTTTATAAGAATCTCTCAAGTTTTATTGGCACATCCTAAGCTATATGATGAAGAAGAAATAGTTTTCATCTTCATGGTTCTATTTGTATTACCCAGGTGCTTCTGGCAAACATCTGTCTTCAACCATCCCACTCTTTTCCTCTGACAACTTATACTCCTCAAGGTGGCAATTCACACAGCCGATTCCACTTGTGTGGAAACGAGGAGTTGAAAAATTTTGCTGTTGGTGTAAACAATAATGAACCCTTTTAACAGGATTTTTATTTCTTCTTTACAAAATTTTATTAAATTTATTGGGGTGACATCGGTTAATAAAATTATATAGGCTTCAAGGGCACAATTCTATAATACATCATCTGTATACTGTATTGTATATTCACTATACAAAGTGACGTTCCGCTCCATCATTACTCATCCCCCTTTTACCTTCTTCAACCTCTGCCCAACCCTTTCCTCCTCTTTTAATCCTTATACTGTCGTCTGTGTCTATGAGTTTTTTTAAACCCCTTTACCTTTTTTATCCAATCTCCTAACACCATCCTCTTTGACAGCTGTCAGTCTGTTCTTTGTATCTATGAGTCTGTTTCTATTTTGTTTAATTTGTTCACTAGATTTCACATATGAGTGAAATCATGTGGTACTGTCTTTCTCTGACTTTCTTATTTCAGTTAATATAAAGCTGTCCAGGTCCATCTATGCTGTCAGAAAAAGTAAAATTTCCTTCTTTTTAATGGCTGAGTAGTAATCCATTGTGTAAATGTACCACAGCTTTTTTATTCACTAATCTACTGATGGGCACTTGGGCTGTTTTCAAATCTTAGCTATTGTAAATAGTGCTGCAATAAACACACAAGTGCCCATATGCTTTCAAATTAGTGTTTTGAGTGTCTTCAGATATATTCCCAGAAGTGTAATTGCTGGGTCATAACACAGTTTCATTTTTTAATTTTGGGAGGAAACTTCTTACTGCTTTCCACAGTGACTGCACCAATCTCTGTTTCTAACAACAGTGCACAAGGGTTTCCTTTTCTCCACCAACACTTGTTTGTGAACTTATTGATGAGAGCCATTCTGGCATATGTGAGTGATAGCTCATTGTAGTTTTAATTTGCATTTCTCCAATGATTAGTCATATTGAGCGTCTTTTCATATGTCTATTGACCTCTGTGTGTCCTTCATTGGAGAAATGTTTATGCAGATCCTTTGCCCGTTTTTTAATTGTATTGTTTGGGGTTTTTGGTATTAAGCTGTAGAAGTTTTGTTTTTGTTTTTTTTATAAATTTTGGGTATTAACTCCTTATTGGATGTATCATTGATGAATACGTTCTCCCATTCAATGGGTTGTTTTTTTATTTTGTTGATGGTTTCCCTTGCTGTGCAAAAACGTTTTAGTTTGATGTAGCCCTAGTTGTTTATTTTTTCTTTGATTGCCCTTGCTCAAGGAGATATATCAGAAATAATATTGCTACAAGAAATGTTCGAGATTTTACAGCCTATTTTTTCTTCTAGAATTTTTATGGTTTTAAGATTTTGATTTCCTAACCATTTCTTACACAAGTGAATTTGTGGTTCAGCTTTGTTCATAAGTCAGCCCTAAGTAAAAGGAAAACTGGTAAAGGAGTTTAAAAATCTAATCCTGGCCTGACCAAATGGGGGCACAGTGGATAGAGCATCAGATGAAGATGCAGAGGACACAGGTTCAAAACCCCAAGGTCACCGGCCTGAGCACAGGCTCATCCGGCTTAAGCATGAGCTCACCAGCTTGAGAGCAGGGTTGCTGGCTTGAGCATGGGATCATAGACATGACCCATGGTCACTGGCTTGAGCCCAAAGGTCATTGGATTGAGCAAAGGGACACTCACTCTGCTATATCTCCCCAGTCAAGGCACATATGAGAAAGCAATGAACAACTAAGGAGCTGCAATGAAGAATTGATGTTTCTCATCTCTCTCCTTTCCTGTCTGTCCCTCTCTCTGTCTCTGTCATAATAATAATAAATAATAATAATATTAATAAATAATAAAAAATAAAAAATCTAAGCCTGGCTATAAATTCTCATTATTTACCTGACTTCAACACAACTAGGAACTTCCCTGAAAGATACATAAGTTGTCATTTCAATAATTCAGGCAGTGTATCCTGACATATTGATCTCCCAGGTGTTTAGACCTGACTGTGTGCTTGAGATGTTAGAATCGGTATCTTGACTTAGTGTAGAGGGCACCATTATTTTTAAGCTTATGCTTTTATACATCCTTAAATTAATTTAGTTCATAGTGATGACAGATGTCAATTTCAGTACTCAGTCTCTATGATTTCTGTGACCCGCATTTTTTCAAATGCCTGACCCATTCAAATATGCTAGCACATTCTCTTCTACCAATATGAATTCTAATTTACTTCTAGTGAAAATTTGAAAATTGGACTGCCACGTGGTGCCAAGCTGTTTTCTGTGCTCCTTCGAATATAAAGTACCCACAGCCACTTGGTCTAGCACTAAGATGTGTTATTATTCTCTGCTCTCTCATCTCATTCCTGACATTCATTGTCACAATTTAGATCTTACAGAATGCAACCCCTGAGGTTGAGGTAGATGCAGGATATTTATTATTTATTAAGGAATGGCTTTCAGATCAATACCCAGAAGAAAAAGAATAAGGAAACAGATTGAACAGATGGTGATATTGAACTACTGCAATGAAGGCTCAATGACACAGTTAATAGCACAGAGAGCTCTGAAGTATAATGGTCTGTCCCTGTCAGTTTTCTCACATGGAGCCAAAACGACTGGGCCTTTCCCCCAGTTATTAGGTGTGGACAACCCAGGGGAGGGCACACTCTTGGATGAAGCAGTGGTTTTCTGCAACTACCAAAAACTATTCTAGGAAGACTAAAGGCAGAAAGGAGATATGAGGGTGATTTTTTACTTATTTTTTTACCAAAATAATATCTATTTTTTCAAATTTTGTTGATTTTCTTGGTTCAGAAATTGAATTAGTAACTGCAAGATTTTGACCAAATAAGAAAAAATAATCAGGAATGTCATCCTGGTAAAACTGCCATTTCCAAGTCAAAGTCATATAGGTCCCCCAAATAGTTGCATTGTACTATTGCTCACAGCATTTTTTCAGGCTCTTACACCTTAGATAAAGGGACCTCCTTTTATGCATAGATACAAGCTTCATCATATTGGTTTTAGATAAGAATTTTTCTGAGGTGTTTTACCCATCAGTACAAGTGCTGTTAGCTTCCCTCAGGCTAGAATGCCAACAGTAAAGCGTGACAAATACCATGAATAGTTCCTCCATACTGAGCTTGCAGCAGCCCCTTCTCATTTCTCCGGGTACATATCCCAGGTGGCTTTTTTTTTCTTTCTTTTTTTTTGTAATAGAAGGCAATGTTCTTTTAAAATGTTGGCCTATACCTTTTTTGTTTGTTTATTTGTTTTTGTTTTTGTTTTTACTTTTTTCTCCCAAAACTCTTTATCACTTACCTCCAAATGATGGATGACCTTTACACTTTTCAAAACTGATAGAGCCTCCCATCTTCACAAGTCTGTGGTAGAGGCTAATCTAGAAACTACTGCTTTTCCACGGGCAATATTTTTCTGGGTCACAGCACATATTTTTGTTGTTATTTAATTTCAGGATGCTATCTACAAGAGATTAGAAAAAAAAGTTAATTTTAAAAGTCATATATACATACAACTACCCATTATTTAAGTTGTTATATCATTAGTGGATTCATCTGAAATATTAATAGAACCAGAACTAGAACACAAATAAAAGAACAATAATTACATTTTCTGTTCTTTTTCTTCCATTTACTTTGCTATAGTAAAATCATTGCTACTCTCTGATCCTTTCTTCCTAGCCTTGGTCTGTTTTAGCATCAGACCTTCCTTGCTTTCTCTTGGGATGAGAACCATGAAAGGAAAGGGAAGCCACCTTGAGATGAAAACAGGCACAGACAGGTTTGATGGCTAAAAGACATTAGCCTCCTAAAGGTTGTGACTCTTTCTAGACACATATATTTTAAGTGAATAAAGTCCTGGAAATGGGTAGTTCAACAAAATAGGTTAATTTATTTTTAACTCACTGTTTTTGAACAGAAAGCAAGGGTGAGGAAATATACACAGATAGGAAAGTATTAACAATGAGAAGTAACAGATACAATCAGGGACAGTATGAAGAACCAGGGGGCAGAGCATCTTCAATGCGGTCAATGAGGACAAGTCAGTATGCCTACAAAAGTCTATAGAACACCTAGAGTAGAATGATTGATCAAGAAGATGACCTAACGACAATTGCCATCCCTCATCTAGACTGATTTTTTTAAATTTCTTACTTATTGGTTAATTATGACCCTTTAATACCATTCTTAGTAAAGATTTATCTTTTCATAAGAATTTTCCTGGTTCTCCAGAATTATTTATTTTTATGTTTCTCAAATAGATGTGTAGACCAGATAAACTGGGGTTAAACCTGATGTCTTCCCTCAGGAGCCCTGGCCATTGATCGGGGCTTTTGTTTGGGTTCATGGTCCTTTTGAGAACATACTATAGTTTGCTAAGAGTGTTCAAGCTCTATGAAGATTTATTCTTAAGTGAAGAAAGTACAGATGAGTCACCATTCATGCCCACAGCTATGCATTTTTTATTCATGTGTTTTGATGGAGATTGCATAGGAGATTCCAGAGCCGGGGATCTCTAGGATGATGACTTGTCCAACTTTGTGATATACTGAATAATAGTAGTGAACGGATTATCTTCAAACAGTGGCATTAGTGCTCACCCATAGAAGAATAATAGAGTATGTCTGTCAGTATAAGGGGAAATGAGAGTTATGAATCAGGTTAAGCCTCTAGGGCTACCAGGTCAGCTGCCCTAGAGCTCATGGAAAAAAAAGTCTCTGAAACCAAAATAAAATGATGGATTTACATATTTTTTAACTAATTTAAACACATAGCCAGAAGAAATGAGAAATAGAAGAAGGTGCAAGCTAACATTTGCTTTATCAATGGCCAACATTCCTTGCAGGTGATTAACTGACAAATGAACTACACCTGGCACATCCTTGAGTTCCTCCTGTATCTTGAAAGGTGTGTAGTCAGTTACAGACATGATGTCCTATAAAGCTCCTATAGAAAGTGTGCATATTTCCTTTTTCAGAAGGACATTTTCGTGTACCATAGTACTGTGACCAACACAGTAAATTAATATTAATACAATTCCATTATTAATTGGGTGTATATGTGTATATGTAAGATATATACATATACAATATGAGTTTATAATATAGCATATAAATATAATTATTTTATAATATGCTTCATTATATATAATGTAACACCCATTATATTATAATACATTATATATAATATAAATATATAATGATTATATTATAACTATAAATTATATATTTTATACATCCCAAGATGGCCAAAAGTCAGTTTATAGTCGTGAATATGCAAAACAGAGTTTATTCTTGTATTATTATTTATTTATTATTGTATTGTTTTCCATATAAATAAGTATAAACCTACTTTTTACTACCCCTGTATATATTTATATATATGTATATATGTATCTGTATATATATAGGCTCTTTTATTTCTGCTTATATTCCATTTTGTGTTTTCTCCGCAAGTACCACTTTTGTTGATTCTGTTTACTCACTTGTTTGTTTATAAATATGAAACTTTACCATGATTCTAAAATCCAGGTGTATGAGCAAAGGTATGCTCAGAGAAGTATCACTCACTTTCATTCCTTCTATGTTTTCACCCTATCCCATGAACCACTTCATGGTTGCCAGTCTCAGTAATATGTGCTTAACTTTATTGCATTTCGTATTGCACAATGAGCAAATATTATATATATATATATATATATATATATATATATATATATATATATATATTATATAATTCTTATTTCCTTTTCTTTTAAAACATTGTGCCCTAATAACACCAAATGATTAAAATCTAAGAACAAAAAAAAAGAATTGTATCCATTTGCATTCTCATCAACAATGTATTATGCTTCAAGTAATCTTCTAAAAGTTTTTTGGGATTTTTTTGCCTAATCATGTTTCAGGATGAACTGTATATGTTTTTTGTCCATTTTTCTTTTGAATTTTTTGTATATACATTCTTGATTTTTAAGAGTATTTTACATATTGGCATATTATCCCATTTTCTGTGATAGTGAAACTATTTTCCCCAATTTTTTTTATTTCTTTTTATTTTTCTTTATTTTTGTGTATTTAAATTTATTCTAATTTATTCTAGTATATCAGGATTTTTAACTCACAATGAATTTAAAAGTTCAGTTATATTCTCTCTTAAAATATATTGTTTCATTTTTTACTTTCATGTCTCTGAATGACTTCAAGCTTATTTTTTATGTATAATGTAAATATGGATACAGCACTATATTATTTTGCAATAGAGATCCAGTTGTCTACCTATATGTCTTAATATTTCATTTTTTTCTCAGTGATTTAAATGCTACTTTTATCAGTTTCTAAATTTCTCTATGTACATGGTTCTGTTTCTAAATTACCTCTTTTAATTCACTGAGCTATCTGTGTGTATCCATGGGCCAGTACCAAAATGGGAGTGTACTCCCTCAGTTACTCAGAGATTAATAGAATGTAAGTACTTCAGTTTTTGTTAGTCATTGAAACCAAGAGACAGACTTTCGGATGTTGAAAGAAACGGTATTTGCAGAAATTGTTGTTTCAGCTCAACTTAATTAGTGTTGTACCATTTCTGTCTGTGTTAGCTATTTGTTTTGAAGAGCTGAGAGTATTATTGAAAGATCCAGATGTTTTATTTAAGAACCCCAATCGGTTTTAAGAGAAAGAGTTTAAAATTTATATCTTTAAGCTGATCTGTTTTAAGTTAGCCTTCTTTCCTAAATGAGAAATTTATTACACATGACTTTGATACTGCCTTTGAATTTTACTTACTTGAATTATGGAGAAACTAAATAAAAGCAATATCAAATGATATTTATTCTAACAAAAGAGAAAGACTTTTAAAGACTCTTTTCAGTTATATCATTGTAAAATAAATTAGAGATAAACTGGATTAGGCATACAGATATTGTTTACCCAAATGCAATCATTTTTTTTTAAACAACTGGTTGAAATTCTGAAGTTTCACTTATGTGATATTTTTTATTTTATAAATGCACCATTCTTTTCAAATTGTCTTTAGATTCTTGTATTTTTATATATATCAGGACTATAACTTAAGCAAAAATAAAATACTGAGCGTGATTTTTATTTGTATAGATCATTAAAATAGTGTGTAATGGAGGCTATTACCTAGCTTTACCACTATAGTGGGGTTGGTTAGCATCATCCCAAAACACAGTGGTTGCCAATTCGATCCCAGGTCCTGACACATACAGGAACAGATTGATGTTTCTATCTCTCTCTCTCCCTTCCTCTCTTTCTAAAATCAATAAAATAAACATTTAAAATGAGTTAATTCTATGTCATAACAAATGAACACTTTCTACTGTATTGTTAACATGGAGTTGCTCTGTATACACATAGACAAGAATATAGTGGTAATCTTATACTAATTCTCAATTGTTACACAAAGGAACAGATGAGACGCCTAGCTGGCTTTAGCTAAAGGAATGAATTGCCTGGTGTTCTGGTCTCTATTACCTTTTTTTTTTAAGTGAGAGAGACAGAGAGAGGGACTCATAGGGACAGGAAGGAAGGGAGAGAGATGAGAAGCATCAATTTTTCATTGTGGCACCTTAGCTGTTAATTGACTGCTTTCTCATATGTGCCTTGACTGGGAGGCTCCAGCAGAGCGAGTGACCCCTTGCTCAAGTCAGTGATCTAAGGCTCCAGCCAGTGACCTTGGGCTTTAAGCAGCAACCTTTGGTCTCAAACAAGTCACCATGGGGTCATGTCAATGACCCCACACTCGAGCCAGTGACCCTGAGCTCAAGCTGTTGAACCCACACTCAAGCTGGGTGAGCCTATGCTTAAGCCAGTGATCTCAGGGTTTCGAACCTGGGTCCTCTGCATCCCAGGTAGACACTCTATCCCCTGATCAGGCTATTAATTATTCAATTGTGTCATTCTGTGCCTCTTCTGGTGGTCCATGGTGATTTTGCTAAACTAATTCATGCTTTTAAAAAAAGTAAAGAAATATTTTGAGTATTTCTACATTTTTAAATATATTTTATTTTATCTCACTTAATATACTGACTATATGCAGTTTTTGTTTATGAATTTGTAGAAATTTTACATTAAATAGTCTTTATTAATTGATTCTTATAGAAATAATTTTCTTCTAAAATACACTAAGCTTTTCTGCAGGTCAAACCCAGAAATCTTTTGTAGCTTACCATAAGTGATACACTGTTTTTTCCCCATGCCAAGTCCTCTATAGTTCCCTTCCAAGCAGGGTCTCAGGGACCTAGATTTATGGATCTGAGTGCTCTGTCCTTCATCTTGTGACCTCCACCCTCACTGAAACAGAACATGGAGAACAAACATCTGTTGTTTCCACTGGGCGGAAGTGGTCCACATCACTATCACTTGTGCTTACAGCCCACCAGCCAAAACTATTCACTTTGCTCCAACCTAATATAACAAGTATAAGACAGTATGTGAAGTATTTGTTGAGCAATACCTCTGCCACTGGCTCTGCAAAAGCCACTTATAAAACTAGGAAAACCTTCCTTTTTTATTTAGATACTTTTAAAGCTTTCTATTTCCTGCAGGTATGAGCATTTTATATTTTTTGGCTGGTTGCCTCTTTATTCCATTCATTCGTGTTGGTGAAACAGAGAAAGAGTATAATCTGCTTTCTCTGGAAGATAAAGTAACTGTTCAATTGCATTCTATGCAGAAAAGGCCACGAAGGGCATAGATCTAGATGCTACAACACTCCCTCTGTAACAGGTGTAAGCCATCCCTCAGTCAAAACGCTTCATGTAGTCCTGTTTGACTTTTCATTTTCAATATACAGACTTCAGTTAAATGATCAGATTTCCAAGAGATGCTCTTTTGCAATTTTCTTACCACCTGAGGCTTACATATGCTGTCAATGACCTGATTTTATGCCAAAGCTTCTATTGGATTCGTCTCTGCCATCCTTCAGTGTTGAAGCAATTTACCACCTGGAAGGAAGATAGGGTCAAGGCACTGAATTGATAATCAGGAGAACTAAATTATATTTGTAGTTCTGTCACTAGGAAGTTGTTTTTCTCTGAGTGTTTTCACTGAACTTCTCTAGGCATTAGTTTCTTAGTCTGTTAAACGAAGGTGCTATTATAGGAATCTCTTTCCAGCTTTTGCACACACATATACAGCCTGATTTTGAAATGAAATCTGTCTTAGGACCCTGCATATAAAGAAGACAATGAAAATTCTCTAACTGAAAAGGGGTGCTAGGAGGGGATAGGAGGCTTACTTTTGTATTCTGGGTCAAAATCTCAGGTATAGTTATCCAATTCTAGATCTTCAGGGAATAGCCTTGAAATCTACTGAATCTGTTATTTTCAGGAATTTTTCAACTCCTAATGTCTATGATTTTGTAAATCAAAAGAAAGAATAGAATTTTTTTTCCTTTTCTCTATAAATCAAAGTTAATAATTCATTGCAAACACCAAGTAAATCTCTGAAATAACTTTTCCTTTAATATTTTTTTGCATTTATCTAGCATTTAAAATAAAAGACAGCACAGTGGCTGTGTAGCTCAATTGGTTAGCACCTTATATGCCAAGGTTGTGAATTTGATATCAGATCAGGGCACCTACAGTAATCAACCAATGAATGCATAAGTAAAACAACATATCGGTGTTTCTCTTTCTCTCTCTCTCTCTAATCAATAAAATTATTTTAAAACTAAAATAAAAGGCAGCAAAAAGTTCTCATTTTAAGTGAGATTGTGCCATGCATATTTAGCACATAAAATGTTCTCATTTTAAGTGAGATTGTGCCATGTGTATTCAGTGCATAAAATGTTCTCATTTTAAGTGAGATTGTGCCATGCATATTCAGTACATAAAATGTTCTCATTTTAAGTGAGATTGTGCCATGCGTATTCAGCACATAAAATGTTCTCATTTTAAGTGAGATTGTGCCATGCGTATTCAGTGTATAAAATGTTCCCATTTTAAGTGAGATTGTGCCATGTGTATTCAGTGCATAAAATGTTCCCATTTTAAGTGAGATTGTGCCATGCGTATTCAGTGTATAAAATGTTCCCATTTTAAGTGAGATTGTGCCATGTGTATTCAGTGCATAAAATGTTCCCATTTTAAGTGAGATTGTGCCATGTGTATTCAGTGCATAAAATGTTCCCATTTTAAGTGAGATTGTGCCATGCATATTCAGTACATAAAATGTTCTCATTTTAAGTGAGATTGTGCCATGCGTATTCAGCACATAAAATGTTCTCATTTTAAGTGAGATTGTGCCATGCGTATTCAGCACATAAAATGTTCTCATTTTAAGTGAGATTGTGCCATGTGTATTCAGTGCATAAAATGTTCTCAAGCGTTCCTTGCTTTATTTTTTCCTTAGAATAAAAGGCACATTCTAAACTTTTAAATCAATGATTTAAATTCAAAATTAGAAGAATTATCCTTTTCTGCAACCTACAAAGTGTTTTATTGTCATAATACTAAGTTAAACTTTAGCCTTAACTCCCAAAGAGACTCAGAGAATCACATTGTATAGTATAAACTTTAAAATGATACCTCCTCTTTCCGTTGCTGATTCAGCCTGACTCTGGAGTATGAAATACCCAAGCGCACCATGAGGAAGTGATTCCGGAGAAACCAACATGCGAGCAAAGCCATGGGCTATTTGAATCCTTATAGAAAACCCTTTTTACTCTCCAGGTAGTTTAGTTTTCCCTCTGACTTGTGAACTAAATGTTTAGAGCCCCTGACTTTTGAAGCTAAGGAAGACACCTGAAGACAGACATAGGAATGTGTGTTCTTTAATTTTCTAATATTTAAATTATTTAAGCCATTTTTAAATACTTTTATGGAATACTTCCATTACCTTCTTTAGAAAAGTGAGTCATGCCTGACCTGTGGTGGCGCAGTGGATAAAGCATGGACCTGGAAATGCTGAGGTCGCCAGTTCGAAACCCTGGGCTTGCCTGGTCAAGGCACATATGGGAGTTGATGCTTCCAGCTCCTCCCCCCCTTCTCTCTCTGTCTCTCTCTCTCCTCTCTCTCTCCCTCTCTGTCTCTCTCTCCCCCTTTCTCTCTCCTCTCTAAAATGATTTTAAAAAAATTAAAAAAGAAAAAAGAAAAGTGAGTCACTGTAATGGGTGACATGGCCACTTAGTGCTTCTAATTACATAATCTAGAGTTTTTCTCTCTCATTTATTTTATTCAAGGCTTTGCACACACAGACCCATGAAGACATTTGAATACCTCCCACACATAAACCCTTATTTATACACATTAGACAGATACACATATCCGTTTACACACACTTCAAGCCTTTTTCCTTTCTTCACCTAGGTTCATTAAAGAGAAAACTTCTTTTGATTTCTTTGGGCTATTTCTACGTTCTGAACAAAATTCACATGTCAGGCAGAATGTTGGTGTGCCAGTGCCCTGTAAAATAGTGAGATCAACTGCCTGGGAGCCTCTCATATGTCACTGGCCCTAAAAGCAACACTGGGAAGATGCAAAGTGAGTTTCTCTTGTTGGATTTTAGTTCTTTGAAAATCAAAATCCATGCAGAATAATGATACTGGAGGTGACAGCCAACCCATCTGGTCTGAAAATGCAGGAAGCAGTGGGCTTAACACTCACATTCATGATGAGCATAGCCATGTTTCACCGCACTGTCTGATGAAAGCCATTGCTCTGGCCCATAGGGCTTCCCATAACACTTTTCTGCACACACAGAGAGGAGGGAACTAGCCTCCCTCCTGCTTTGAGAGGGGAAAAACCAGAAGAATACCAGGGAAAGGAGCCAGCAGGGATAACTGAGTCAGCCAGTTATAAATTAACTACATCCCATAGTTCTCTAAATGGTTGCTTAGAGCTGCTTGCAACACAAAGCAAGAAAGCAGGATCTGTATGTAGCTATGACCAGTGATCTGGAAACCCCTTACCCCTTGCTGACCCCACCAAAACCTCCTTCCACTCTCCTTGAGTCCTGGGAATCCTTAAAGAAATCACATGCCCGTTGTTTAGATACTGTAAAGGTGTATAACCTGTGAGAAAATCTAATTTGGGGAGCTCGTGATTTGGAGCTACTAGTCTCACGTGCTCCACTGGCTACTAATAAATTCTTCTCCCTCTATTAATTAAGTTATCTGAGTGTCTTATCCCCCATCTGGGTCGCTCCTGCAACAACACAACAGTCAGACTCCAGTATCAGAGCTTTACAGCTCCAGCCCAGCTGCTGGCGCAGTGGACGGAGCATTGTCCCGGAGCACTGTGGTTGCTCAAGCCCTGGTCAGGGCATGATAAGAAGCAAACAATGGTACAACTAAGTGGAATCAGGTGATGTGTCTTTCTCTCTCTCTCTCTCTTTTCTTTCTCTCCCTCCCTATCTCCCTTTTTGCCTTTCTCTCAAAAAAAAATAACCCACACATTTTACAGCTCCAGAGAGTATACTGAAATATATAAAAGATTAAATTATTGGATACAATTTGCAATGAAAAAATGCTTTATTGTGACAACTTTAAGAGACCAATGAGTCAAATATTTTTTCAAATGAAAAAATTAAAATGAAGAGATATTGACAGTCTTATCCAATGCCTAGTGGACAATCAAAGGTAAAAAATGGGACCTGAGGCCCAAAACTCTATTGCTAATCTACTCTGCCACCACATCTGATATTTGCCAACTTTGAAGACTTTAAAAGTGAATCCCTGGGTTAAGTGATGAGTCTGTGCCACTCCCTGATTTATCTGGGCTTTAAGGTCAAGACCAGCGGTGGGATCCAGCTGGTTTGAACCAGTTCGGTTGAACTGATACCTAATTTTTGTTAAGTTTGGCAAACCAGTTGTTAAAATGACACTTGTAATCAGAGTTCTCTCTAAGATAGGCACCTGGGCAGCCATCCAATGTGGAAATCACAAATTTACATTCCCTACTCTTTTTTAATGTTCACTTTCACAGCAGTTTTAAGTGCAAGTAGTAATGTTCATTCCGGCCATAGATGAAATACATTTGATGTAACTATGCTTGTAACATTTATTTATTCACTTCATAAAACTCATTATACCTTTGATGAAATACTACATTTTAATTTTCTAGCATTTGTTACTTCAGTAAACAAACATATAACATAAAGCAAAATAGTGCCAAACAACCAGGGGTGACAAGCTGTCTTTGAAAATATTTTAAATAACAGTTTTATTGGGGCTTCTTTGTCAGGTATTATTTAATATTTTTATTAATATTTTAAAACTCATAACATAATCTACTTTTGTGTACTCTTTTATTGTTCTTATTTAAGTATTAAATGCATGAAATAATAAATTACCTTTCAAGTATATCTTTTTTGATATACTTAAAACAATCCTTAGGGTAGAGAATCGGTTGTTAAATGATTTGAATCCTACTAAATGTCAAGGCCTCTGAGACAGACTGCTTGTTTGCCTGTTCCATACACTCCACTGAATGTTGAATAGAACATGTAAAGGCCAAGATGGTAGTTTGGAAAAATACAAGAAGGCAGGCTCAATATTAACATATATACATTACTAACCAGCCCCTCTCCAAGCTGCAATTTCATTCTGGAAGGAATTGCCAGCACCTAGCTTGTGCTTTATTCTGTAGACTCAGCCATTTGGAAACAAATTTAACATGCCAGGCTTTTGACTTTCACAAGGCTGAAGTGCTTCCTTTCAGGGCTGATGACTTACAGGTTTTGTAGCGTTTCCCGGAAAGATGTTACCAATTTATATCATGCACTAAAGAGTGTGTAGCTGCCCCAATTCAATCAATTTTGGGAGAGAGCTGGGTCAGAGGGTCTAAATATATTAAGACCTAGTGTATTGCTGCGCTTTCTAAGTAGAATTACTTTGGATGGAGACAAGATAAATGAACATACCAAAGGATAAAAGCAGAGCTGGAGAAAGGAACTATCTGGGCCGGACAACCTGTCTTTAAAATGACCAAATTATAACAGATAAAATTACCTTCCTGGTCTAAATTTTTCAAAATTATTACCAATATTGCTATTACTTAAGCGTTTATTACTTTGCACCTGGAGGGAAAAAAAATGAATTTCATAAACATTCACTTCTTTTTGATGTTTGGTGACGGGTAGTACTCAGATTTCTATTTACTGTTGCTCATTTTGTTATGCTATTTTAGATTTCTCCTTACCTTTTAAATAATAATTGGAGACAAGATATATTATAACAAAGAATAAGAATTTTTGTGTGTGTGTTTTGTTTTGTTTTTGTGACAGAGACAGAGAGAGAGAGAGAGAGAGAGAGAGAGAGAGACAGATAAGGACAGACAGACAGGAAGGAGAAAGATGAGAAGCATCAATTCTTCATTGCGGCTCCTTGGTCCCCCTTGTTGTTCATTAATTGCTTTCTCATATGTGCCTTGACTAGGGGACGACAGCAGAGTGAGTGACCCCTTGCTCAAGCCACAACCTTGTGCTCAAGCCAGCGACCGTGGGGTCATGTCTATGATACTCATGCTCAAGCCAGTAACCCCACACTCAAGCAAAATGAGCCCGTACTCAAGCTGGCAACCTTAGGGTTTCAAACTTGGTTCTCCATGTCCTAGTCTGATGCTCTATCCATTGCATTACCACCTGGTCAAGCAGAATGAGGTTTTATAAAGAAATATCAGCCCTGGATGGTTGGGTCAGTGGTAGAGCCTCAGCCCAACGTGTAGATGTCCTGGATTTGATTCCCAGGCAGGGTATACAGGAGAGGTGACCATCTGCTTCTCTCCCTCACCCCTTCCTGTTCATCAGCCATGGCTCAATTGATTTAAGCATGGATAGCCTGGTGAAGCCTCCACCTCAGGCAATTAAAAAAGCTCAGTTGCCAGCAGCCCCAGATTGGCAGAGCATCAGCCCCAGACGGGCTCATGAAGTGAGTCCCAGTCAGAGCACATGCGGCAGTCTGTCGCTGTATGTCCACTACTCTCACTTAAAAAATAAAAAAATATAAAAAATATATCAAGGAAATATTAAAAACATTTAATAAAGAATCATTAGTATAGATAACAGGGTTTCTATATCCATCTGAATCATGTACGGATACAAATTATGTCAAGAACATAAGATGAAGCTAAATATTTAGAAAGAAGATGTCATGCTCCAGGCATTTCTGCACAGCACTCTGAAATTGTTTTAGCTCACTTAGTTCTCAGCACAACCAGTGGAGGTTGGCCTCAATATTCTAATTTTACAGACAAAATAACAAATTTATCCAGGATAGAGAAGTTGCCCAAATTGAGTGATAGATCCAGAATTCAAATTCCAGACCACAAGAACGCCCATACTGTGTTTAGTGCTTCAAGCTTTGTGCTGTAATCACGTGTTTAGAGTTTTGCGTCTCTTTGTATATATCTCACAGAGACTGTTTAGGAAAGCTGATGAGATATTTGTGAGGCAGAGTAATTTTTTTATCTTATCCTCAGGCCACAAAGGCCTTTTGTTCTTGCGATTTTATTTTGTGTCCCTCTATCTGACCTTATTCACTGCTCACAAACATTAGGGGATATTTTATCGCTTCATATTCATTTTGAAACATCCCTTAATTTTTGTGAGCAGTATATTAGAGACAGTGCGGTGCTATGCGCACAGGGAGGAGGAAGTGGGTGATAGCTTTAAATTCAGTCCCAGCACCGCTATTCTAACAGTGGTATTTGATAAACTATACCAACTCAGATTGGTACTTCTGGGATCATGTGAGCATTGCGTGAACCCTGTATGGAATTTTGTTCCTGCATGTTACTCATGGTCCATTTGTTGCTTTCTATTAGGCATGTTAGTCATCCACTTTCCTGTAGGTTTTTCATACATTTTCAGACAGTACTATCTTTAATTGACTTGGAATCTTATTAGCAGGAAACAGAACTGGAGATTCACATCTGAGAGGAGGTTGAAGCTACCAGTGAGACAGAAAAGATGGGAGGGGATTTGGGTGTCTTATAAACATCAAACCTGTGCAAACTATGGAACTGTCTTGTATGAAACCAGTCTTTAATTCTTATGTTAAAACTTTATTCTTCAGTACATGAATCTGCTTATGGAAAAGTATGAGAAACAATCAGTGAACAACTAAAGTGTCGCAACTACAAATTGATGCTTCTCATCTCTTTCCCTTCCTTTCTCTCTCTCTCTCTCTCTCTCATAAAAAGGAAAGAAAATAATTTAATCTTGTTGAGTTACAGTTTCTATTATGTTAAAAATAATAATAATTTTATATTTCCATCTATGTTATAGAGTCAGTGAGAGCATCCAGGATATGAAGTCAATGAAAATACTTTACAGTGCTGTAAAATGCAAACTGCCAAGCCTACTGATTGACAGAGTCATCTCATCACTGAATACACTGGTAGAATTTCAGCTCTGTTGCTGGAACAATGTTCTGCTGCTTGCTCCGTATAGAAAATAGAGCTGAATGAAAATAAAAATTTTGTCCCACTGAGACTAAACTCCTCTTTGGATAAATTATATTTCTAACAAATCATTTATAGTAAGTAGACAGAAAAATACTTCTAAAAGTACAGTGTTTCTTTTAAAAGTCCAACCTGGTGTATATATTGATGGGACTAGGGATAATTGAACTGGAAGTTGATACTATTATAGAAAAAAAGTTGAGTAGCTTATTTACATAGCCACACGGCTTCCGTAAACAATTCTATTTCATGGTTTTTGTAAAAAAAAAATACATCCAAGAGTTAGGAATAAATACTGAAACTCTCCTCACAGAGACAAATAAAACGAGTTTTGTTTTTTTTAAAAAAAAAGAGAGCCCATTTCTATGAATATTTCAGACTATGTTAATATACAGCATATTAAAATAAAATTTCCTTACTAATGTTACATTTTAGTAAAAATTGATGTATTGTTTCTTACAAGAGGAAGTGTATATTAACTAAGCATTTATGAATTTTCTTGATTAATATCTCCATGGTATAATATTTTTTCCCTTGTTTGGATCAAGACAATTAACTCTCAGAAAGATGCTTCACTTAACATTCCTATTGATCAAAATGTAATATAATCATATTCACTACACATTTACCAAGCAGTTACATCAGTAAACCATTTCACACCTACTTATGAAATAAATGCTCATTACTGTGGAAGGACACTTGGAAATAAAAAAAAAGTTCAGTTTTTGAAAATAAAATGGAACTAAATGATTTAATAATCTTTTATATTTCTTCCAGGAACCTCAGAGCAAAACTTGAAGCTAGGTTACAGCTACTCTGTAGGTTTATAAGATCCTCATATTTGAGTTATTTACTGAGTCATAACTGCCCTTTTCTCGTTATTCTCTATTAGAGTCTTGTGTTTCACTCATAGTACATGGGGACATTTCTAATTTGTTACTCCATTCCTATCAATTCTGAGTCATATATAGTATTCAGATACAATATTAAAATTAGATTCATATTAAACCTATACAACTTGGCTTTTAACCAGTACATATTCATGAAATCAATGTTCAAAGAAAGATCAAAAACTTCAAAATCCCCCTTGTAAGATGATTCAGATTCTCTAGAGAATAAGAATTGGTATCTAGAAATTAAATATGAGTACATAGAGACATTATTTGAGTGAACATCCACTACAGCCGTGGAAGTTGCCTTGACAACCTCCGTCCCATTGCTCCTCCACAGTGACACCTTAATGGAGTTTGGGTTGCAGTGACTTAGGGTGAATCTTGATCGACCAAAAATTGGATCCCAAATATTCATTCTTACCACAATGAAAAATTCAAGCAGCCTAGACCTAAGGTCAATACTCAGCATTCTTCTGGCCATAGGATAGTTTTGGGATAATGCAATCAGTGTAAAGCCCATAATTTTATATGGCCCTTGCCTGATAAACACACTCTCTTCTGCTGTCATTAAACACAAAAATATATTGATTTAGTTGTGTGTTTGTATGTTTCTCTCATATACATGTATATATGTCTGTATCAACAAATATACAAACAGGGAGATGGGTAGAGAGAGTAACAAATATATAGAAATATTCAACATCTAGTCATTCATAGAAAGATACCAGATGGTAATATTTTATATTATACATATTTATTCTATCAAGCACTTCCACATAAATATTATCTAATCTTGATAGCACACCTATAGATTGTAAGTCTAAGTTTTATCCTATTTTATAAATAAAGACCTTGATATTTCAGAAAGGTTTTTGTGTTTTATCCCATGCCGCAGTAGTAGATCACTTGAGTATTGCCTACTGCAAGGTGGTGTATGAGAACAGACAGTATGTGAACAAAAACTACAGAAAGAGAAAGCCCAGCATACAGCAGTTCTTGACGGAGTCTGAGGCTGCCAGAGAAGCAGAATAACTCTTTCAATGGGGAACAATAACCAGAAACTAGAGAGCAGGCACGCTGGAGCTAAACCAAGATCTGATTTCAGAACCCCTACTTCACCCACTCGGGCACTGCCTTCATTAACCCCAAAATTGACATCTTCGATACCAAGAATATGAGGATTACCCATCATCCAAAGTTAAATCCACCCAAACATCGATGGGCTTTTCTGTTGTTGTTACACAGCTACAGATTACTTTAATGCATATAATGCACAGATTTACCCTGGCCATTTGGCTCAGTGGTAGAGCGTCGGCCTGGCATGCAGGAGTCCCAGGTTCGATTCCCGGCCAGGGCACACAGGAGAAGCGCCCATCTGCTTCTCCACCCCTCCCCCTCTCCTTCCTCTCTGTCTCTCTCTTCCCCTTCCACAGCCAAGGCTCCATTGGAGCAAAGTTGGCCTGGGCGCTGAGGATGGCTCTATGGCCTCTGCCTCAGGCACTAGAATGGCTCTGGTTGCAACAGAGCAACACCCCAGATGGGCAGAGCATCGCCTCCTGGTGGGCGTGCCGGGTGGATCCCGGTCGGGTACATGCGGGAGTCTGTCTGACTGCCTCCCCATTTCCAACTTCAGAAAAAAAAATGCACAGATTTCCTTGGTTATTTTCACTTTTGTTAATTCTGCAGGATCTTGGCACAGCAACCTTTTGGTGGAAAGATTTATGGTACTGGAAAGGCTCTTTGAAGTGTCTTAGAAGAAAATTACTAAGACACAGAAACCCAAGAAAATGATGTGCTTTTTCAGAAAATTAGCTTTGAATACAATAATATGCCAACAAAACAGCTAATCTTATACATCACATAATTTATCAATTGCCCCTCTAATGTTTTTTCGGTGCCAGAAGAGAATTTTGAAAAGAGAACAAACTTAAAAAAATAAGAAAATTTACCTTTTGGGCTCTTGTCAGAAGCTGGAATACTATTTAAAAAACATGTCAATCTAGAACTATCATCTTGTTCTTAACCAGTTACTATGGGATGACTTTTCACCATTTTTCTCTATTTTCATTGCAAAGACAACATTTTTATATGGCTTTATTATACTGATCTATATGCCTAGCTTTTGCACAGGCATCTAAAAATTAGTCTTGCATCTTTTCTTTTTCTACCTTTGCCTCATCAAAAAATACTTACTTTCTGTTCCTTACCCTTCAAAAATCAACCACACTGTGAAAGATTTTTGTGACATGACAAGAAATATATTGAGAGAGACTCAAAAATATTTTGACTCAGTTTCAAAATAATTTCCTTATTGCTTGGCCTGACACCCTATTTTCCTTGCCTTTCCTTGTTCCCACATTTGTGATTTTCTCCTTCCTAGATGTCTATATGTCTTCCCTGGCACCATGCCCCCGCGGCAGCAGTCTCCTCCGACTGCGTGACTTACAGCGACCATGCTGACCCATAGCAACTCACTTTATTTCACAACCAACAGCTGCCAAGACACCATCAAGATGAAATATCCCAGTTTAGATGGGCCTCAGGTTTTACCTCATCAAAAACTTTACGGAAACCTTGGTACGTTGAAGGAAGAAGAGTGGATTCGTTTCTGGAAAATGAAGAGTAACACCTTAGCTTTATTAAAAGGTGTTGAAAACATTTTATCAAATAAGTTTTGCAGGTTTAGCTGTGTTCTGCAATTTTTAGATTAAGATTTAAGAGGTGTTTATAGATTTTAGAATAATGTGTGCTTTGTGTTAAAGCTAAGCAAGCACAGGCTATGAAAAGATGGTTGGTGGTATGACGTCTGAGATTGTGCACTTTGAATCAAATGTCCAAGCATAAGAAACCAACGTATTGTCCAGGACAGCAGGTGCTACAAGTCTTCAGAGTGATGTAAATGAAGAAGACAGCTGTTCAGGGCTTATGCTTGTCTGAAACAAAGGAATAGCAGAATTTAGCCCGCAAGACCATTCATGACATGGCCGGCCCATTCTGACCTTTCTAACATCATCCAAATATTAAGAATGCTTTTCTTTGTGAACTCCAAGCTTCTTACACGTGGTGAACAGGCTGCATTTTCTCACATTCCTGTTTTTATGCATGTTTTCTTCTTTCTGATTAAAGCAATTTGCTACTCTCTCAACACCCTTCTTCAGCCAGCTAAATTTTATTAAGACAAGAATCAAGTGGCACATTTGACTTTTATTCTGTCTAGTCGCTGTTCCTCTGAGGCCCAATAATCCACAGTGCTTATTTTTGTCAGCTTTTAGGGACATGTATTAAAATTGATGTTGTGTGTTCAGCTTCTATTACCCTGTGAGCACTATGGGACCACAGAGGTTGATGTTTTATTACATTTGCTTCCTTGAGTGACACGGTACTTGAAATATAATAGGTACTCATTGAATGCTTGCTGAATAAGTAAACGACTGCATGAATGAGGTCCTGAGTGCTTCGTCTTCACTTTCATCTGCAACGTGCTTTTTTCCTATCTTACTGCCCGTCTTCATTCCAATGCTGAGCTTTCTCTCAGCATGTCTTTCCCGACTCCCTGCTTCTTCCATTGTTACTTCTTTGGATCCTGTCCCACATTTACACTCCAGCATCCAAAATGTAAACTTATATCCTGTAAAAATGATGTGAAATCTAACTTTTTAAAATGCTTTCAACTATGTAGTTCCATCCAAATCCATCCCCGCTCCTGTTAGGAGTCACATTAACCAAGCTCTCTTACCCCAAAGCTTCTGCAGGCACTGGCTGAATGCTCCACAGCAGAAGGGAAGAAACCTGGGAATTTATCCCTATTCCCGCCCTCCTCCAGTTTTCTGCATGAGCTGCACTCTTTCCTCAGTTTCACTTCTTACCTCACAAGCACAGTATGTCATACCTTCAGATGGATTAGGATACCCGATGCCTTGTTTTCCAGGAATGCAATCCCTTCCTATGATCATTCTACTCCACGAATAGTTTCATTCCTGATGTTGCTCATTTCTCGGTAACTTTACTATCCCTAGTTGAGTTCCTCCACACTTCCACAGCCTGAGGATTTAAGTTCACTGACCTAAAGTTCTTTTATTTTTTAATACTTAGAATAGTTTTTGGTTTGTTTGTTTTTCTGGTTGGACCTTGACTAAGAATGAGAATTTAAAGATACGGGAAGAAAGTGGCTAAAATATTTTTTGGCTTAATTTTTTGAATTACAAGGAAAATCCCATGTTTTTTGAATGACTGCAGTAACTGTACATGATTCATTCACATCATATTGATTTCAAGGATTACTGGAAGCTCTGTGGAAACTAAAAAATAGCAAATATAAAAAAAAAGTAATAATGGACACATTATTACCACTTTATGTTTATAATGACTCATGTAAATTCTTACTCTATCAAAGACCTAAATTCAGCCAGAACAGCTATTACTTCATGATTTTATAATCTCAGGTTTATTTTGCTAAAAGTAAACCAATAACATTTAGCTCCATGTAAAATTATTCACCTTCATTAAAAAGAATGAAATTAAATACTATTAGTTTTGTCCTTTGAAATGCCGGATAATGTATTTCCTTCAACTACATAAGGAAGAGATGGGGTCATATGGTCCTAAGTGGCAAAAATAGATTTCCTGGAAGATTCTGCAAGTTATTCAAAGAAAAAAAAATACAGCTCATTAGATTTTATAATACTTCCAAGAAATGAAACTAGGACATGTAGCTATGACTTAACCAGAACCCAGTTTATTCAGTAACTTTGATTAAGTGAATCAAATAATTATGAAGCTTTGTCAAGGATCCTAGCTTGGAAAAGCTGGTAATAATACTCTTAAATTATGTAACTAGGTAAAAATTTGGCACCTTATAATCCTTGAAAGAAGTCCAGGGAAACACACACCAAAAAAAGAAAACAGAAGAATACTAAGACCCAGGTGAAAATGTGTCAACTGCACTAGCTCCATTTTTACTATTCAAACAAAAGACTTTTAATACCCTTTGTGTGAGAATCTTACCTATTATACCAATAGAAGCAGGATACTTGTTCATTGTATTAGTCTGCTAGGGGCTTAAACAGTAGAAATGTATTTTCTCACAGTTCTAGAGGCTACAAATCCAAGATTAAGGTGTCAGTAGGATTGGTTTCTTCGGAGTGTTTCTCTCCCTGGGTTGTAGAAAGCCATCTTTTCCTTGTGTCTTAAGATGATTGTTCCTTTGTACATGTCTGTTCTACTTTTTCTTTGTGTGTATGTGTGTGTGAACAATAGTCATACAGAATTAGAGCTCACCCAAATTACCTCATTGTAACATAATTATTTCCTGAAAGTTCCTATCTCAAATTAGTCACATCTCGAGGTACTGGGAATAAGGAATTTAACATATGAATTATGAGGGACACGATTCAGCCTAAAACACTCATATAGTAATTGAATTTCTCTTTTGGAGAAAATATATGTTGGACTTGATATATGACTCAGGACAAAATAAAGAGGAAAATAGAAGACAGTAAAAAAAAGAGAAAATAAAAATAGAATTGCTTCTCACTGTGCTATACTCAGATATGGGCTAAGGTGACTTTCTTTTCCACACTTTTATACATTTTCTGCCAATAATAATTATTTCTCCTTTGATGTTTCACTTTTCTTGATGTGAACTCAGTGGTGTCCCTTCATTCTCTTTTGGTCCATGGATGTTCATCCACCCTGATCTGGTTGTCATTTTGTACAATGGTCATATAAGTACTCTTTGATTTAGAATGGGATTATGGTATGATAAACTTGATATAACTTGACACAGGTTGAAAATACTATTGTAAATTCAAATACACTTCATACAGCCGACCTACTGAGATCATAGCTTACTTAACCTGACCCACCTGAAACATGCTCAGAACACCACAATGGGGCAAAAGTATCTCACTGCCGCTGCTCAGCATCACAAGAGAGTGTCTTGCCACCTATCCCCAATCTGGAAAAATTTCAAAATTCAAAATTTGAAGAACACTTTCTACTGAATTCATATGTTCTTTGCACCACCATCAAGTCGAACCATCACAAGTCGGGAACTGTTTGCACTTCTATTTCCTTCATTAAACTGAGCGTTCCTTGAGGACTAGGATGGGTTGTTTCAGCCGTGTGTGCTGCTCCTATAGTGCTTGAATCCAAGTAACTAAAAATTAATTCTAGCCACCAGTGTAAATATTACTAAGTAAAGAGTAGTCAGTGGTAAGTGTTTTAAAAAGATTTTGATGTAAAAAGTCTAAGTTGAGCATGTCTATGAACCACCTCCATACACATACCCAGATCTGCAAAGGTGCAAACTAAATTTACCTGGGATTTTTTACATCACTCCAAAGCCACCAAATGTTTTTTCTTCCAGAGCATGTATGAAAGAAAGTTGAGATGTCACACTAAAATCTTAAATGTTTGATGTCACCTAAAATATTATGCCATAAATTCATCACTAGCAATTTATATCACATGGCAAGTGTTTCAATCCATAGAAAATTCATATTCAGAGATCCTTGTACTTTCATATGGATATGAAGGAAATATATCTTTAAATATTGTTTCTCTGCTTTATCAGTTTTCTTTACTTCACCTTTGGTTCTCCAGGTTATTTTGCAAGATTCCTTTGCTTGTGTTTTATAAACAACTTAAAAAACATCACCATCAGCTAAACGTATAAAACATTTATTGGATACAATCACAGTCATTTCTATAATTTTTTTTCTTTTGAAAATAAGGACAAGAAATCTTTTTTCAAATCCAGTGGTAGATAAGTCATTGTAATGGAATTGATAGTGGCTGGTTTCAACAGTTACAAAGTGGACATGATGTTATCTATCCAGGTGGTTGTTGTGTGCATTATATGAAATAATGTATTCAAAGCCCAAGGATAGTGCCTTGCATATAATCCAAATAATCAGTGATGTGTGCTCCTTCCGAAGAACTCTGGCATAACAGGTCCTTCTTAAAAGCAGAAAGGCTATGTATGAGGATGCCAATAGCCCTTTACATCTAAAAAATTCTATCTTACTGGAGTGTTAAGCCAAAGGTGTTAGCCTTGACATATTTATGTAATACTGCTTATTGGCTTTTAAAATTATCACCTAAATTAAGAGAAGATTGCTAGAACTAATGATCCGAGGGTTCTGTCTGCCATCTCGGTTGGCTGCCAAAGAAGTTACAAATCCCCTAGTTCCAGATTAGTGCAACCACAAATCAGATTCCTTTCCTAAATGATTTCACCGGGAAAATGACTTTCTCCTTAGTCCCACTCATCTCAGTGGAGGCTTAATGGAAACGAAAGGGAGTAAGATTGAGCCACTGCAATAATGCGATGAGTAAAATGAAATGATGTTCTGGTCAAAGCACCTCAAAGGAAGAATTATTTCTCACGTGTAAATATGGGGTTTTCCACAGCTCACAGTCTCTGTGTTTTGGGGGAGCAGCCCTCAAGTCTTTAACACTCAGTTATTAAGTAGTGTGGATCCTGGCCAAAAACCAATGTGCGATTTTTCAGGCCCGACTCTAGGCAGTTACAAAAGCTTTGCCTAGCAAGCCTCACAAAGGGAAACTGCCCCTCTCACACAAGATTTGATGCACAAGCGATGCATTGTAGTCGTTGAAGAGGTGGCACTCAAGGACCTAGCTCTCTTGCCCTCCAAACTAGCCATGTTCTGACATATCTAATTTGCATTCCTAGAATAAGCACTTTCATTCAGAGGCCCCTTCATCAGGGCTCTTGGGCAAAGGCCTTTCTGAGGTACCTCTTCTAAGGTGAGTTAAGGGGTGATAGAGGGAAACCTTGAAGATACTTTTATATCCTCTTTGGTTCAGTATTCAGTAGTTGTCTATTACTAGCCTTTCTCCATCACCCCTCTCCCTTCCTTCTTGGGCCTCTCTCGACAGTGCGGTGACCCCATATCTTTGCTAATCTAGCTGACTCCAGATCAGCATTGTTTGATGGGGAGATATGGAATAAGGGGAGTCAGTGTTTTCTCTGCTTTAACCTCTTCCTTACAGATCTACTATCGCAGTAAATGATTGAGGCTTGAATGTTGTATTCATTTTGGTTTGTTGTCTTAATTGGCTACTTCAATACCTGGCAGCTCAGCTTGCCAGCTCCTGTCAGCAATCATCCAAGTCCATAGTGCACGGAAGAACCTGGTGTTGTTCAGAGCAGACAGAGAATCCAGAGTCAGACAACTGGATTCAAATTCATGCTCTGCCACAGTTCAGTGTTTACCAGCTGAAATGTGCCCTTCCCCTCCCAAATTCATCAGCTGAAGTTCTTACTCCCCGTACTTCAGAATGTGGCCTTATTTGAAGATAAGGCATTTAAAGAAGTAATTTAAAGTAAAATAAGGTCATTAGGGTGGGCCTTCATCTAATATGACTATTGTCCTTATAAAAGGAGTTTAGGACACAAACATAGAGAAGATTGTGTGAAGACTCAGGGAGAAAACAGCCATGTACAAGCCAAGGAGATTGACCACAGAAGAATTCAACCCTATTTTTTTTTTTTTTTTTTTTGTATTTTTCTGAAGCTGGAAATGGGGAGAGACAGTCAGACAGACTCCCGCATGCGCCCGACCGGGATCCACCCGGCACGCCCACCAGGGGGCGATGCTCTGCCCATCAGGGGGTGATGCTCTGCCCCTCCAGGGCGTTGCTCTGCCAAGACCAGAGCCACTCTAGCATCTGGGGCAGAGGCCACGGAGCCATCCCCAGCGCCCGGGCCATCTTTGCTCCAATGGAGCCTTGGCTGCGGGAGGGGAAGAAAGAGACAGAGAGGAAGGAGGGGGGGTGCAGAAGCAAATGGGCACTTCTCCCCCTGGCCGGGAATTGAACTTGGGTCCCCCGACCGTAGAGCTGACGCTCTACCGCTGAGTCAACCGGCCAGGGCCGAATTCAACCCTCTTGACATCTTGATCTTGGACTTGTGGCCTCCGGAACTGTGAGAAAGTAAATTTCTGCTATATCATTTGGTCTGTAGTACTTTGGAATGGCTGCCCTAGAAATCTTATATGATACAAAAATGATCATGTTTATAAAATCATGAAAACACATCTGTAAACCAAAGGAAACCATTTAAGAATGGATTTAAGATAGGTTTTCTTAAAGGGGAAACTATTAAGAAGTCTTCCCTACCTCCTCTTTCAAGACAGAGGCAAGAACCTGACCAGGCAGTGGATGGAGCATTGAACTGGGATGTGGAGGACCCAAGTTCGAGACCCCGAGGTTGCCAGCTTGAGTGCAGGTTCATCTGGTTTGAGCAAGGCTCACTAGCTTGAGCCCAAGGTTGCTGGCTTGAGCAAGGGGTCACTCAGTCTGCTGTAGCCCCCCAGTCAAGGCACATATGAGAAAGCAATCAATGAACAACAAAGGTGCTGCAACAAAGAATTGATGCTTCTCATCTCTCTCTCTTTCTGTCTGTCCCTTTCTCTGACTCTCTCTGTCACAAAATAAATAAAAAGACAGAGGCAAGAGTTAATGTTTTTCTCAAAAGTCATATTGGAGGTTGGAGATGATCTCTTCCTCCATGTAACTCTGCAGGTCAGATTTCAGGATACTGGATGAATGCTCCAGCATAGCAGATTTTAATTTAATACAGAAAGCTTTCTGACATATAGTCTAATAACTAAGGGTTAAGAAATACAAAAGAAATTTATAGATTTTAATAAATATTTAAATATTTCCTTCCTCTCTTTAGTTAAAAGACCTTATAGTTAAACACATCTTGGTGTTAATTCTGGTTTGACTGCTTTCTAAATGCATGATTTTGGATGAGCCAGTGAACCTCCCTAAAACTGTGTTCTCTCTGGTTTGTAAAAGGAGGTAAAAGTATTTTCTTTATCAGTTTGAGGAAATTAAAATACAATAATGTATATAGAGTATCTAGCAGAATTTGTGACCAAATACAAGGGTTGCCCACTAAGCAGGTTTTGCTTTCCTTACAAAAACCTGTACAACTGCTCACAAAACTTAGGGGATCAGGAACATGCAGATACTCCAGTACTTTCAGCCTTTTGTACAGTGCATTTTCACCAATGAGATAAACGTTGGTTTTGCATCTCATTTGCATAATCAAACAACTTTCTTTGATTTGCTATTTGCTTTTCTGATGTTCTTGTTTAATACAAAGAAATCAGCCCTGGCCGGTTGGCTCGGCGGTAGAGCGTCGGCCTGGCGTGTAGGGGACCGGGATTCGATTCCCGGCCAGGGCACATAGGAGAAGCGCCCATTTGCTTCTCCACCACCCCCTTCCTTTCTGTCTCTCTCTTCCCCTCCCGCAGCCAAGGCTCCATTGGAGCAAAGATGGCCCGGGCACTGGGGATGGCCCTTGGCCTTTGCCCCAGGCGCTAGAGTGGCTCTGGTCGCGGCAGAGCAATGCCCCGGAGGGGCAGAGCATCGCCCCCTGGTGGGTGTGCCAGGTAGATCCCAGTCGGGCGCATGCAGGAGTCTGTCTGACTGTCTCTCCCCATTTCCAGCTTCAGAAAAATACAAAAAAAAAGAAATCAAATGCTTTTTTTTATCACTTCATATTCAGTTTGAAATATCCCCTAATTTTTGTGAGCAGTATATTTTATACATGAACAAACCAAAAACACTTCACTTAGCTGCACTTAGGAGCCAGACCCAAAACCTGTGCCTCACAGAGGCATCATTCAGGTATCCCAGTGATGCCACACTTCTTTGTCCTCAGATATCATTGCAGCCCTTAGGGAATAGCTCAGTGGGTTAGCGCGTCATCCCGATATGCAGAGGTTGCCGGCTTAATCCCTAGTTACGGAACATACAGGAACACGTTGATGTTTCTGTCTGCCTCTTCCTCTCTCCCTCTCTCTCTCTAAAATCAATCAATAAATCAAAAAGTATATATCACTGCGAAGGAAAAGGAGCTTGTCAACAATGCAGATACCTAGACCCCACCTCAGAAATTCTGAGTAGAAAGATCTGGAATGGAACCTTGAAATTAACATTTTAGCAAGTATCCACAGGCGAGTCTGAGGCACATGGCCCCTCAGTCCCTCTTTGAAGAAACTCCGATTTTCACAAGCAAATTTGATCTTCGTATAAACTTTTAGCTCTTTCCAAAAAATAATCCAAGATTTTAATCTAAAAGGAGGCTATCTGTGTATAGACTATCTTAGTTGGTCACACTTATATTGAAACAGAAATTAGCTTTCCAACAAATAAATTCACATAAGATGGCTAGCTACCCCTCCGTGTTCATATTTTAGCTATTATTTTTAGCTAAAAGCACTTCCCACTCTGTTCCATTGCTGTTAGGATTACACCAGGTTAGGGCATGTTTTCAGTAATCAATTTCACTGTTGGACAAGGCCTCCACCTGTTTTATGTAAAGGAAGAACTGGTTAACCTGACTCACCTCCCCCTTTCTCCCTCTGGAAGTCATCTCCCTCAAAATGACACTATGTTGCTCTGGTTTTCATTATGTTTGGGTTTTGATGGGTCAGCTTCGCTTCAGAGTCACTCAAATGATCTTTCATCTCTGTCACTTGACAGACGAACCTTTATTTTTTCAGTAATGAGGTCTCTCGATAAACTCTGCCGGGGTCCAGATTACCTTTGTTGCTCAATCATGCACTGAATGAAAGCAGAAGGTTGCTAGCTGGTCACAGTATGAGGTAAGGTTGCCCTCTAATGGTCACCATTCAAATTGCGCTTCAGCGGTTTGGTTCTGCCTTCATTGATGGGATGGGGACAACTGAAGACAGAATTAAATTAATTCACACTAAAAATACATATCTCTCAGCTTTAATAATAATAACGTCTTGCTGTGAATATTTTTCTTGTAGTATTATTTTGGATGAGTTGACAGAGACTGCGTTTCAATAGAAATAATCAGTTAATGAATGCCTTCGGAGTGTGTCTGTTGTTTTTATGTTTGTTTGTTTTTCATTAATGCATTTTTAAAACATTTATTAACCACTTATTCCATGATATCTGACTGTTTTGTAACAGACTATTTTCATCATATATATGAAGGAAGCAACTTTAAAGGAAAGAGAATTGTAAATGCGATAGCCAGACCATAGCATAGCTAGATTCTATTATATCTCATTTTTATTGATATTAAGGAATCAATTTTAATTCCCAGAGTTCTGAATTCTCATCTTGTTATCTAATATCTTTGTTAAAAATCCCTTATTGGATCCTTACCGCCTACAAGGTTATCCAGCAGCATAAGATATCCATATTGTATCCTGGGATTTGTATAGTGAGACCCTTTTATAACACAGGCTGCTATGAAGATACCTCTGCTTTCCTACCTTTACACTCTAGTTCCTAGAGATCATCACCTAGTGGTATCCAAGGGCTAGTTCAGGGAAATCTCAGTGTCCTGGCAAGCGGTAACTTTGTGTGTAAGAAGGTGGGAGAAACTGGAAGCAAGAAACAATGTCTTGTGGCCATAACAATAATCCAGGAGAAAGAAAATAAGTGCTTCATCCCTTTAGCCTCTAAGGCTTTTTGCTTATGGGTTTCTATCTCAGCTAGTTCCCTTCAGTGGTGAGATACCAGGTCTGAAAAAAGAGGAAATTGAAGGTGGCACACAATTCTGACTAAGTCAGATTTATCATTTTATAACATTGGAAATAATGTTGTAACACAAACAGTACATACAAGTAGATATTCTACCAGACTGCTATCTCGATTATTTTGTTTTGTTGTTGTTGTTCCAAATTCTAGAATATAAAAGATCCCTGTAAATACACAACTGTATATTATACCTAGAATATATAAAGAACTTTCCTACAATGTGACAAAAAAAAGCAAATAACCCAATTTTTAAATGAGTAAAGGACTTGAAAAGCATTACTCCAAAGAAGATATACAAGTGATCAGTAAGCACATGAAAAGATACTCGATATTTTCACAGCTTTTTTGCAATGGGCAAGCTCTGAGTCAAGTCAAATCGAGACAGCTTGTAAATGAGGGCTTCCAAGAATCCACCATCAGGTCAAACAATGGCAGTTGTCAGAGAATGAGTCTTTGAAGGGGATCTAGCCCTATTCTGCCTTCCCCCAGTGGCTGCCAGGCTTTCAATTTTCACTGATGATGGGCTGTTGTATTTTTAAAAGAAGTTTAAATAAAAATATTTTAATTACTAATTTCTTTTTTAAATTATAAATTATTTCAATATTATTTTGTATTAGTTACAAGTGTATGCATAGTGGTTAGACAATCATATACTTTACAAAGTGGAAAATATTTCAAGTACACATGTGGCACCACATATAGTTATAACAATATTATCGACTATATTCTTTATTTGTACTTCACATCCCTGTGACTATAGGGATTGTTGTAATTTCAGGGTAGCCTGGAGCTAGAGAATTGGATGGGAAGAGAATAAGTTAAAACAGCCTAAAGCTTGCTGTTCCTAATGAGAGTTTGCCGTTTTTCTTGCATAAACTCTTGGATTTCTGTAAATTCTTGGTTCATTTCCAAAGTTCTGAAAAAGTTAATTCTGACAGTGTTTGGCAGTTTCTCATTGCTTTTTATAAAGGAGGGACTTTGAGGGGATTCTTACTCTATCATCTTTTATGACAATCTTACTTCACATAGAATTATAGTGTATATAACATCAGAAAACTGACATGGGGACAGTATACGTGCATAGTTCTATGTCATGTTACTCCATGTGTAAAGTTGTGGAGTCAATACTGACAACAAGATACAGAATTATTGCCCTGGCCAACTAGGTCATTTATTTAGAGTGAGGTTCAGATATACCAAGGTTGAGGGTATGATCCCTGATCACAGCACTTATAAGAACCAATCAATGAATGCATAAATAAACAGAGAAACAAATTGATGTCTCTCTCTCTCTCTCTCTCTCTCTCTACTTTTCCTTCTCTCTCAAAAATCAATTTTTAATTAAAAAAATAGAACTATTACATCATCACAAAGATTTCTTTTGTGCTACCATTTCATAGTCATATCCACCCTTTACCCCCCACCTTCCACCATTGTTAACCCTGCTAGCCATTCATATGTCTTGAAATCAACATCACCTGTCAGAAGACGTCTTCATTTCCTGGTAACGGTGCTTCCATAATGTCCCTGCTACACTGAATTATTGGTGGGGAGCAGCTGACAAGACGCTTCACACACACACACACACACACACACACACACACACACACACACACACACTAGATTTTAGAACACAGCAACTGGCTCAGTCTTTCATACTTCTCCAAGACAGAGATCTGACAGGCTTATTTCCACGGCTGCCAAACTCGGTCAGAACATGTACAACATCTGTCTCTGTCATTGATTTATCCTTAGCACTTGGCACATGGTAGTGATACTATGTTAGTGTGTACCGAACACTGTTTGAAGTATTTTTTGTGTAGTGACTCACTTAATTCTTACTACAATCTTATGAAATAATTAGCATTATTATCTCTACATAGATGAAGAAATAGAGATAGGAAAAGGCTAAGTAACTTGTCCAAGGTCATATAGCTAATCAATGGTAAGCAGACTGGTTTCAGCATCTTCAAGTCTGTACAATACTATAGCTGACAGTTTCTTTTGTTAGAACAACATTTCCAATCAAATCTGGACTCCTGATAAGAACAGGAAAACAAAGAGGCTAAAATAATTAAAGTAGACCTAACAGGACCCTACTCCCAAATGGTTATAAGCCTCAACTCTGCCCAAACTCTCCCTCAGATAACTTGAGAGAAAGAGAGATTTCTCTCCACCCTTAGTTTAAAAGATTATGGAAAACTTTAAGCTTTAAAAACTAAAATTTGGCAAAGATATTTTAAACTGGAGTAAATATGTACGATGACTCTTTATTCCACTATAGAAATGTTTACTTAGGTAAATGAGGGTCAGCAAACACATTTATAGGAGATTTTATGAAAATATTTTGGTAAAGAAAGTATAGAGTACCTCTGTCTATCAAGAACACGTAGAATGATAGTGCCCAAGTACTCAGTTATGTGCTCATAGGTTTCTGAAAATATTGTCGAAGAGACATGCCTTTGGCCTCTGTCTCTCTGGCCCCTCCTACAAGTAGAGCTAAGCTGGTTTCATATCCGGGCAGCCTCTTCCTTAGGAGCTTCATTTTTTCTAGGAGACGTCCTCCCCAGCCCAGCTCATGCACATATTACAACAACAGCTCAGCCATGAAAAAAGCACCTAGATCAGCCATAATTCCTGTCTTCCTATGCCAGAGGAAAAAGCGGGAACCCTTACTCTGCACTTACACACTGCTTATCTGTTTTAGAATTCCTATTTGCAGCAGGGGGTGGTGAAGCAGGGCATGAGGCTACATTACTTTGGACATCAGTAAAATTCTTTATTTTTTCCTGAATTTTACTTCACAATTATTATATCATTAACCTGAATTGCAGGGTGTAAGGCGAGTAGCCGTGACTGCTGTTGTCACCGCCAGGCAGGTGCAGGTTCTCATTAAATTTGGACAAACAATAAAGAAACTGCGGAGCCCAAAACTGCTGGGCCATTCCTTTATTCTAGCCTCACACCCAGCAGGCAAGTAAAAACACAGAGGGCTCCAAAACCCACTCATTCAGGGCTCATAAAGCTACTGACACATCCGGGTTTTCCCAGAATCAAAGGTCCCCACCAGTGTCAGCAGCCTCTGGTTCCCCATCTGCCAACATGGCTTCTTACTCTCCATACAAACTGGCTTCCTTCTTCTTCTTCCTCCTTGTAAAAAACTACCTGGGCCCACAAAGACACCTGCTCCAGCACACATTAGCATAACAATGGCCCTTCCCAAGCAGGAAGATAACCAGCAATCTCATAGACTAGTCCCATTTTTAACAATAAAAGTGAGCAAACTCAAGTAACACAAATTTTACAAACTTATTTGACCAACACAAGGTGTTAGACAAAAAGTTCTGAAACTCCTTGTTTTCAATTGAAAATATAACAGACAGCCTGACTAGGTGATAGAGAGTTGGCCTGTATTGCTGAGTGCCCTGGTTCAAAACCACAAAGTCACTGGCTTGAGCATTGGCTTATTTGACATGAGCACAGGGTCACTGTTTTAAACCCAAGGTGGCTGGCTTGAGCAAAGGGTCACTGGCTCAACTGGAGCCTCCTAATCAAGGCACATATGAGAAAGCAATCAATGAACAACTAAGGTGCCGCAACTATGAGTTGACACTTTATCTTCCTCCTTTCCTGTCTGTCTGTTCCTATCTGTCTGTCTGTCTCTCTCTCACTTAAAAAATATACAGTGGACAATGCTGATCAGGTGATCATGGGCTGACCTTCTCATAATCTATTTAAAGAAAGCATGTATCTGAGCCCCAGAAAATTATCTGAACTTTACTTTCCCTAAGTGAATAGATTTTGGGTTTTGGGGTTTTTTTTTTAGTTCATCTTTAATAGATTATCTGGTTCCTGTGTCTGTGTGGATCTCTTTTTGTTAGCTGGTAATGTACTCAGGCAAATTTATTGCCAACTTCTAATAAAATTAGAGCACTAATAGTCTGTATTCTGCATATTAAGTTCACTTTTGGATTGTTCTTTTCCCAAAAATATTTTCCTTCCTTATTTCTCCCATCTTTTAGAATCTTACCATTTATATTTATGCTTTCCTGAAAAAGAAAAGATAATTTTTTTTTGAATGAAGAAATTTAATCTACTCTCACTGGTTAGTTCAACTGGTTAAGAGCATTGTCTAGCAGTGACAAGATTTGCAGGTTCGATCCCTGGTCAGGTCACATACAGGAAACAACCAATGAACGTATGACTGAGTGGGACAACAATTAAATGTTTTCCTTCCCCTCCTCCTCTCTCTTCTTTCCTTTTTCTGTCTCTATAAAAAAAAATATTAAGAAAAGGTTAAGCCCTAGCCAGATAGTTTGGTGGGTTGAAGCATCATCCAGGAGCATGGCTGTAACCACTTTGATTCACAGGTCAGGGCACATACAGGAGCAGCTCAATATTCCTGTCTCTTTCTCCTTGCCTTTCTGGCATCATGTAAGTCACTTTGTGAGATTTAAAAAATAAATTAATTGAAATGACTAAATAAAATTAAAAACACAAGAATATATCTCTGGCCCTGGCCAGCTGGCTCAGTGGAAGAGCTGCGACCCAGTATGTAGATGCCCCAGGTTCAATTCTGGGTCAAGACACACAAGAGAAGTCATCTGCTTTTCCATCCCTCCCCCTCTCCCTTGTCTCTCTCTCTCTCTCTCTCTCTCTCTCTCTCTCTCTCTCTCCCTTTCTCTCCTGCAACCTAGACTGGATTGATTGAACTGCATTGGCCTTGGGTGCTGAGGATGGGTTGGTGGAGCCTCTGCCTCAGGCCCTAGATGGGCAAAGCATTGGCCACAGATGGTGGTTGCCTGATGGATCCTGGTCAGAGTGCATGTGGGAATCTGCCTCTCTTTCTCCCTTCCCCTTACTTAGAAAGAAGAAAAGAAAAGAAAAAAGAGAAAGAAAAAATGGAACATATCTCTAATCTATGCAGTTGAAACTAAACTTTTTATTTATCACTGCAACCAAACATTAGGGGAAACTTCATATTTCATGAAGCACCAGTAGTCCCTAATTTGGGGGGCTTTAAGAAATACAAATTACAAATACAAAATTAGAAAGTGAATGATAAACCAAAAACAAATTATAAATTTTTAAAAAGGTAAAAAATTTTTTAAAGTCCAGAAAAAACAATATATGTTTTAAGTAAATTACCTTTCATAACTTTATAATTACTTTTCTTGCCTTTTGACTTCATACTCATTGAACCTTTTAATGCATTTTATAGCATTTTCTACAGAAAAAGAAGTTGAAATACAACTCACTACTTCTTCAAAATTGGTTGATCAAATATTTAAAATCATTACTGTTTTAAAAAATTTTGTTTCACAATTTCTTATTAATATCGCCATGCAAATTTTCAGTATTGCTATGAAATCTGGGAAATCCTTTTTCCATTCCCCTCATATATGAGCTACGTGACATCACTGCATTTCACATTTTCTGCAGGAATCACTCTTGAATCCTCTATGTGACAATGTCAGCATGTTTCTAGGGTTCCTTCCTTGGTCTTGGAAGGTTCAGGGGAAAGGAGGGATCCTGGTGCTTCAAGTTTTTTGTCTTCACAATGAATTTGTTCTGCAAGCACAGGCAGTAGTGCCATGTCTCCAGTTAATTATTTAAAGCAGGGGTCGGGAAGCTTTTTGGCTGAGAAAGCCATGAATGCCACATATTTTAAAATGTAATTCCGTGAAAGCCAGACAACGACCCGTGTACATTACGCATTATCCAATAAAAATTTGGTGTCCCAGAGGACAGCTGTGATTGGCTCCAGCCACCCGCAAGCATGAACATGAGCAGTAGAGAATGAATGGATTGTAATACATGAGAATGTTTTATATTTTTAACGTTATTATTATTTTATTACAGATTTGTCTGCCAGCCAGATGCAGCCATCAAAAGAACCATATCTGGCTCACGAGCCATAGGTTCCCAACCTCTGATTTAAAGCATTCAACAATTAGTTTAACACAAATATATAGTAACTCATTCTTGCTACTAAAAATGAGAACTAATAGAGCCCACAATTTCCTCACACTGAGTGAATCTGTGCTGAGTAATTTTTTAAAGATGATTTGACTTTGAGTGATGGGCACAACAGTTCAAACGCTATAGAAATGTTTACCTGAAACATATGTATTCTTATTGATCAGTATCAACTTATTAAATTTTAAAAAATGAATCCATATTTGAATCTATTCAATAAATATTTAAAAGCACTAGTTCTCCAAGATACTACACTTCTCACAAAAATTAGGGGATCAGGGAACATGCAGATTCTCCAATACTCTCTGCCTTTTGTATAGTACATTTTCACTAGTGAAATAAAAGATGGTTTTGCATCTCATTTGTGTAATTGAACAACTTTCTTTGACTTGTCGTTTGCTTTTCTGATGTTCTTGTTTAATAAAAAAAATCAAATGCTTCTTTTTTATTGTTTTGTATTCATTTTTAAATATCCCCTAATTTTTGTGAGCAGTATAGAATTCTACCATCAAAACACAGATCTGGTACCTTAAATTCTAATGAGAAGTAATAAATAATTAAATACACAGATAATTAATATTAATAAACAAAACACAATTAAACTAACAAAAACGTACAAATTATAATGAATGCTTTAAAGGAAACAAAATGCTATGAGGAAAACAGAAATCGAGAGTTTGGAGACCAAATCTAGATAGAGAAATCTCTGAAGCATTACATAACTTCACACCTGCAAGATGAGACAGAGCCAGACACAAGCAAAATGAGAGAAGTATGGTCAGGGGTGGGGATCTGTTTGTGCAAAAAAAACCCCAAACAACTCAGGACTTAAACTACCAGGCTCTGTTTGAGGCAACTTTGAGGAAAATGTTGCGTGGAATCCAGTGGCTAGGGGCGTGGAATGATGTGACTGGGTAGCACCCGCGTCCCCACGTCACTGCGGTCTTGTAGGTCAGGGCCATGAAGGTCCTCAGAGCAGTGGGAACAGTTTCACGGTTGGACCTGCGGCAGTCATGACACACTTTCTCTTCAGTCTGTAAGGCTAAACGCCCTGCGTGCGGCAGGGGGTCATATGAGCGCAAGAGAAAGGAGGTGGGCAGCGCAGTTAGGCGGTTGACCCATCAGTGCGGGCAGGAGGCAGGCGATGGTAGCTTGTGCTAGGCAATAGATTACAGATGGAGCAGAGCGTTATCAACTACTATAGATGGTAATGGCTGGTGAGTAGAATGTGAGTCAAAGAACAGAAAAAAGAGCATCCAAATTTGACATGGAGAAAGACTGAAGGAGAAACATATTTTGTTTAATCCTTAAAGCAATCCCATGAGCGTTTATATACACTTTCCATCTACATGAAAGTGAATAATAATGAGAAAGCTTTACCTTTCCTGCTGCTGCCCTTCCATTTAGAAGTGAAAGAATATAACTCAATTTCTTACTGGATATATTGCCTTAAGAAATACACATTTTGAATACTGATCTTCCTTCCTCCCACGAAGTTTCTGAATGTTTGGACTAGTTGGTCTCAAAGTATATAGTATTTAAATTAAGACTATGAAAAGTAAAATTACACTGGGGAACAAAATTTTTGTTGCATCCACAAAAACACTTGTTCTTACCTAATTCGAGTGTGCTGATCTCAAATCTGACATTAGTTTTTCTCTGTAAGCTACAGTTTTTTTTGCAATTCAAGATTTTTAGGTTTTCATCTTATTGTAAAATTTTCAACATTTTTAGTTTAGCATAATGAAGTAGAATGTCTTCTTGGGCATCATCTTTGTGAAAATATAATAATTTATATAATGCTGTAAATACACTAAAAGATATGATTGCATCAGAATTTATCTACAATTTCAAAATAGAACATATTAAAACACTTATTTTAATCATAAAATGTGTGCAAAACTTATTTAAATTCTATTCAGGCAAAAATTTGTGTTTGTAGCTCTTGCATTTGTGTACTTGTTGAGGACAATCCGGTTTGATGCTCCAGCAGTAGTCTGCTCATCACTAACAGCTCCAAGATTTTCAGGAAACTTATCAAGGTGACTGTTCAGGAAGTGAATCTTAACGCTCATGTTACATCCAATGTTGCGGAAAGCCAACAACATCCTTTGAATCAGAAGATCATAGTTTTCTGCTTTTCTGTTGCCAAGGAAGTTCTTTGTAACTGCCACAAAAGACTGCCATGCTGCTTTCTCCTCCTTATTCTTCTTCCTGGCAAATTCTTCATCACGTATAAGGGTTCAAATTTGAGGTCCATTGAATACACCTGCTTTTATCTTCTCGAAAGACAGGGCAGGAAAAGCAGAAATAGTATGTTGAAAGCATTCACTTTCTCTATTCAAAGCTTGAACAAACTGCTTCATTAAGCCAAGTTTGATGTGAAGTGGGGGAAATGATCCTGTCTCAATTAACTACAGGTTCATTCACAAAATTTTGCATCCCTACTTTCAGAGCTTCATGTTTTGGCCACTCCTTCTGTGTCCAGTGTTTCTCCTGAGCAGTGTTTCTTCTGTGTTCGTGTCCCACGAACACAGAAAGCAAGGATACTTCGTGAAACCTCTCTGATGTCCTGGCAGGAAATTTACCATTTTAAGATCCACACAAATGATCCAATTAAGCTCCTTATACTTCAGAAAGTCAAGGACAATTGTTATATCATTCTTACTAAGTCATTCAATTAGGGTTAGCTAAACTGCTGAGGGGTTAATGACTGCTTGGCATCAGAAGAAGACCCTTCAGATTCTACAACCATTTCTTCATGCATCTTATCAAAATACACTTGATTACTATGCTCACTTTCTTCGTCCTTAGAAGAAATAAAACCATTGAAAACTGGAACCGGGAGTGTCTCAGAGTGTGGGATAGGTCATATTGCTGAAGGAATATTAGGATATGCGATCATATGCCGTTTTTTCTTGCTGATGCCCTTTGTATGGATCAGACAGAAATAACAGTCACTGCTGTGGTCCTTAGGTTACCGCCAAACCATGGGAATACCAAAAAGCATTCTTTGCATTTTCCTTTTGTACAGTCACAAAGCATTTCCTCACAATTAGGACACACAATATGAAGAGGCCAATTCTTGTCTTGATCGCCAAGGAGAACTTGAAAATAGGCAATATATGCACATGTCACAAATAATAAAATATTGCGCCTTTGACGTTGAAGAGTGTAACAGCCACATATATAACAGAAGGTGTCAGGACTAGTCTTACATTTACGCCTACTCGAAGAAGCCATGATTCAATCTTAAAACAACATAAGAGGGTGTTTTTATCAGATAATAATTTTTTACATTTAAAAACAACTACAATTATGTAAAAGTGATGTTTGTAAAACATTAATTGCCTTGTGGTTATGTTCAATACAAGAGTCCTTGCCCTTTAACTCCAATTTAAAAACAAATGCATACCATTAACTGTAACAAAAATAAATTAAAATTTCATAAAAATTAGAGCATGCACCAAAAAACGGATTTCAGATTTGGAATCAGCGATGCAGAAATATATAGAAACAGTTCTATAACCTCATGCAACAGAAAATGAAAAAAAAAATTGTTCCCCAGTGTTTTTGTTAGAGCCTGTGTGCCTTCAGAATTTCCACTAGAGGGCACTACAACAATGAGTTTTATTTTCCTCTTTTCCACGTTCAGTTTTTGTTAACTATGCTAGTCACCCACCCGCAAAGTTAATCTTTTTTATTTTTTTAAAAGTTAAATTGTTTTTTCAAATGTTTATTTTATTGATTTTAAAGAGAGAAGAAGGGGAAGACAGAGAGAAAAAAGAAACATCAATTTGTTCCTTTATGCGCCCTGACTGGAGATTGAATTGGCAACCTCTGTGCTTGGGAAGGGTGCTCTAACCCACTAAGCTATCCAACCTGGACTCACAGACTTAATTAAGTCCATTCACTCTGTAATCTTTTAGAAAATTGTATGTGAATTTGATACAAGAGCCTAATGTCTTGATCAAAACCTTCTGGAAAGAGAAAAATGTAGGAAATGGATGAGAAAGTAAGAAATTCCTATTATTTACATAATTGGCAACAAAGCATCTGAGTTAAACTGTGGTAGAGGAACAATCTGAAAATATTTTAGTAAGTGAGGCATTTAAGATTATATAAAATTTAATAAAAATTATTGTTATTACCTTAAGATCAGTGATAGGATTGAAATAATTTAGCAACCAGTTCTCTGTCCTACTGACCATTTTAACTATAAAAAAAGGTATACCAAAAGGTGGTTAATCATTTCATGCATTTAATAATTAAGAACACTATAAGAGGTGCACAAAACCGTATTATATTATAAGAAAGAGTTTTAAAATATTAATGAATACATATTAAATAATACCTGGCAAAAAACAATAAAACTGTTATTTAAGATATTTCCATATTGCTTCTTGATTAACATCCTCACTTGATTTTTTTTTTTAATCTATGGACAGAATGAACAATACTATGGGCACTTAGTCATCTGAATGTTAAAAAAAGGAATAAGGAATATAAATATGTGATTTCCACATTGAGTGGCTGCCCAGGCACCTTAAAGAGAACCCTGATTACAAGTGCCATTTTAACAAACCGTTCATCAAAATTAGCAAAAAATTAGGTATCAGTTCTGCCAAACCAGTGCGAACCGGCTGAATCCCACCACTGTTTAAGGTATATAAAATCATTTTGGTCTGTCTTATTCACTATGCTGTCTATATTTTTAATATTTAAATATTAAATTAATAATTTTATTATCTAATTAATATCTAATTAATAATTACAAACAATTAGAGGGTACCTTTTAACATGGCCCCCAAAATCTGTTTTTCTAATAAGAAAAACATTTCTTAATATAAAATTATTTTGGAAGCACTTGAGTCATAAAGGGTATCTCCAATTTAAGATATAACACAAAATATGCATACTCATAACAACAATAATAATAATAGCAGTCACAATATATAGAATCTTATTTAATCATTTCTGTTAGATCTGAGGTGTTCATTTCAGATGCGTGCAACCCTTTGTCTTGTGCTGAATAATGAAATGCTGTGTGAGCACTGCAGTAGCAGCAGCGATGCAGGGGAAGGCATGAGTGATAAAAGGCATCACTCAGAGTGGAGTCTCTGAAGTGCCAGTAGCTGAGTACCCTTCCAGGAAAGCATGTTTCTGATTCGGGATTGCCTTCCTCCCAGGCATCTGACACAAGGTGGTGTGAATTCTGAAAAGCCCTTGGGTGTAATTTGTTGCCTCTGGATATCAGATAAAGTGACAGATACAATACCACTTTTTGAGGTGTGTTTGTTTGTTTGTAGTGAGAGAAATAGAGAGAGGGAGACAGAAAGAGGGGCAGACAGGAAAGGACAGAGATGAAAAGCATCAATTCTTTATTGCTACACCTTAGGTTTTCAATGATCACTTTCTCATCTGTGCCTTGATGGGGTGGGGAAGTTCAGCCTAGCAAGCAACACCTTGTTCAAGCCAGCAACCTTGGACTCAAGCCAGTGACCTTGAGCTTCAAGCCAGAGACCTTTGAGCTCAAGCCAGTGACCATGGGGTTATGTCTATGATCCCACACTCAAGCTGGTGACTTCAGGGTTCGAACCTCAGTCCTCAGCATCCCAGGTTGATTTTCTATCCACTGCGCCACTGCCTGGTCAGGCAAGTTTTGAATCTTGATTAAGTCAATGCTATCTAATTTACTTGTATAACATGTGCTTTT
Organism: Saccopteryx leptura; assembly: GCF_036850995.1. NCBI lineage: Eukaryota > Metazoa > Chordata > Mammalia > Chiroptera > Emballonuridae > Saccopteryx > Saccopteryx leptura. The sequence continues at coordinate 35,046,069 of NC_089503.1, read as the reverse complement.
GATGTCATACCTAAGAAACCATTGCCTAATCCGAAGTCACAAAGATTTTCTCCAATGTTTCTTCTAAATATTTTATAGTTTTAGCTCTTAAATTTAGTTCTATGATTTTGTTTGAGTTAATCTTTGTCTGTGAAATAAGGAAGCCCATCTACATCTTTTTGAATGTGAATATCCAGTTCAAGCACAATTTTTGAATAGATTATTCTCTCCATATTGAATTATCTTGACACTTTTGTTGAAAATCAGTTAACAATTAAGATAAAGGTTGATATCTAGACTCTTAGTTTTATTCCATTATTCTGCATGCCTAACCTTATGCCAGGTCATCAGTGCCTTCATTAGTGTAGCTTTGTAGTAAGTTTAGATAATTGGAAGATTGAGTCCTCCAGCTTGTTCTTCTTTTTCAAGATTGTTTTGACTATTCTGGGTCCCTTTCATTCCCATATGAATTTTAAAATTGACTTGTCTGTTTCCCTCTCTCTCTCTCTCTCTCTCTCTCTATCTCTCTCTCTCTCTCTCTCTCTCTCTCTCTATCTCTCTCTCTCTCTCTCTCTCTCTCTCTCTCTCTCTCTCTCACACACACACACACACACACACACACACACATACACACTAGCTGGAATGTTGATAGATATTGCCTGGAAACTGTATATCAATATGAAGAGCATTGCCATCTTAACAGCGTTAATTTTTCTGATCCATGAACATAAGATTTATTTTCATTTACTTAGGGTTTTTAAAATTTCTTTCTACAGTGTTAGTAATTTCATAGTGCAAGTTTGAAGATAGAAAAAGAATATTCTCCTTTTGTTAAATTTATTGTTATATATTATATCATTGCTGATGATATTGTTAATGGAGTTGTTTTCTTTATTTTTAATCATTTACTGCTAGTGGATAAAAATACCATTTATTTTTCTATATTGTGTCTTGCAAAGTTCTTGAACTTGTAAGTTATAATTGTTTCTTGGTGTATTTCTTAAAATCATATACGTGTGTGCTATTTATACATAGCAATAGTTTTACTTTCCAATCTGAAACATCATATTTCTTTTTCTTGACTAGTTTTTCTTCCTAGAACCTATAGGAACAATAATGAACATCTCCTCTTGTTCTTGATCTTAAGGTGAACGCTTCATTCTCTCACACTAAGTATGTGTCAACTGTAAGTGTCTCATAGAAGACTTTTATAAAGGCTTAAATAATTTGTTTTTATTCCTAGTATGTTGACTGTTTTTTTATCATGAAATGCTTATAGATTTTATTATGTGGTTTGTTTGTGTGTGTGTCTGTTAAGATGTTCATATGATTTTTTTCTTTATTATGTAAATATGGTACAGTATATTATATTGGTTGATATTTGTAAGTGATAGCAATCTCTTTTTCTTGGAAATATCCCATTTGGTCATGGAGTATAATCCTTTTTATGTGTTGCTGGGTTTGCTTTGCTATTATTTGGAAATTTTGTTGAGGATTTTGCATTTATATTCATAATAGAGTTTGGTCTTTAGTAATATTTTCTTGTGTTGTCTTTGTTTTTAGCATCAGGGTAACACTAGGTTTATAAAATTAGTTGGGAAATAATCTATATTCTTATATTTTTGGAAAATTTTCTGATGTATTAGTATTACACTGGTGCCTTGAGATATGGGCAGACCAACACACAATTTTTTTTTAAGATACGAGCTGCAACTTCTGTTCATATTTTTGTTCAAGATCCCAGAGAAATTCTGAGATATGAATCATGATTTGGGAAGCTGCCGCTAGTTGGTGCATTGGTGCACAGGTCCAGTATCAGTAGCACAACACCAGCATCTTGTTCTTTCTCACGTGTTACACGCAGAATCAAGTCGAATCTTGTGTGCTGTACTTGTTCTTGCATCATTTTTGCATTTTTTACTAACTTTTCTGTGTACTATCATGGGGCCAAAGAAAGTGAGTGTAAAGGACAGTGGTGAGAAGAAGAAGAGAATGATGTCAATAGAAGTAAAGCAAGAAATAATAGAAAAACATGAGTGTGGTGTACAAGTGATTGAACTGACAAGGCTGTACGACCGCAATACATCTACAATTTGTACCATCCTTAAACAAAAGGATGCCATCAAAAGTGCAAATCCAGCAAAAGGAACTACAATTCTTTCCCAATTAAGGACAAATATCCATGAAGAAATGGAGAAGCTTTTGCTGGTATGGATAAAAGAGAAAGAGCTGGCAGGAGATACAGTGACGGAGACTGTAATATGAGAAAAGGCACGTATTATTTATGGCGACTTGAAGAAGAAAGAATCATCAACCTCGAAAGAGGCAGCAGAAGATACGTTTAAGGCAAGTCACAGCTGGTTTGAAAATTTCAAGAAGAGATCTGGAATCCACTTGGTGGTGAGGCATGGTGAAGCTGCGAGTGCTGATGTTGAGGCAGCTGAGAAGTACATCGCACGTTTTGCTGCGCTTATCGCAAAGGAAGGCTACATCCTCCAGCAAGTGTTCAACTGTAATGAAACAGGATTGTTTTGGAAAACAATGCCCTGGAGGACTTTCATCACCACGGAGGAGAAGAAGCTGCCAGGCCATAAACCCATGAGGGACCGTCTGACCCTTGCCTTGTGTGCAAATGCTAGCAGTGACTATAAAGTAAAGCCACTGCTAGTGTATCATTCCAAAAGTCCTCGAGCCTTTAAGACTCACAAGATTCTTAAAGAAAAACTGCAGGTTATGTGGCACACCATGCTGGGGCATGGGTTATGCAGCAGTTTGTTTTTTTTTTTTTGAAGGGGTAAATCTCGTCTTTGGACTGGCAGTGAAGAAAAATCTTCAAGAAAATAAACTCCCAATGAAAGCATTACTAATTCTTGATAATAATGCTCCAGCCCACCCACCTGGTCTTGAAGATGACATTCTCAATGAGTTAAAATTCATAAAAGTCCTCTACCTCCCACCCAACATGACATTAATCTTGCAGACTATGAATCAGCAGGTCATTTTCAACTTTAAAAATCTTTACACAAAGCACTTGTTTTGTCGCTGCTTTGAGGTGACTGAGAATACAAATCTAACCCTTCGAGAGTTTTGGAAAGATCACTACAACATTGTGATATGTTTACTCATTGTTGACTTGGCATGGCAAGAAATTACAAGAAGAACCTTGAACTCGGCATGAAAAAAGTTATGGCCTGATATTGTTGCAGACAGGGACTTCGAAGGATTCAAACCAGAGATTGAGACTGAGGTAGAAGCGTTGGAGGAGATTGTGTCCCTCAGAAAGTCGATGGGTCTGGAGGTAGATGAGGGTGACATAAACAAGCTCACCGAAGAACATGAGGAGGAACTCTCAACTGAGGAATTGAAGGAGCTACAGATGATGCAATTTATGGAGCTTCTGCAAGAGATTAGTAGTGAGGAGGAGGTAGAGTCGGAGGAAGTGATTTCTACAAGTGAAATTAAAGACATGCTGGCAATGTGGAAGAAGCTTTCAAGTTTCATTGAAAAGAAACACCCAGAAAAAGTTTCAACTGGTCGTGCTTTAGCACTTTTTAATGACACTTGTTTGTCACATTTTCATAACATTTTAAAAGGCAGGCAAAAGCAAACCTCTTTGGATAGATTTTTATTTAAAAGTCCTGCAAGTGAAAGTGCTGAAAGTGCAGCCAAAAAGGATAAAACAGGTGATAATTAAATGAAAAATACATAATGTTAAGCTTAAAGTTAAGAAAGTGCAGTTTTTGACAATTAAGATTTTGTGGTTTCATTTTAAGTAAAGACAGTGCAGTTTTAGTTTTGTTTAAAGTACATAAAATGCAGTTTTAGTTTACATTTAGTGTTAAGAAAGTGCAGTTTTAGTTTACTGTCTACAGTGCCTGTATTTCTTCCTCCCTCCCTCCTCCTCCGCCATTCACCTCTGTTAGCTGCACTCGTCTGTCTCCAAGGTAGCAATATAGCACTAAATAACACTTTTTTCTTTTATTTCATATATTTTGTTATGAATTAGTAAAATATACATGTGTGTTTCTTAATTAAAAAAATGTCTTTTTCGTAATTTAGGATGGTTTGGGGATGTTTCACAGGGCTGGAATGGATTAAATCTATTTCAGTTGTTTTAAATGGGAGAAATTTGTTTGATATATGAGTTGAATGACTTATGAGCTCGGTTACAGACGAATTAAACTTGTATCTCAAGGTACCACTGTAATTATTTTTTATATAAAGTTTGCAACTGCTTGCATATGAGTTTATCTACAAGGAATGCTAGGTGAACACAGAAAACTACACCCAACTGATTCCAGCCACATAGAGAGACACAACACACAAGTACATACATGTACACCCCCATTTCTATGCCCACAAACATCTACCAGCTAACTCAGTCACTGTGTGTTATTAGCCACACCCATCAACATCTTCATTACAAATTTTCATCAGATTTCAGATAACACTTTTACCATCACTTCACAATCTACAAGTCTTTCTTTTCTGTTTTTTTAATTTTTCCATTGATTTTGGAAAGAGAGAGAGAGGAAAGGGGGGAGAGAGAGAGAGAAGCATCAACTCATTTCACTTAGTTGTTCTATTTAGTTGTGTACTATCTGCTTGTTTCTCGTACATGCCTTACTGTCGGTGGAACTGTGACCTCTGGTCACTTCAAGTCAATGATTTATCCACTGAACCACCTGGCCAGGGCACAATGTATAACTTTTTCAACAGCCACTTCCACAAACAAACTTTGGGTCTCTGTCAAGTAAAATGTCACTTTATTGCAGTATTTACATATATGTTAACCATTAAGAATATATATAAAACTGTGCTTCCTTTTTTATTAGGTTTTAATTTTTATGTCATCTAAATATTTTAGTGTTGTGTCCCTAATCTCATTTTACCATAGTTCCTGTGTTTTTACTGATGCATTCTGTATAATGTGGTAATTTTTAGGAATGTATATGTCAAGCTATAGCAAAACTATTTATTTCTTTAAAGATTTCAAGTTATTTAAATACTTTCTTTTGCTTTAAAATTAAAACCACAATGAGTAAGAGGTTATGGTTTGCCTAATTTTAAAACTCAAGAGTGTTTTAAAAATCTGATTCTGTCTATTCATCAATTCCTAGGGAAATAATATTCATCTTAAAGGGAAAAAGCTTTGGAAGCCAAGGCATCTTTATTTATTATTCTTGATTTAGTTCTACTCAGTGTTTTTCCAAACTAAGTATCCTTAAAAATTATTTTACAGGTTGATAAAATAAAAACTATGTATGAGTAAATAAAGGTGTTTTTTAAGTCACTCTGGCCCATCTATTATTTGTTTATTTTACAGTGATTAGAGGAAATGTGTCCATCTAGCATTCTCCTGATGAACTATTTAAAGCAGTAACTTGAAACCATTAAGGGTCTCTAGCTTTTTGAATACCTGATAAAAGTTATGGATCAACTCCCCATAACAAAATACACAGTCATACACAAGAATTCTGAATATTATTTTATGACATTAAGAGAATCTCCAAAGCCCAGTTATGTACTTTCAGTTAAAAGAAATCTTGCTATTGTAGAGTTTAGCTTTGGAAGTGAGTTATTTTATATTCACTAAATTCTAAACCTTTGGCACCAACATTGATAAAAAAGAAAAAAAGATATATCTTATGCAGTAAGAATGAAGTCATCATCTTTCTTATATATTATCTTTTGTATATATCACTCTTCTTGACTCATATCAATGAGCAAATTCATCACCTTTAAACCATATTATGAAGAGAGCTGTGTATTCCAAGAATGAATTCCTTTCTAATTCATACATAACTTTTCACTAGATATTTAGTTCAAAGGTTTTTAAAAATGTTATGACTATAAACTTAGTAGTATATATCTTCCTTTATATAAGCATGACAGGCCAGGTGAAAGTTTGTCCCATATTTTATGAAAATGGGCCTTCACCAGAGAAGAATTTATTACTTAAAATATTACGTAGTAGATTGTATTTCTTTCCTTACAAAAGGTATTTACATGCATTTTTTACATAATATTTTCTGTGGTTCAAGTTTATTGGTTAGGGCAGAAACTACTAGTAGGTAGGAAGGGAAGAAACTGTTAGTTGCCTATTCAAGAGCATTCTCTCTTTCATACTTACTCACCGGACTCTTCTTCGGGTATGAGAAAGCAAAAAGCACAGAATTAGCGGGGCTGTTTTCCAGAACCTTGGATTTGAATCATGATCAGTTGTAGCATTTCACCAAAATCCCCTCCCCTTTAAATAGGAAAACAAGAAGTTTGGTCGATACTACTCTGAAACTCATTCTGCCTTTTTTAAATCCTGAGTAATTTTTCACAACCTGGTTCTATTGTTCCTCCCAATAAGTAAATCCAGGTTTTACATTACTAGAAAAAAATATATATGAGATCTATGCATCTGTAGTTTTTTGGGTTGTTGTTGTATGTTTGTTTATAGATCATCCTCAGACTAGAGCAAGTTCAAGGATTCCATGATTGTTGTTGTTGTCACTATTGTTTTTTACTATTTAGCTTTGTAATATAAGAAAACCTGGGGTAGAGGGGAAGTTGTTTTATGGAAATACATGAAGAAAGAATTTGTCACACTATGAGGACCTTAATGATTATTTAAGCAAACTACTCATTTTACAGATGGAAAAAGTGAGCCAGAGGATAGAAAATGAAATTTTCCTTCCCCGAGTATCAATTATATGTCCATGTGTTCTGCATATGTAGTTCTATTATTATTAATGTATTAAATGTCATCTCTGTAGCAATTTTATAAAGTTGGTATTACTAATACCAATATACATGTGTGTTTGGTGGAGGAGGCCACAGAAGAATGGCATGTTTGAACCAGTTGTGGGAAGATGGGTGGTGGAAGCTGAAAGAACAAGGGTGAAAAGTGGCTTCTGTACAAATACGGTGTTTTTAAAGGACTGTTGTCCACAGTTGGAAAATTAGAGCTTATAATCTTTTCTTAGGGTTCATCTGACGATATGGTGATTGCCTCAGTACTCTGAGCATACTTTCAATATGGAATTTGTAAAACTGCTGGAAGGCCATAGAGCTATTCTCAAAGTCCTATAATTTCAATATTGATCTGCAATAACCTCCTTGCTGGTGCTTTATATAACGTGACCTTACTGAATCCTCACAATGGTGCTATTTAGTTATTATTATTGTTTCATTACCACTCTCTGAAAAGGGAAGGGAAAGTCTCAGTAGATTTAGCAACTTTGTCAGGGATGTGCAACAGAACTGACCAAACCAAGAAGCAGACCCTGTTCTGATTCCACCTCTGACTCAATGACATTGTTCCACACTGGGAACAAAGTCCTATGATTTACCACAGTTTAATTTGTCATTCTCTGAAACTTCAATAAAATTTTAAAAAATCATATGCCTTTTTTCCTTCCTTCCTTCCTTCCTTCCTTCCTTCCTTCCTTCCTTCCTTCCTTCCTTTTCTTTCTCTCTCTCTTTCCTTTTTTCTTCTTCCTTTCTGTGTATTTTTAAGAGACAGAAATATGTCTGAGACAATGGGTACTGATGTCACCAATTGACAGTCTTCCACTTTTGTCATTTCTTGAACAAATTTTTGACTAACCCTTTTATAGTAAAGCCTTAACAACAATCAAGCTCATTTAAGTCAAGTGATTAATGGAGAAACTGACAGCTAATAAAAGGCTTTAAATGCAGTTAATAACACTTAACGATATTATGAAGTAAAAAAAGAAGTTATTTATATTTCCTTAAAAAAGTTACATTTTTCTATAAAAAGTCAATATGTGAAGTAGATCAACTGCTCTTTCCATCAGATACCAGGTCAGACTGAAATTTTTAGAGATGTCTTTCAATGTTCTCTGGGTTTCCTCTTGCAGATGTTATTGTTTGGAAATAAGACTCAGAAAACAGAGCCCAATGGACACTTTAAGCCAAATTCCTCCTTCTTCCCACCTTCACCCATGCTTCCAACTTCTATATTCTTAAGAGATTATTTTTCCTTCTGTTCTCAAACTATAGAGCTGACTCCCTGTGGATGACTCTGTTTTCCTTTATGAGTCTGAAAGTTCTCTTGTGATAAATGTACTCCAATGCGAACTAGAAAAGGGAATGGTAGACAGCTACTTAAATCCTGTGCCACTAATTTCACTGCCTAAATATGTGTTTTTTTAATAAAGAAAAGAAAATGAATTGGTTTAATATTCTCTAAAATAAAGTGTCAGTGGGTAGTAAAATGACTTTGTTTTTCCTTTGCATTGGTAACTGATCTTATGTGCAATGATTTACATAGAAAAATGTTTTTGGTGCCTAAGAAAAATAAGCTCTCATTACATTAATGAGTTTATTAAAACCCTACTGCCTTGGGAAAGTTAGCAGTTTCTTAGTGAGTCACTAAATGTAAACATCTCTAAAATAAGAAATGAGAAAATGTATATGTGAGATGCCAATGCTGGTGATGACCGTAGATTAACTGACCCACTATTTAATGCTTTGAGGGCAGGCTAATATTAAGCAACATATTAAAGACATAGAAATTTATGTCATGTTTCTTTTTTACCAGTCTGAAGGGGAGAACAAAAGTAAGTATGCTTTCATGGTAGAGTCCTACCAATTACTCGCATAGACTGAGTTCTTCCTTAAGCCTGAGCTTAGTTTTACCAGGACACTTGAAGGTTTTACTGATGTTAAAGTTTCAGTGAGAGAGAGGGCAGTCTTGCTATTCCTGTGTTAGGTGATAGAAAATCATCACATAGGTGAGAAATTGTAGATGCTTCCATTATATTTCACCACAGTGAGTAATTATTGATGAATGATAACAAAGGTGTTTTGCAAAGCTCTTCTATTTCCATAATGAATAAGACCATAAAAATTCTTAAATTTTTTATAACTTACATATAAACAAAGGAGCCAGGTTTCCCTATTAAAAGTATTATTAGCAAAAAATAAAAATAAAAAAATAAAAAAAAATTATTAGCTTCCAAGGCACATAAAGGTGGGTTTTCTCTGAGCCTTTGAGCATCAAGAACTGGAAGCTGGAACATTTGTAAAGATTTAGAATCCCTAATGTTATACATGAGCCCTCTTTGGGCCACTATAAGTCATGGCTATTCAAAATATATTTGGCAAGCTCTAGAGATAAGCCAGAACCAAGGCAGCCCATTCCATATTGAATTAGTCCAAATTGTATTGGTTCATATATATACAAGGCATACTTTAGGAGTTAATATGAGATTATTTTCTATATATTAAAGTTAGCAATCACTGACTACTTTTGTCTTTTTTTTCTGGCAAAATATCCTCCAATACTTCAACTATTGCACATGTGAATTCCTTTTTACTCCCTAGTATTTAAGCCTTCTCTTTTGTTACATTTAGCTACCCTGAGGTATTTCTTTTTACCTTTCTGAAATCTACCAGGAACATTTAACATTTTTTAGTAGTGAGTATATCTGTCAATATCAGGAATAACCAGTGAGTGTCACTGTTCTAACATAGACAGATACTTACTAGTTTGTTGTCCTATAATGATCAACATCCTTGCAGAAACCATAAACCCTGTAATTTTAAAGAACGCAGGCAGTGGGCTGGATGAATCAAGAATCCTTCATTCCACCTACATCAGCTGCTGTAAATTCAGACAGATTTATGATTGCTTTTTTTCCTTCACTACTTTAGTTTTGAAAGAAAATCATTTATCTTGCTTCCCCTTCAAAATAAACAACTGATTATTATCCCCCAAATGCTGCTACCATTCAATTTTTTTATGCTCATAAAGAACTTATTCATGACTACTGGTAAATATTATTTCTGACTTTACTTCAATCATTTATTAAATAGATTATATTTACTAGGGAAGATAATAATACTGAGTATGCATTTGAACAGGTTTCCTAGTAAGCACTTTATGTTTATTAATTCTTTTAACTTTATAACAATTCAGTAAGGGAGTCATTATTTATGTCATTGTGTGAATCAGTGTTTGCAACCGCCAGCCCATGGATTGATTGGTGCCGCCAAAAATTGCATGCCACTTCACGAAAGAGTTCAGCACCCTGATGCTGTATGAAGATTATAGACCCAATGATCTTAGTTGAATTCACTTTTGCTCACACTGATTTCCACCTTAGCAATCCCAAAAATAATTCTTCTATTTTCACTGGTCCCCAAATGTAGAAAGGTTGAAAACCTCATGAAAAAGAGGCTGACAGAGATGAATAACCTGAATCAGAGTGATACAGTAAGTAACACATCTGACATTACAAGCCATGACTGTCTGACACCAGACCCGTTTAACCTCCTTGCCCTCAGACATTTTGCCCACATGCAAAAATGGAAAGCTTAGAAACTAGTATCTCAATCTTTGAACATGTTGACATTTTAATGGACTCTACTGATATAACCTCTGTCTTCCCTGCCTGAATTCTGAAATAATTGAGAAATAGAGCACTAGAGACCGACAGATGGATATAAAAAATCAGTTGTATAATTTATAAAAGCTAGGAGACTAGGACTTTGATGTGTGGCCAAATGAGCTTGCCCAATTTCTTCTCTTTCTGAATCAGAGACCTATCCGTCAAGTAAATAGCATAGCAGGGGAACCTTAGGCAACCCTTGTAGTGTTAAGTATCAAATTTTGTGGCAGGAGAGAGAAGGACAGACTTAAGTGAAGAAGAAAGAAGAGTTTGCTGAACGAAGCATTACTAGCTCCTCCTCCCCCTGCCCCCAAACCCAAACTTGCAAATCACATAACCCAGATAACTTAAAATTTTCCACAAGGGAAGAGAGCCCAGAAGTGTACTCTACTGAAGTTTCTGCTTAGGCAGACAGGAGTGCATGGAAAAACTGTTCCTTGAAACAGATGTGTTTTTTTTATCTGCAATGCCAAACAAGGTTATTTCAGGCTTTGTAGCACTTGTTGTCATAATAATTTCAAAGATTTGGGCTTTTACTTTGAGTAAAGGGGAGTTCATTGAGTGAAAGATTTCAAGCGAAGTAGTCATATTAGCTGGATTTCATGTTAAATTCATCTGCCTCATGTTTATTTACTCTCCAACTCAAACCTACCTTCAATTGAGATTGGAAAACTGTGGGTGAATATGAATTTGTGGGAGCAAATATCAGAAAGCTCATTTGGGAATGTTGAGTTTAAACATGATTCTTTCACATCAAATGGAATGTGAAAAAAAACAGATATGTGACACATCCTTCATTAGAGAGAGATGGGTGAACTGAAGATGTACATTTAAGAGGTATATGCATATAAATGATATTTAGAACCATGAGACAGGATGGGATCACCAAAGATAGTGAAGAAATACAAAGAAGAGAAAGGTATCGAGATTAATCCATGAGCTTCTCCAGAATTAACATGTCAAGAGATGGGAGGAATGCACAAAGGAGCTTGAGAAGGAGCATGTAGTGGGGTTGGAAAAAAGCCAAGACAAGGTGGATTCCAGGAAGACAAGTGAGAAAAGTGCATCAAGGAAGAAGACACAAGAAATTATGTCAAATGTTCCTAATATATAGATAAACTGGAGACTAAGAATTGACCATCGACTTTGACAATGAAAAAATTGTTAGGGTCTTTGGTAGTCTCAGTGGAGTTATAGGACAAAAAGAAATAGATATTGTTGCCCGACTGGTGGCGGTACAGTGGATAGAGCATCAACCTGAGACGTTCAGGTTGAGCATGGGCTCACCAGCTTGAACATGGGGTTGTGAGTTGAGCATGGGATCATGGTGTGGGATCATTGACATAATCCCATGGTCACTGGCTTGAACCCAAAGGTCACTGGCTTGAGCAAGGGAGTCAGTGGCTCAACAATCAATGAATGACTAAAAGTGACACAAGTACAAGTTGATGCTTCTCATCTCTCTCTTCCTTTCTTCTTGTCTGTCTGTCTCTCTTAAACATACACACACAAAAAAATTATTGTAGAAGATTTAACAAGAGTATTAAAAATAGTGACTACTATTGACTCTACTTTTGTGGAATTTAGGAGCAAAAGAAAACATATAAATTGAGAAGAAGCCACCAAGAGAACTAGAGTAAAAGGGGAGAGTTTTTTTTCTTTCTTTCTCTTTTCAGGAATTGAAACAGAATGGTTGTATGTTGATGAGAGTCATCAGCTAGTGGGAGGAGCAGAGACTGGATTTTATTCTATAAGTAGAAAGTATGGGGGAATTATTGGGCTGATGTCCTGAGGTAGTTGAGAGGGGTGGCAGCTACTGAATAAGTAGAGGAGATGGGCTTAATTGAAAGTGCAGTTAGTTTATCTGAGTATACAAAGACAGAATAACTGAGTACAGATGCTGGTAGGTGGGTGGGAGCTGTGGAAGTTTTCTTCAGATTGCTTTCATCTTCTCAGTGAAATAGGAAGCAAAATGATTAGCTAAGAGTGATGATTGAAGAGGAGGTGTTGGAAGATAGAGTGAGGGAATGAAATATGAAATAGTTTTGTAGTAGAATGGGAAAATAAGATAACCAGGGAAATAAATATATTTGGACTATTAATCAGCACTAAGTATTCACTTGAGGTTACTGTTATGAATTTAAAGATCAGTTCCCATTTTAATGTTTTAATCTCCAGTTGTGGTTTAATTGTCCAGGTATATGCATGAAGTAGGTGTGATAAACACACACACACATACACACACATACACACACCTTATATTTAAAAAGAGGGTTTTGGTGTCTGTTTGTTTGTGTTTTTTGCAACTCCTCTATGCCATTCAAAAACATTTTTAATAATATTTATGATCATGTTACAGCTCTATCAGAGATGATATTTTAAAAATAAGAATTCAAAGGGATAAATGCTAATGGAGGGAGACTTGACTTGGGTAGTGAACACACAATGTAATATACAGATGATGTGTTGTAGAATTGTGCACCTGCAAACCTGTATAATTTTATTAACCAAGATCACCCCAATAAATTCAATAAAAAATTTTTTTAAAGCTTGATACCATGTCTCTGAGACAATTGCTGATATTTTTCTTTATTTTGACTTTTTCCTCTTCAACATTGATTTTGATTTAAAAAAAAAAAAACAAAAATATGTACAAAAAATAGCACACTCAACTAACATAATCATGTACATAAATATAAAAAATAATTTTAGTGATCATTCCCATCTCTTTCATAAATATAGGGAAACTAAAGCTCAGAAAAGAGAAATGGGTCCATGGCACACAAGGTCCTGTACAATCCTACCCATAGAATCTTCTGAGTAAGCTGTACCTTATTTGTTTTCTGTAGAGCCAGATTGCAGATCAGGCTCAGCCTTATGTTAGAACAGGACCAGGGGGGTATTACTTGAGATTTTGGCAGTCATATAAGAACAAACAGCTAGAATCTTTCATTACAGACAGTCTTCTGCAGAACAGGTATGTAGAAAGAGTTCTGTGCTAATTCCCAGCAGATGCTCAACCTCTCTTCTCTTATATACTCAAGAGCTCAGCTGAAGCAAAAGGAGCTTATCCTTCCATAATATCCTTCGCATCATTGTAAGGAAAACAGCACTACTGTTGCTTTGTTACCTCTTTATTTTCTTAATTACCTCTTCATAATGTTGAGTTTCATAAGATATAGCAACCCAATAAAAAATTCAGAATTACCCTGTGATTAGCTTTCTCATTTCCATTTAGAATTGAAAAATCTAGAGACATGGATTCTGGTCCTATCTCTTTTACAGCTGTGAAAACTTGGTTAAATAACTGAGCTTTTTTGGGCCTCTAGTTTCCTAAGCTAGTAAATAAACAGAATGGATTCAATCAGCCGTATAAATGTTTTTCTCATATAGCCTCCAGGCTGTATGAGAAATAAAAGTACAGTGAATATAGTTTTTATTTAAATCAGAGCTAGAATGGCTCTGTTGGCTACTCTCTTAATACCCTTCCACCTTTCTAAGTTTCCTTGAGACCGCTGAACAAAACTCTTCTGCTCCAAGAGTCACAATTTCAAAACCAATAGACCAGATGAAGTATTTCTTTGGCTTTATTGTGCTAAAAGCATATGATGTCACATTAGAGGAGAGAGAAAAATGAAAGGTTCAGACAAAAGATGTTTATGCACCTGAAGACCATTAAATACCATACACCATAGGTTGTTGTATTAATATTTTCCCCATATTAATGTAGTCTTAAAGAGAAAGAAGTAAGCTCAAAGTGGGATTAGGATAGACCTTTGTCTTCTCATCTCAATTTTAAACCCCACAATATAAATCTGTTAGAAGAATTTTCATGGTAAAAAAAGTGGTGTAGAGTGATTAATATCACAGATTGTAATGCGGGGAAGTGAATGATGACTCAACCCTGCTAAATTCTAGCTACTGGGCAGAGGCTGGGAAGGTGCTTGATAATATCCAGTCGACATGTCAGTCATCGTATGATATCTGTCTCACACAATCCCTCACATGCCAACTGAATTTTACCCTGATCTTTGAAAAAGTGAGGAAAAAAGCTTCCTCACGCAAAAGTGGTAAAGGTACAGAGGTCCATTAGAAAAATAAAAGGAAAAAAAAAAGTCAAAATATATCTGATTATTTCAATGGATAAGCTAAGGGATTGAATACTACTTTAAAAATTCTTTTTATATTTATCTCATTATAGAAATAATACAAGTAACAATATACAAATGCTGGAATGTATTTAAAATCACAGAAGAAAATAAGTCTAAAATGTTACTATTTGGAGATTAGCACTTTTAATATTCTGTACTATTTACTTCAGCTTTTGTATGGACATAGCTATGTATTAATAAAATTATGGCCTGACCTGTGGTGGCGCAGTGGATAAAGTGTCGACCTAGAAATGCTGAGGTCGCCAGTTTGAAACCCTGGGCTTGCCTGGTCAAGGCACATATGGGAGTTGATGCTTCCAGCTCCTCCCCCCTTCTCTCTCTTTGTCTCTCTCTCCTCTCTCTCCCTCTCTGTCTCTCTCTCTCCCTCTCTCTCTCCTCTCTAAAGATGAATAAATTAAAAAAATAAATAAATAAAATTATGATGACACTATGAAAAAATTTAGCACACGCAATATACAGTGTGTCCATAAAGTCATGGTGCACTTTTGACCGGTCACAGGAAAGCAACAAAAGATGACAGAAATGTGAAATCTGCACCAAATAATAAGAAAACTCTTTCAGTTTCATACCTATTCAGTTTGATGTGGGCTCACACACAGACTTTTTAGGGATCCTTAGGTAGCTATCCCGTATAGCCTCTACAGACTTGTCACTGACTGATAGCCTACCAGAACGGTTTCTCCACCAAACTGCTGGTTTCCTTCAACTGCTTATCCCACCGAGTAATGATATTCCTATGTGGTGGTGCTTCGTTATAAATGCACTGATATTCACGTTGCACTTTGGTCATGGATTCGAATTTAGCGAGCCACAGAACACACTGAACTTTCCTCTGTACCATCCACATCTCGACTGGCATGGCCATGGGCTGCTCCGCTGTATACATGGAGTTACGTCATCATCTGCACATGCACACATGCTGCCACATCCTACAGAAACTGGGAGGGTTTTCCTTTTATTTGGTGCAGATTTCACATTTCTATTGTCTATTGTTGCTCTCCTGTGACAGGCCAAAAGTGCACCATGACTTTATGGACACACTATATAAAAATATCTTATAATCAAACCCTCAAAAATATTAATTATTATACATATTAGCTTTTATAATATGTTGGTTAAATTTGCCATATTCTATTTTTATCTCTGATTAGTAATAAGGATTAATAATTTTTAGTATTTAAATAATTTTCATACTTTAAGATTGCATTTAGAAAAGCAAGCTTTTTATTTAATCTTTTTTAGTGAATTTTTGAATAGCACAGTTAAGTACATGTTAACATTTTATTATTTAAAATAAATTTCCCCAAATTGCAAACATTCTTCATAAAAGTTAAATATATACATATGTATTTGATAAAATGTAAATTTCCTATTACTTTCCAAAACTACTTATTAAAGGTAACAAGTATTACTTGTTTAATGCATAGAAATTTCCTTAGCCATTCCAATTTATATAGCAATAAATACATACAATAGGGGGGATTACAAATGGGTCATAGTATAATCATTGCTGAAACTTGCTTTTTCACTTAAGATATATAATCACTTTTTTCCACATCAGTACATGTAAATTCAGCTCAATCATTTTATTTTATTTTTTTTTTTGAAGAGTAATTATAGTTTAATTTTGTGGGAAAAATGGTGCTTTTATTTTTTTTATTTTTTATTTTTTTTAATAAATTTTTATTAATGTTAATGGGATGACATTAATAATTCAGGGTACATATATTCAAAGAAAACATGTCTAGGTTATCTTCTCATTAAATTATGTTGCATACCCCTCACCCAGAGTCAGATTGTCCTCTGTCACCCTCTATCTAGTTTTCTCTGTGCCCCTCCCCCTCCCCCTAAATCTCTCCCTCCCTCCCTCCTGCGTCCTCCCTCCCCCCACCCCTGGTAACCACCACACTCTTGTCCATGTCTCTTAGTCTTGTTTTTATGTTCCACCAATGTATGGAATCATGTAGTTCTTGGTTTTTTCTGATTTACTTATTTCACTCCGTATAATGTTATCAAGATCCCACCATTTTGCTATAAATGATCTAATGTCATCATTTCTTATGGCTGAGTAGTATTCCATAGTGTATATGTGCCACATCTTCTTTATCCAATCTTCTATTGAAGGGCTTTTTGGTTGTTTCCATGTCTTGGCCACTGTGAACAGTGCTGCTATGAACATGGGGCTACATGTGTCTTTACGTATCAATGATTCTGAGGTTTTGGGGTATATACCCAGTAGAGGGATTGCTGGGTCATAAGGTAGTTCTATTTGCAGTTTTTTGAGGAACCACCATACTTTCCTCCATAGTGGTTGTAGTACTTTACATTCCCACCAACAGTGTATGAGGGTTCCTTTTTCTCCACAGCCTCTCCAACATTTGTTATTACCCGTCTTGTTGATAATAGCTAATCTAACAAGGGTGAGGTGGTATCTCATTGTAGTCTTGATCCGCATTTCTCTAATAACTAATGAAGCTGAGCATCTTTACATATACCTGTTGGCCATTTGTATTTCTTCCTGGGAGAAGTGTCTGTTCATGTCCTCTTCCCATTTTTTTATTGGATTGTTTGTTTGTTTGTTGTTGAGTTTTATGAGTTCTTTGTAAATTTTGGATATTAGGCCCTTATCTGCAGTTCAATCATTTTACTGGTTTTAGAGTATTATAAAATTTTGACATACAATTTTTTTTTAGGATTTGTTTCTAATGTTCTAATGTTAAACACAGTATGGATCTATCTTTTGTCTTTGTGAATGTATTTCAGTAACAAAGAATCCTGGAAGGAGAACTGCAGACTTACAGTGGATATGTGTTTTAAGTTTTAAAGTTACTGATATATTAATCTCCAAGTGATATTTACCGGTTTAAAGTCATATTGAGAGTATATAACAGCACCTGTTTCTCTACACTTTGCCAACCCTGTCTTTAGGAAATGACTGCATCTGTAATAGTGTTTTGATTACCTCCTTCATTCAACTGTTAAGAATTGAGACACAGACAAAAGTAAAGCATATATGAGAGGGAGGGGGTAGGGGAGAGGGGAGTAAAGAGAGACAAATATATGGTGATGGAAAATGATTTGACTTTGGGTGGTGGGCAGACAACACAATCACTATAGAAATGTTTACCTGAAACCTATGTATTCTTATTGACTAATGTCACCTAATTATATTTAATTTTTAAATAAAAAATATTGAATTTTTACAAACTTTTATGATTAATTTATAAGTTCACTTGGATAGTTATCAGAGAATATGCTCGGGAATATACTTATTTGGACCCATAAAAGTACAATCCCATGCTTGTCTTATTATGCCAACCTGGTGAAATGTGCTGGTTTGTTCTGATAGTTTGCATAATTGTTATAACAACAAAATACCCATTTCTGAGTGTTTGTTTCATGGGTGCTTAAAAACCTCTATTTTTATATAACATAGTATATAACGTTATATAACGCATTCACATTTCTATACATTTGCACAACAGACACATACAAACTGTCTTTGGGTTAAAAAACCATCTATTCTTCTTTCCTATCTCCTAAAAGCTTTCTGCCTAGAAAGAGAATCTTTGCTTTCTAATGTATATAGATAGTTTGTATTTATTTCCCACATGGCATATAACATATTTTAAAACGTCTCGTAAAATTAACTTGTTTAGATAATTTATTTCATTCAAAACTAATGCTTACAGCCTGAATTGTGGTAGCGCAGTGGATAGAGCCCCAACCTGGAACGCTGAGGTCACTGGTTCAAAACCCTGGGCTTGCCCTGTCAAGGCACATATGGGAAGCAACTAATATGAGTTGATGCTTATGGCCTCTCTCTCTCTCTCTCTCAAAATAAATTTTAAAAATTTACTTTAAAAAACTAATACTTACATTTAATGTTAAACTCATGCATATTACATATATCATACCCATATCCATATCTGTATTACAAAGATGTAAAAAGTCATCCTACAAAAGGTTCATAAGAAATTTATTATAACACTGGTTAAATAATCTGAAAACTACTTAATATTTTAAAGAGAGAAGGGAGTTTTAATCATTCTTTGAACCCCCTCAAAGACAGAAACAGAAATTAAGAAAAATTGAATTTCTAGGGTTATCTACATAGTTTGTTGGTTATGACTCATTTTCATCCCAAACCTTTTCATTAGTTCTTTAAAAAGAAAAAAAAAGTAAACAACAATATTCCACAGAACTTTGACCTAATCAAGAAAAACAACTGTAGATTATGTTGTTTCAGCATTGATAATGCATAATGCATGGTTTGGATTTAATCTAATTTAGAAATCATCATTCATTGAAACAGTTAATGCTTGCAAGCATTATTACTACATAGTCCCAGGGTTTTATTTGAACAACTTCTGATACTGGCTGCCCTCACGTCTCCTGTCTCAAGGTCATATGTAGTTCCTCAAATGATTTTGGTGTGACCACATTTGTCCACTTATTTAAGGGATTTAGCAAAACCTGTTATAGGCTTGTCCATGAGTCAGATTACAAACCTAATTTTTGCTTTCGTCATGAAACCTGAAAAAAAGGGGTTTCCCAGCAATAGCAAACTTGATATCTAATATTTAACACATAGTTTGTAGAGACTTATCCTTAAAGACCAAAATGTTAGAAATATTTCAATTCACTTTTGTGTTTCTGAGGATGAACTAGTGGTGTAATGTAAAATTTTTTCAAAATTCTTTTATGTACCTGAAACCTGTATATTTTGTTAATTTATATCACTCCAATACATTTTATAAAAAGGAAAAGAACTGGTTTTCAAACAAGATATAAAACATTTGGCCAGATACACATCCTGACATAGAAACTAGCATTTTGAAAGTGATGCATAGTGGACAATCTCTGCAACTATGTTTAGAATATAGAGTTCCCCTAAGAGCTGAAGATAACTTAGTTTCCCCAACCCCTGCCACGTACTCCACTTATGGCTCTTCACTTCCTTACTGGTTTCCTTTATTTTCCTTCTGCCTACCCGCTGTGGGTATTGGC
Organism: Saccopteryx leptura; assembly: GCF_036850995.1. Taxonomy (NCBI): domain Eukaryota; kingdom Metazoa; phylum Chordata; class Mammalia; order Chiroptera; family Emballonuridae; genus Saccopteryx; species Saccopteryx leptura. The sequence goes on along the minus strand of NC_089503.1, from coordinate 35,026,499 downwards.
GAAGAATCTGTCTTGACCTCCTGTATTTTTTTCTTCCTATTCTCTTCCAAGAGCTTATTCCTTATATAGGTTCAGTCCTTACCTTTATGTGTGCCTAACATCTCAATCTATGTCTCCTCATTTTACCTCTCTCTCAGGCTCCTGACAGATTACAAATTACAGAATGGTTATTTAAAAGCATTATAACAAGTACTGAATTGTCCCCAAGTCGACCCAAAATTATGTCTGAAACTGAGTCCACTGTACCTCACTCCAACTTGAACTTTCAGCCTGCTTCCCTAACTTGATAAAGGTTAAACTTATGTCAGGTCCCCTATGCTTGAAAAATTAGCACAAACTATGATATATGCTTTTTAATTTAGATCTCTCCACTTTATCCACTCTCCAGCCAACTGCGCCATTGTCATGTTTCTTTGCTAATGTACATATATATTTTACTTTTTAGTTCCACAAACTTGATTGGTAATTCCACCTAAGAATTCCTCAAAGATTTATCTATGACTTTTCCATAATTTTCTACATGCAATTGCCAGTTTAATTATCCTAAAACTTACTTTCAGTAATTAAGGTCTGTTCCTCAATATCCTTTGTATGTAGTCAATGATAGAGAGTAAAAGATAAGATATTTTCATTTTCTTGGTCATCATGTGACTGAATTGGACAAATTTTTGTCAACTTCTTTGTAATTATGCCATTCTCTGCATTTGTTGCTCTGTAGCTCTGTAAACAGGTTTATTCAACCCTATGTCCTTCTTTTTTCTCATAAAGCCCTCTGCTTCCATACTGTCATTCAGTATTTTACACACCTGAAGTAACTTGGTATTATATTTTATGTATCAAAATCCTTTATATAACCGATCTTTAAATAATATTGTTCTATTCAATGTAGTTTCATTATAACATTGATGAAATGCCATAGGAACTTAACTCTGATAAGTTCTAGCTTATGGTAAACTTGGTTTCCTTATATGTTGTTTTACTAAAAGTTTCAGAACCCATCAATGCCGTTAAGTGAAGATGAAGACACTATACCCTTTAAACAATTTTTATTTAGTGAATCAGAGAGAAGAAGAGAGAGCAACATCAATTTGTTGTTATACTTATTTCTGCATTCGTTGGTGGATTCTTGTCTATGCTCTGACTGTGAACTGACTCACAACCTTGGTGCATGGAGACAACGCTCTAACCAACTGAACTACTCAGCCAGGGTGTAACTGCTTTAGAAGTTCAATTTAAATCTGATCTTTACCTGAATGCGTTTAGCCCAAAATGTTTATGGCCATTCTGAAAAACTTCTGTAATTTATCTCCCCAAAATATATAGTTTTATCAGTTTTATCATATTAATAGCACAATAACCAAATCTAAATATTCTTCTTGAAGACACAGAAGTGCTAGGTAACAAAGAATAATGAAGAAACCTGGTTTCAAGTCTCAGTTCTGTGACTTCAGAGCTGCATATCTCTTAAGGAGCCACACACACTGGGTCTCAGTCTGTTCATTTGGGAAATAAGTAGGGGTGCATTAGATACTTTTCAAGTCTCTTTCATTTTATGATGTAGAAACTGATATTTAAAGGCATTTCATACACCATAATATATAGCATACTCTACTATAATAACACAGACTCCATTATTATAAACATTATTATAAAATAAACTCTATTATGTGTTTATCTGGTGAATAGTAAAATTTTTAAGCCTATTCCCTTATAAGACTATTTAAACTTCAAAATCAAAATAATAGATTGCAGAATGGTTGTTTTATTTCTGTTACTGTATAAAACCAGTTATATTCAGTTGACATGCTAGTAATATGTGGGGTTACCAATATCTGAATAATCTCAGGCAATTTTTATTGAAATGAAAAATAAAAACTTGCTAAGTACAAGGTACTGTGCTAAATAAACATTAGCAAACTTAAAATAGAAATAAAGATGTAGAAATGAATCTGGAAGCATGGCAACTACCTACAAAGGAACAATTGTCTAATGAAAGAGTCATATTGAAAAAGAAATAACTATAATTATATGCATAGAAACTGTTGATTTCTATCACTTATTGAATACATACTATGAACTCAAACTTATGCCAAGGGATTAGCATATACAGATGCTAATTAACATGACCAAATTTTAATTTTTATGACATTTGAAGGAGGTTATTATCATTCCTATATTGCAGAAGAAAAATAATGTGAGGTCCTGGCAAATTGGCTCAGTGGTAGAGAATTCGCCCAGTGTATGGATGTCCCAGGTTCAATTCCCAGCCAGGGCACACAGGAGAAGTGCCCATCTGCTTCTCCACCCTTCATCCTCTCCTTTCTCTCTGTCTCTCTCTTACCCTCCTGCAGCCAAGGCTTCACTGAAGCAAAGTTGGCCCGGGCGCTGAGGATGGCTCCATGATCTCAACTTCAGGTGCTAGAGTGGTGTCAGTTACAATGGAGTAATGTCCCAGATGGGCAGAGCATCACTCTCTAGTGGGCCTGCTGGGTGGATCCAGGTCAAATACATGTGGGAATCTGCCTCTCTTCCTCCCCACTTCTCACTTCAGAAAAATACAAAAAATAAAAATAAAAATAAAATAATGTGAGAGAGGGACCTTAATTTCCCCGCGATCACATAGATAGGGTATTGACAATCCATTGCATCTTATTAAATTTTTTTGAGGCTTAGGAACATTTTTGTAAGAATGCTTATTTTAAAGGAATTGTTATTTCTAAGTGGAAATGTTAGTTAGAAGTTGCCTTTGAAAGTAGTCTTAGAATTGTATCTTAAAAGAAAAAAAAAAGATTTTTCATTGACCTGGTGGGTAGGCAAGGTATTATAAGCATAAAGAACAGATTGACCAACATTCCAGAGGCAAGCTGTAGAGGCTCAGGGAATTCTGGTGATATAATATGGATACAAAGAAGGGCATGGAGTGACCAAGGGGAAAGACAAAGCTTTCAAGGGTGGGTGGGCAGGATATTAGAAGAGTGTGTAACTAACCCAGGGAAAATGTAACTGGAAAATCTAACCATTCTAAGCTCTTTCAAAAACGACAGCTAACTCAGCTTGCATAACAGCAAATAGAAACTACCCACCTGCTTAGTTTCTACTGCAATTAACTGAAAGTTGTGTCCTCCTACATACTTTTCTAATTTGACCTATACCACATAGTAGTTTTATAGAAGCTGTAGTCAACACAAAAAATTCTCTTTTTATTTTCAAATAATAATTTTCTGCTGTCTTTCTGGTCTACTGAGCTTCTAAGCAAATTTTTTCTTGTTCTTTTGTTCACTCTCACAGGCTTGCAAAAGTGCTCGTCTTATCCTGGGCTTGAGAAGAGCGCGTGGGCTGCCAATGGTGTAGATAATGAAGGTGAGGTTGAGGGAGGGGTTCCAGGCAATCCTGCCACCTGTGCTCTTCAGCATAATGGAGTAACAACTTCAGAGTCTTTGTCAGGTGTGAAAACTTAATATAAATTTGCAGTATCATAGTCATATTATTAATGATCATGAAGCTCCTCATGCAGTTTGCAAATACAAAACTTACATACAAAAATCTTCGCACAATTTTTTTTTTTTTTTTTTTTGGAGATGGAGAGACAGAGAGAGGGACAGATAAGAACATACAGACAAGAAGGGAGATGAGAAGCATCAATTCTTTGCTGTGGCTCCTTAGTTGTTCTCCCACCACTTACTTTTAAGCAATGTATTACATTATGAAATAATTAGTAATCTCATTGTAAGTATTAATAAATTAGCAAAAAACTACTGTACAAACCATTTTATATACACTTAACTATAACTTTTAAGATAAGATTTTTGATGTAGATTTTATATGATAACTATAAAAGTTTGCTATTGTGTTCTTTCTTTACTATTTTTTTGTATTTATTTTCTGAAGTGAGAAGTGGGAAGACAGAGAGACAGACTCCCGCATGTGCCCTACCGGGATCCACCTGGCATGCCCTCTAGGAGGCGATGCTCTGCCCATCTGGGTGGGGTATTGCTCCATTGTAACCAGAGCCATTCTAGTGCCTGAGACAGAGGTCATGGAGCCATTCTCAGCTCTCAGGCCAACTTTCTTCCAATAGAGCCTTAGATGCAGGAAGGGAAGAAAGTGATACAGAGAAAGGAGAGGGAGAAGGGTGGAAAAGCAGATGGGCTCTTCTTCTGTGTATCCTGGCTGGAAATCGAACCTGGGATATTCACACGCCTGGCAGACGCTCTACTGCTGAGCCAACCAGCCAGGGCATTTCTTTACTATTTAATGTTACTACCATTTTGTTTCTAAAATGGATTTCTTATAGTAAGTGGTATATACAGAAATTATCAGATGCTTCTACATAACCAAAGTAAGGATTATGAAATAAAATTAGCCAAGAGAAATGGTAAACCAATGAAGAATCATATGAGTAAAAATAAGCTCTGGAATAATACCAATGATAAGAATATTAGAAGAAACTGGTAATTACTGAGTTCTATGCCAAGTGCTGTAGTAAGATATTTGCATGGGTGCATTGATACCTCCCAATAAGTCTATGATGCCAGAACTACTGTCATATAGAGATAAAGTAAATGAAGATTATACATGTAATGTCATTTGTCTGTGGTCTCACTACTTCTGCCCTAATTGGGGCCTGAACCAGGACTTAAAACTAGGTCTGTCTCCTGAAGAGACAAAGCTCTTGACCATTCAAATATTGGCTTGATCCTAAAACCTAGCAACACACAAAATTTCTACCTACTATAGAAATCAGAATTAAAAGTATTCTTCTTGTTAGGTGCTATATGAAATAAACTGTTACAGAGTCCATCCATATTCAAGGCCAAGTTCAGTGACTCTAAAATTAGCACTCTTTCCACAATTTAGACTGTTTTAAAATGCATGAAACATCAGAGACCTCTAACTAAGGCTCAGAGAAATAAAATATATTCAGGCATATCCTTCAGGAATTAATTGCATAAATTTTCACTGAGATCTTCAGAGGTGAAGGTTGCATACTTTCCTAGTTGTCTCCCCATTTGGAAACCTGTTGGGAATCACCCATCTAACCTTGAACCCTCTATGACTTGAATTGGAGAACTTTAGGTAAAAGCCCTGGGTGGATGTCTCTTGGATACAAACACCAAGAAATGTGTGAATGAGTGCCCTTTGTGCAGACACAAAAGAATGCATGTGAATGGGCTTTAGAAAACTAGCCTAGAGGATCTAGAACAGTGGTTCCCAACCTTTTTTGGGCTATGGACCGGTTTAATGTCAGAAAATATTTTCATGGACCGGCCTTTAGGGTGGGACGGATAAATTTATCACGTGACCGAGACAAGCGTCAAGAGTGAGTCTTAGATGGATGTAACAGAGGGAATCTGATCATTTTTTAAAAATAAAGCATCATTCAGACTTAAATATAAATAAAACGTGAATAATGTAAGTTATTTATTCTTTCTCTGCGGAACAGTACCAAATCGGCCTACGGACTGGTACCAGTCCACGGCCCAGGGGTTGGGGACCACTGTTCTAGATTGCCCCTTCCTTTGTGCTTCTTAATTAGCAAAAGAACAAGAACATACTGACCCAAATTAGCCCTTTGTCCGTGTCAGCAAAATGGCCATTAGTCATTCTTTCCTCTTATCTCCTGGTCTCCATCCCTTGTAATCAATCCTGTTATCTCTGTTCTCCTGCTGAGCAATAAAAGCTGAGAAGGAGATTCAGGAGGTCTTCTCTCCCTCCCTTGGCAGGCCTCCCCCTCTTCCTCTTGACATCAGTTTGTGTCTTGAGTAGGTTTTTTACACACGACACTGGTAATTTCCAGCAGGCGGTAGTATATAAACCAAAACCAAATATTATGCTATACATAACAATCACCACACTAAAGGTACAGTTTGGTGATGCAACTGTTAAAAAAAATTAGAAAACTTAAACTAAGACTAGTGGTTAGGGAGACATGACTAACTGGCATAAAATAATTAGAGAACAGCTCATGGTTCTTTATAATTAAGTGCTGACTGACAGTATGGATGAAGAAGCTCAAAAGAGACTCATGTGGGTGGGTATGTTCAGGGAAGAGATGGCACACCAACCAGAGAACTCGGATGATGAATAGCAGGTGAAAAACATTCCAATAAGAAGTTATGGAGAGAAATATTTTCCATTACTTTTTATGAAGCAAGTTAAGGAATATATTTTGATCCAAGCTGACAGAATACACTGGGGAAAAGAAAGAAATCTGGTGGTAAATTAGTTTATGTCAGATTATGAGAATTTTTTTATATTTAATTTTGTTTTACCCACTACAGCTACATAACTTTATAAATGCATTACATATGATAATGCACTTGCTTTTGAATGTATGGTTGTTGTTTTTTCTTCCTTTTTTTGTCTTCCTTCTCTTCCACTCCTCTTCAGTCCAGCCATGTTAACCCACCCACCCATATTAACAACCCAGTCTATAACTTTCTATATATATTTTACCCTGTTCAAGTAATGAGACTTAATAGTAGGATAAATCATAAATTACTATGTACTGTGTATGAGGTTTTTTTTTTTTTTAATTTTTTTTTAAATTTTTTTTTAAATTTATTCATTTTAGAGAGGAGAGAGAAAGGGAGAGAGAGAGAGACAGAGAGGGAGAGAGAGGGAGAGAGGGAGAGAGAGAGGAGAGAGAGAGACAATGGGGAGGAGCTGGAAGCATCAACTCCCATATGTGCCTTGACCAGGCAAGCCCAGGGTTTTGAACCGGCAACCTCAGCATTTCCAGGTCGACGCTTTATCCACTGCGCCACCACAGGTCAGGCCTGTGTATGAGTTTTGTTTTCAGTCTTTGTTACCAACACCAATAATGCAATATACACCCTGATATACAGGTCATTTATTCATGACTGTGTTGTATGAATAGATTTCTAGGAGATGGATTATTGGTTAAAATAGGCTCTAATGTTTCATAGTTCTAAAACTGTATATAAAAGAATGCTTTCCCAATATCCCCTATAAAAATAAGCTCCTTTTCATTTTTGATACTGTGAAAAGCCTAAACGTATACCTTGTAATTTTAATTTATATATCCCTGACAACCAGAGAAAATATTTGATAATGTGGTCTATAAATACTCTACATTTCTCTCTCTCTTTTAAAGTTTTTACTTTTTTTTGTTCTTTTTTATCAATCAGGGAAACAGAATAAGAAATTCAGTAAGTATTATGAAATAGGGATTTGTTATAGGAATAAAAACATACTTAATTATAGCAGTTTTTGGAGTATAATGATCCAAGATGGTGTGGGTCAAATAAGTTTGCAAATATGATGTATATATTTGCTCTCTTTGTTTGTGGGCAACAGGCTGTAGGCTGGCAAGATCTTTATAGCCTAAGGCTTGGCTTTAAGACTAAACCTTTCCCACACTTTTAATCATAAAATCTTCTCAACACTAAGCTTTTCCCCACACCCTTGACTGTTGCATGATATGGGGTGGTGCTCTGTTATGAGAAGTCCCATTTATGCCTCAGGTAAGTGGCTTTGTATCAGAGACTTCCTTATTTGTATACTGGCTTAAAGGCTTTAATTTCTACTCTATAAAATAAGAGAGACCAGGGGCTCTCTCTCTCAGTTCCTGAAATTAGCATTGTAGAAGAGAGGCAGCCAAGATGGCAGAGTACTGAAGGAGAAGCCAGTTTATGCAGAGTTTGTGCAGAGAGGAGATAGGGAACAGAGGTGAATAAGGCTGGTGAGGTAAATAAGCCTTTGATTCTAGGAAACTCGGATAAGTCAGTGGCTTTGGAAGCCCTGAATGGAAAGGGAAGTGTTTTCCCACTGTGTGTATTTCTCACCCGCCAAGTGCAAGCTAGGATTAAAGGTAATGGCCCACCAGTTCTTGGCTCCGTTGTTTTATTACTGCCTGTCTGAATCAAATGTGAACCTGCACGGGCCAGGTGGCTATAATGGTGGCTGCGGCTACTGGCTTTACAGATGAGATGTCGGAGGATCAGAGCAAAGGCACTAGCCAGCCTTTCTGGAGCACTGGTGTGGAAGAAAGGTCAGAGCTTGATAGGGAGTTTGGAGCGAGACCAAGAGGGAGGGCCAGTGGAGCAGCCTGTGGAAAAGCTATTGCTTCTGTGTCTGCTTGTGGCATGGCATTTTTATGGGGGAAAAAATAGCTGCATACAGTACCTGGGAGAACGAGGGCTAATTAGAATCTGTCTGCACCTCTGTGTGACGCTGTCATTGATTCTAAGCACAATGACCTTCAGAGCTCAGTAGCTGCTGCTTACCTTCAACATTCCTAGTTTTGCCCAAATTTCTCTTTTGTTAAGCTGGAACCATACAGGGAAGGAAATTTGGAAAAACACAGTTGAAGCTTAGCAAAGTGAACACAAAACAGATGCGACAAAGCACATGATCAATGTTTGTAAAAGTACATAAAATACAAAGATTACATATATACTTATAAAGTTATGTTAAATGATGTTCATTGATTGTAGGAAGTCATCTAGATCTTTTGTTATTTGCTTGCTTTGGTTTACTATATTGTTTAAATTTTGAGTGGCATATATTGTCTTCCATTACAATTACAATTTTATTAATTTCTTGACTGTCTCATAGTTTTGCTTTTGTATTCAAAGCCATATGGTTTGATGCATAAAATATATGACTTTTATATCTTATTTATTAATTATACTATTATCTTTACCTAATGTGCTTCTTTAATATTTATCCTTCTAATGTGAAATTAACTAATATGGAATTAATATTGTTAGACTTGCTTATTGTTTAATTTTCACTTACCTAGAATCACTTTGGCCACAACTTTATTATTTTTCCTTAAATATTTTTATTCATTAAAAGTATATATCTTGGTTTTAATCAAATCTAAGTCTTTGTCTTTAATAAAAAAAAGTTATTCTGTTTATATTTGAAATATTGAGTGATATACTTGATTTTAATTATTCCATCTTGCTTTGAACTTATTATTTATGTTTGTTGTTGAGCATACTGTTTCTTTTTCCTTATTTTTTCTGGTTTAATCAAGGTGAAATATATTTAATTTATTTTCTTTGATAAACTATAGGTCTTTTGCCATTCATTAAATATTACACTTATTTTTTCTTGTCCTCATAATCAGATGCTTTAAAACAAATTGTTTTGTCTATAAAGTACATGCTTCTATTTGTCTCTCATTTGATCTTTTTCTCCAATAAAAGAAAGTCTTAGTATTATTTTTACTTTCCATTTTTTCTTTCTCATTCTACCATTCCTCATTATACTCCTGTCAGATTTTCCTCTCCCCACCTCCAACTACCTGGAGTTGTTGAAAGAATTGATAACTAATAGTAATTTATTTTATAGTGTCTCCTTTCTTTTTAATATATTTTTATAGCTCTATAATAAGTATCTCTAGAACAAGTGTATTATTCACCACTTGAATTTAATCAAATAGATAAGTAGATTTTATACTATTATATTTTACTCTTATTTCATCTTAAAATTTCTCTCCTGATTTTTCTTGTTTTTAGTAGTCTTTCCTTAAGTATTTAATCAAACAGATTATGTAAGTTATATATTCTGTGAATTATTGCAAATCCTCAAATGTCTCCTTATACTTGAGAATAAATTATTTCTGTCTATGTATGTGATTCTGGGATGAAGGCACTTTTATCAATCTGAAGAAGCTATTCTAGTTTCCAGCATTACATATTTAAAAATCTCATGTCAGTCTCTTTTCTGTTTTACTTAGTCAATAATTTACTGATTCTTAAGTAACAAAATATAATTTGAGGATTGGGAAACACAATCACTAGAGTTAACAGGCCAAATTTCTTGAAAGGGGCCATATGCAAATCCTTATTTTTATACTGTAAAATGTACCACTATACATTTTTCCTCCAAATGTTCAACCATTGTTTTACAATAAAATACCACAAACTTGGAAGACTTCAAACTAGGTTTATATAACCATTTGCTTTCTATTCTTAAGTAATACAAAGATGTACTGTGTACTGTTTCTTCTGGTATAAAGCTTGCAAAAACTAAATATTTTATATATATATATATATCCTGACTGAATTTGGCACACAGATTTCAAATATATATTTGTTAAATGTAATGAAAAGAAAATATGTAACTTTCTCCTATTACTTGTAGAAATCATACAGGAGGAAGAAGAACATTATACAGGGTGGGACAAAAGTAGATTTACAGTTCTTCATGTGAAAAATAAAACTAAATAAGTCAAGAATGTACTCTGTTTCACGTGCTCACTATTTTTGCCCCACCTTATATGATGTAAAGTATGATTCACTGAAAGTTTTTTAAGGCAAGATAATGTGATCAATTTTTCAGTGATGCTAACCTATAGTGTTTTATATTTACTTTAATAAATGTTAAGGTGATAATTGACATATTGATTATTAATACATAAATGGTTTCAAGTTACCCATATTGATTCTTAAAGTAAAAGCAATGCTGTTTCATTAGTTAAATTATTAATTCAATAATGTTTTTATCCAATGACTTTTGTTTTGGCAACCTTTTTTTGTGTTTATCATATTATAGTGTCTAATTTCAGATTAAAGTTCAGATTCCCATAATGCTTCTCTCTAGATTAAATCATGGGGCTTTCTGTACTATTTCCATGACTCTCCTTTAATCCTAGAAACCAGCTATAAAGATTGTATTTATGAGGTAACAGTTCATAAATAACAGACAAGAATCTTAGAATATGAGAGGTGAAAGAGACAATAAAGAGCATCTAATTGATGTTTGACAGCATGACAGTTTACACATGGTTCAAGTGTGGAACTTTGGTCTCCCCAAACATTGTCTTCTTCCCGCTTTTCTCTTCTGAGGTTGAAAGGGAGCTTCATGCCAAGGTGCTGATTTTTGGTTCAGTTTTTTTAATTTTATTTATTTATTCCTTTTTTTTTAGAGAGGAGAGAGAGTTAGAATGAGAGACAGAGAGAGAGAGAGAGAGAGAGAGAGAGAGAGAGAGAAGGAGCAGGAAGCATCAACTCCCATATGTGCCTTGACTGGGCAAGCCCAGGGTTTTGAACCGGTGAACTCAGTGTTCCAGGTCAACGCTTTATCCACTGTGCCACTGCAGGTCAGGTTTTGTTCGGTTTTAAATCTGAGCTATCATTAGATTAAAATGGCATAATGATTTTTATTCCAAATCATTTTTAAGTACTTAATATCATTTTGTCTTTTGTTTATTTTTACATTTATTTTTCTAATGTACATATTACATATTTATCTTTTTTTTTAACAGAGACAGAGAGAGAGTCAGAGAGAGGGATAGACAGGGACAGACAGACAGGAATGGAGAGATGAGAAGCATCAATCATTAGTTTTTTGTTGTGCATTGCGACACTTTAGTTATTCATTGATTGCTTTCTCATATGTGCCTTGACTGTGGACCTTCAGCAGTCTGAGTAACCCCTTGCTCGAGCCAGCAACCTTGGGTCCAAGTTGGTGAGCTTTTGCTCAAACCAGATGAGGCCACGCTCAAGCTGGCAACCTTGGGGTCTCAAACCTGGGTCCTCGGCATCCCAGTCTGACGCTCTATCCACTGCGCCACTGCTTGGTCAGGCTATATAATACATATTTAATGGTTAATGTGACCATAAAACTTCTCATCTAAACCAAGCCACTCCTTAAAATTCCAGGCTATTAAATACACTGTGACAAAAGACAACCGGAACTATAAGGTTAAACTATTGTTAAACAATATAAAAATAAATCAGTATTTCCTCCATGCACACTTAGCTATATTTTGAGTTTTATCATTATAGATATATCTATGCTGTATAATATCTTACTGAAATTGATCTCACTCTGTAATATTCTTTGCAGTCTGCTTTTATTAATAAACAACATATAAAGGAGCTTTATTCCAGTAAATAAAATTCACACAGACTACCTTTTTAAAACATTGCTCAGTATTAAATAATTAATCTATTTGGAAGAATGCCAAGCCAGCCAAGCCATCAACCACATTCCTTGCTCCAACTGGACTAGTTCTGTTCAACTAGAGACCACAATGTAGTCACAACCAGTCACTCCAGCTTCTCAAGAGTCAAGAATGTATTAGCTCTGAAAAATACATCAGTTGGTACAAAAATTACCTTCATCTCCATCTCCTTACTGGCAAATACCCAAACAATCAACAGACAAGAGTCTTAGACCAGTTAGCCGGATGCATCTGCATCAAGCTACTAGACAAGACCAGCCATAAACAACTAACACCACTCACCCTGGAGCACCAGCTGAGTATCAACTTTGCTCAAAAGCATGGAGATTTGCCCAACTTTGCTGTAGTGAGTAACATGATCAGATGTCAGTTTAAGTGCTTACTTCCATCACTCCCAACTGAGCAGACATAGAAAATAAATCAGTGATTACCACATTCTTAAACTTCAAAAAAAAAATCACAGCAAAAATACTCTATATGAAATTATCTGCGTGGAAGGAATGAGATCACAAAGCAATGCAAAGCTGCCTGACCTGTGGTGGTGCAGTGGAGAAAGTCTCAGCCTGGAGTGCTGAGGCCACCAGTTTGAAAAGTCAGGCTTGCCTGGACAAAGCACAGATGAGAAGCAACAATAAGTGGATACTTCCCACTCCTCCCCATGCCTTTCTCTCCCTCTCTTCTCTCTCTCTAAAATAAAAAAAAAAAAATTAAAAAGCAATTCAAAGTCACAGTTTTAAGAAATCTCATGCTGCAAATGGCTTTTCTAGTCTACCTGAATCATTATCAGCTAGAAGCAGCGGTCATTGGGACTTGGACATGAGCTGCAAAGTATAGAATGGTGACAACAATTCCAGTGCCATGAGGACTTTTCCTGGATGTGGACTTTTCTGGACTCCTGCTCCCTGTGACAGCTCCTAACAGACTGAACTGTGGTTGGGTTGCATTTTTCAGGGATTTGGCATGGTGATGGGGCCAACTTGGACTTGGTGAACATGTTAAGGACACTACTTTTCTATGAATTCTTGCTGTACTGGCCAAGAGTTTGCTTAAAGGCTTTTAATCACTGTAAAAAAAAATAGAAGACTGGATAAAGAAGATGGGGCACATATACACCATGGTATACTATTCAGCTAGAAGAAATGATGACATCGGATCACTTACAGCAGAATGGTAGAATCTTGATAACAGTATGCGGAGTGAAATAAGTGAATCAGAAAAAAACAAGAACTACAGGATTCCATACATTGGTGGGACATAAAAGCGAGACTAAGAGACATGGACAGGAGTGGGGTGGTTACGGGGTGTGGGGGGAGGGAAGGAGGGAGAGGAAGAGAGGGAGGGGGAGGAGTACAAAGAAAACTGGATAGAGGGTGACGGAGTACGATCTCTCTTTGGGTGATGGGTATGCAACAGAACTAAATGACAAGATAACCTGGAAATGTTTTCTTTGAATATATGTACCCTGATTTATTGATGTCACCCCATTATAATAAAAATTTATTTATATAAAAAAAATTTCTATTGTAGTTCAATGTGCTAACATCTTTACATGTCATATGTTATGAAAAATTTTCATATGCATCAATATGCCTAATAATTTCAAATAAAATTTTGGTTCAGGAAAAAAAATCTCAAAAGGTAATATACTAGACTTATATTTTATCTTTAATTACTTAATAAAAAATTTTTTAGAGAAAGGCGGGGAGACAGAGAAATACCCCAACATGTGCCTTGACCAGGATCCACCTGGCAAGCCCACTAGGGGGCGATGTTCTGCCCATGTGTGGCTGTTGCTCCATTACTTAGCAATGAAGTCATTTTTTTTAGTGTCTCTGGCAGAGGCCATAGAGCCATTCTCAGCACCTGAAGCCATCTCGCTCAAACCAAACAGCCATGACTGCGTGAGGGGCAGAGAGAGAGAGAAAGAAGGGAAAAGAGTGGAGAAGCTGATGGTAGCCTCTCTTGTGTGTCCTGTCTGGGAGTCTAACCCAGGACATCCACATGCCAGGCTCTACCACTAAGCAAAAAGGCCAGGGCTGGGCTCATATTTGAATGTTTTATTATGAGATTCCTTTAAGAAATTAAAAACAGTAATTGAGGATCATGGAAAATTATTTATTCAGAACAATTAAAATGGACTGGATTCTTTAGGCAACTTGAAGACATAATTGTAAGATTTTAACAGAGGCATAAGATACACCCTGCTGTTCAGTCCATTATTGCCTACTTTGTCCCACATATCTGTCTTCTCTTGATGATGTCTTCTTAAGCAAATAACTTTGTTCTTGTTTCTTTAAAATACTGTGTAATAAGACCACATCAGGCTGCATTCAAAGGGGGTAGAGGCTCTTATTTTCCTCCATTGCTTTTTCTTAGTTTTATACCTATCAGGAACATCATAGCTGAAGGCTTCTCTGATCATACAATCTGGATTATCAGCAGTTCTAGTCTGCTTAATTCTGTTGTTGTACTGTCACCTGTGGCCAGGAAATACAGATGTTTTGGGAAACAGTTGCTAAATTGCACCCTGGCTAGTTGGCTTAATGGATAGAGTGTTAGCCTGGTGTATGTATGTCCAGGGTTCAAATTTTGGTCAAGGCACATAAGTGAAGAGACCATCCACTTCTCTTCCCTTCCTTTTCCCCTTCTCTCCCTCTTCCCCTCAACCAGTGGCTTGATTGGTTCAAGTGTCATCTGGTTGCTAAGTATGATTTGCTTGGTCTGAGCACATCAGCTTCAGGTGCTAAAAATAGCTTGATTGAGTTGAGCATCAGCCCTAGACAGGGTTGCTGGGTGGATCCCAGATCCTAAATCCTGGTTGGGGTGCATGTGGGAATCTGTCTCACTATCTCCCCTCCTCTTACTTAAAAAAATTTGTACTCCATCTTCTCATTTATCACAATATGTGTGTGTATATTTTTTAGTTTGTATTTGTCTTTAATATAGTGTAGATAAGCCTGACCAGGTGGTGGCACAGTGGATAGACTGTCGAACTAAGACACGGAAGACCCAGGTTCGAGACCCCGAGGTTGCCAGATGAGCACAGGCTCATCTGGTTTGAGCAAGGCTCACCAGTTTGAGACCAAAGTCACTGGCTTGAGCAAGGAGTCACTTGGTTTGCTGTAGCTCCCCAGTCAAGGCACATATGAGAAAACAATCAAGGAACAACTAAGGTGCCGCAAAGAAGAATTGATGCTTCTCATCTCTCTCCCTTCCTGACTGTCTGTCCCTACCTGTCCCTCTGTCTGACTGTCTGTCAAACACACACACAAAATATGGTGTAGTGTAGATAACAACTATAACCAAGAAAGTACTTAATATATTAATATAAATATATAAAAATATAATTTTTTAAAATATAAAACATTCTAATATATTTTTCTTGGCTTTCCATAAGAAAGAAGCTAACTGCTTCCTGGCACTAAACAAACATTTTTCTGGAAGTCATTTAAAAATCTAACCTCATTTCTTTCTTTACTTATTCATCAGGAATCATTTATTAAGCTTGTGTGGCAGAAACTATAATGTTTGCTGAAGAAACAGATATTCTACACTTAAGTTTTCTCCAAGAGACCAAGTCTCCCTTAATAATCTCTTAGTGAGATTGCTCTCTCCTCTGTTCCTTACTCTTGGCAGATAAACCCATTACTAACATGAGCTGGCTATTGCACTTCACCCATTAATAGCTTACATAACTGGTTCTAAAAAGGAAATAACCGCAAAGAGAATTTTTATCTCTATTTCTGTCTCCACCTAGGCAATAGGAAGCAGACCTGTCAATTTCGATTAATTCAGAAATTCAAGATGTTTAGGGATTCTGACAGAACTCTCTGAGTACCTAGGATAGAACACATTACAGGGAAAATCCCAGTTACCTAAGTTGAGAAGGTCATATATCAAAATTCATTTGAAAAAATTATATATATATATATAAATATATATATGTATTACTAATATAAGAAGAGTTGGTACACAATATTATGTTAGTCTCAGGTGTATAATAAAATGATTCAATGTTTATATACCTTACAATGTGATCATTACACTAAGTCAAGTAATCATGTCACCTTGTAATGTTATCACACTATTATTGACTATATTCTGCTTCACCTTTTCACCCATGAAAGGAATAAAAAACATCTTAAAGAACAAAGTCCTTACCTCTCTGGGAAGCAAAAGTTAGCATGGGGCTTGATAAATTTATTACTGAGAAGGACAGGAGACAGGTGTTGAGCTGTGGGAGGGCAGACACAGCACAAACCTTGACAAGAATGTAAGAAGCCAGTGTGCAAAACTGGAAAAGAAAGAAAAATTGGAAATGTAGAAAGATAGAGATGATATTTAAATATATGACCATAATAAATATAAAATCAATATGTATCATTTGTAGAAAGTATGAAAATGATAGAAAAATATGGAAGTATTAAAAAACATCAAACTGAATCCTAACTTTTAAAGGAATTATTCTGGACAATTCGAACGTTTTTTACATTCTTATTTTTTCTAGTTTTGCAAATCATAGGATCATATTCTATATATTAATTATGCCTGTTCACTGAAAATAATATAAAGTAAAATTTTTTTCTCATTATTAAAATTTGAAGCTTTTTGAAACCAAAAATAGTAAGAAAAAGTAACCCAACAATTATTTTAGCCTTCCCTAATTAAATTATTTAGCATTCATTCTTAGTCTTTCTAACATGAAGATGCTGGTATCAAAATATTTCCTTTTATCAGATCAGAGGAAGATTTATTTGCCAGGAAGATCTTTATTCAAATCCCTTTCTGCACTCCCCACTTCCAAACATACACACTTTCTCTCTTTACACCCCCCCCCCACAGAACTTTTTCATCTTTTTGCATTGCTTTTCTGTAAAACAGATAGTGCTTGAAATTCCTAGGCCCTTCATACGCTGTTCCTTTAGCAACATTCCTTAAAACATGATTTTTAAACAAGCAAAGATGGTTGTTGAATCCCTTGCTAGTCAATCTGTCAGTCCAGCCTAAGATGTTTCTAATAAAAGACAACTTCATGAGAAGATAATGTAATCACAACTATAGTTCAGAAGTTAGGGTGCAACAGTGTCAGAAATAACACAAAACAATTTTCGGGGTGAAGTAACTAATTTCTACAGTGGTTTAAACTCATAACTCAGGTCTAGATCCAGCACATACATCCCTGCCTCTTGCTGGGTCACAGTATGGGAGATGGCTGTAGAAAATCAGACATCTGCAGAAAGAAGAGGTTTTAGAAAACCTCTTGCCTGAGTGTAGAGTAGAATTAGAATCTTTTGATCTTTCCAACTGCTCCTCCTGACCAAGAATTGGATTAAGGCTCTGATTTCAAAAATATATATTCTAATCTCAGTGTTTTAAAAGGGTTTTGAAAAGAAAATCAGATCCTCATAGGTCATAATTCTATTTAATTATCTATTGGACACTGATTTCCTGCTATGACCTACCCTTTGAATATATAATTGAATTTAATCCTCACCTATGAGGATTGGGTTGTATAAGAATACAATGAGTTGTTGGCTTGTGTCAGAATTTTATTAACTGGAAATGAACCAAACATAACAAAAACACCTTCAGGCAACTTATTTATTGTTTTGAGTTTCAATGCTCTTGTTAAAATATCTGCTAAAAGTGCCTTTGTGGAGATAGTCTCTCAGGTTTGTTCTAAGTTGCAGGTAAACTGACGTGCAGTTTGTTCTTCCTAACCAAGTGTTTCTTCAGCGCTGCATACTGAGCTCTTACTGATTGCTCAATACTTTTCCTTCCTGAAGGAACATTATCCTTCATTAAAGCAGGCTGCACGTTCCCTGCTACACTTTCCACTGAGAGCGGAATCCAATTTCTCTCTTCTTGCTTCAGCTGACTTCAGCCATGAGAACTCAAGAGAGACTCTGAGTCAGAAACACAAGACTGAGCCTAGCCAATGTACAGAATGCCCAGAGAAAGAATAAATTATAGATTTGCGCCTCTAGTTTCATAGCGGTTTGTTATGCAGCTATATAAAACCGGAACATTTGCTTTTCAAAGCTATGTTCCATTTGCTACCCTTGTATTGTGCACCACACGTGAAATCAAAGACTGTTCCATAGTCGATTGACCTAATTGATGTTCTGAAAAGGTTAAATCTCGGCATAGTTCCTTCTCTTATCTGCCTTTATTTGAATCCTTCACCTGATTCTGAGTTGATCTCACAAAACTTAAACCCAGGATACCACAGACCTTTTTACTGTGTGTCTATTCAGTAATGTTACATCTTCCAGAAGGAATTTATGAGGCTTAAAAAAGGCAGCAATGGGGCAGAGCATCGCCCCCTGGTGGGCAGAGCGTCGCCCCTGGTGGGCGTACCGGGTGGATCCCGGTTGGGCGCATGCGGGAGTCTGTCTGACTGTCTCTCCCCATTTCCAGCTTCAGAAAAAAAAAAAAAAAGGCAGCAATGATAAGAGGAAAACAAGACTGTCCTGAAAATGTGTTGAGCTGACTCGTAATTCTATATTGGATACTGGAGTTTGACTTTCACCTCTTTGGGCATCAAGGGCCTTCTCTTTCAAATAGGGTGTTGGTTTGTGTAATCTTGAGAATTCTTTGTTGTTCTGGGTCTCAGTTTCTTTTATAATGTTAGAATAAAAATATTCTGCCATGTATACTTTATAGGATTTCTATGAGGATTAGTTATCATAGACTCCCCCCCCCCCCCAGTATCTGTAATAAATGATCCACTGTCACTATCATATATGAGTCAAGGTCTCTAGCTGAAGCACAGGTCGGGAATTCAAGTGTAACGAGCTAGTTATTTAACGTTGCTTTTCTAATAAAACCATTCTACTGGATAAATGGAGGCTATCTGTATTTTCCACATTGAAGTTTAAGAGGGAAGGACTGAAAAATGTCTCGGTGTCTACTGTTGCCTTCTTCTCAAAGAGCCCAACTTGGCTCTTGTAAGTACCAGTGTTTACAGACCAACTTAGAAAAAAATGCTTGTGCCTGATACAAATCATCCTCAAAAATGAAAAAGAGGGAATTGCTTGAGGCTCTGGAAATTTGCTGGGACTTTGCAATCAGTAGAAATAAGTCCTCCCTACCTCTCCCAGAAAACCCCGCGGAATTCCCACCCACGCTGCGGCACTGGAGACAGGAGATGCGGGGTTATTCCGCGAGTAGCCACTAAGGGGAGCCGGACGGTGGACCCTCCTCCGACGTTGCCATGACAATGCTGGGCGCGCAGCCTAGGGAGTGATGCGCCCGCTAAAGCAGGTATCGAATATCAGCGCGCTCGCTCTGGCTCTGGAATTGCGTGGAGCCAGGAAGCCTTTCACAAAGTCTGGCTACTGTTCCTCTGCCTTTCTCTCGGACAGCTTCCTAACCCGGCGGGGACGTACTCAGTGAAAATGGTCCACCATTCAGGCTCGATTCAGTCCTTTAAACAGCAGAAAGGTCAGTTGGAACCGGTCCCCTTCCTTGCGGGTGTCCCGTCCCCCTATGCATGCCCTTGCAGTTGTGTAGGAGCCTTTTTTTTTTTTTTTTTTTTTTTTTTTTTTTTTTTGCAGGCTTAATGCGACGCAGAGGTGGAGAACTCTGTGAAGTTTTTTTTTTTTTTTTTTTTTTTTTGATTGCTCTTTGTTTTAATGCCTCTCCCCTCTGCATCCGAGATGAGTCTGAATTCTGAGCCTCCGCACGATATTTGGGAGAAGTGGAATTCGTCATCTCAGGGACTTGATTTAATGTGAATTTCTGCTAAGACTGGTTCAATGCATTGCAGTAAACCAGCTTAGTGGAGTTGTCCTACCAGCATTCCGAGGTTTGAAGACAGAAGGGTCAGACCATGTTTGCCCCTGTCTGTGAGTCAAATGGCTCATGCAAGCAGATCTTTTAATTGGGAAGCATTCACATCATCCTAGGATGCATCAATTTTTGGAGAGTTCAAGAAGTTGGCCTGTTGAAGGGGCTCAGAAACTTTCTTGGAAAACTTTATTTTGTCCATGGCCTCTGCTTGAATCCAAGGTTCAGGTTTCTGTAATTATTGGCAGCTTTGTATTTTCTCTTAGCTTCATGGTTCTCCCTGGATGCAGTGATGAGTCCATATGTTTATAGTCAAATCAAGAATTTTTCCAAGTTATCCTCCTCACTCTTCATCCTTTGTTCTTTATTTTGTTTAAAAAGAATTTATAGAGTGTGTGTACATTGAGGCATATTTCAAGTGTTCTGGAGTTTGAAAACATTTATTAAACAGCAGCGTTGCCATTTTATTGCATTAATGATGTTAATTATGCCATTGTTGATCATATGCTATCTGAGAGATGTGAATTTTGGAATGGTAAATTTCCTCATCCAAAGTGAAGTAAATGTTTACTTATTATTTCTACTCTCCCCTCCGATGCCATACACACACACACACACACACACACACACACACAAAAAAAAACTTTGCATGAATGGTGGCATGATTACTAGACAGTGTAGCGATCGCATCATAAGGTATATAAATGTCAAATCACTATATTCTACACTTGAAACTAGTACAATGTATACCAGCTATATCTAAGTATATAATATATATTTCAACAGTTGTTTCTATATAGATATTTGACTTTTTTTCTTTTAAGCAAAAAGTGTGTGGACGCACCAGGGATAACTTATTAGGGATTCTTATATTAAGCACAATATTGGACTGAGTTTTGAACTCACAATTTTATACTCTGTGCAAGGCCTCTAGGTGCTTTAAAAATATATAGTATGCCCTGGCTGGTTGGCTCAGTGGTAGAGCATCGGCCTGGCGTGCAGAAGTCCCAGGTTCGATTCCCAGCCAGGGCACACAGGAGAAGCGCCCATTTGCTTCTCCACCCCTCCCCCTCTCCTTCCTCTCTGTCTCTCTCTTCCCCTCCCGCAGCCAAGGCTTCATTGGAGCAAAGATGGCCCTGGCACTGGGGATGACTCGTTGGCCTCTGCCCCAGGCGCTAGAGTGGCTCTGGTCACAACAGAGCGATGCCCCGGAGGGGCAGAGCATCGCCCCTTGGTGGGCAGTGCGTCGCCCCTGGTGGGCGTACCGGGTGGATCCCCGTCGGGCGCATGCGGGAGTCTGTCTGACTGTCTCTCTCCGTTTCCAGCTTCAGGAAAAAATAGTATGTTGAAACAGAGTGGGGTGGGAGACTGCCCAGCTAAACAATAATTTCAGCCAGTATACAATTCCACTTCAAATTGAAATGTTCCAAAGAGAATTAAATTGCTTCAAAAGGTTGTTTTCTTTATTATTTTAAACTTTAGACACATAGGGGCTTTTAAAATGAAGACATAAGTTATAGGAACTGTGCCTTGACATCGTACAATTAATATCTTCTTCTAACAAGTGACTGGGAGATTCATTTCTGAAACCTGGAACCTGGAACCTTGAAGTGGCCTCCACATGATTTATTAAGCATCGATACATACTGTGTTTTTAAAAACAAGTAATTGCCAACTTGAAGACCAACTGTCATTGTTCAATATGAGTGATAAAATCATTTTGCTATTCTTGGCACTCCATATTGTTTTTTTTTTTTTTTTTAATGACACATTATGAGCCTTTGTCTTCAAGTCATTCTTTACTTTTTTGGCTCATAGGACAACTTTAGTGAAAAGATAACTATGTAGAGGAGGAGGGGTAGGAAGGAAGTACCATTCAAGTGGTTTTGCTTAATTGCTTCTTAACTCTGGATAGACATTTGAAAAAGACACACCAAGCTGAGGGTTAGCTATTTTAATTTTTCCAAGAGAAAGAAGCAAAATGATATTCTAAATACTTCCTGACTCAGGAGTCATGAAACAAAACACTTGTACTTTTCACCATAACATTAACCTGAGCACTACATACTAAGAGTGGAGAAAATTCTGCGATTGGAACTCTGGAATCCTGCATTTTCAGTTTGCCTTGATAACTGGCTTAGGTGTGTTTAACTTCTTTGGACTTGGCTTCATGACTTTGGCTTTTTATTTCCCTTTTTCTCTGTCATATGGGGAAGGGCCGCTGGCAGTGTGACAGTGGAAATGATTTCTTCCTGAGCCAGAAAAAAGGAAAGCATGTTTTCAGTTCACCTATTGGAAATAATTTAGTTGAGTAATCCAGTTTATGAGGATTATTTTTGCTTTAAGTGAATACGTCAATGTATTTTTTTAAATGTATAATACAGTGTGTCCATAAAGTCATGGTGCACTTTTGACCAGTCACAGGAAAGCAACAAAAAACGATATAAATGTGAAATCTGCACCAAATAATAGGAAAACCCTCCCAGTTTCTGTAGGATGATGTGGCAGCATGTGCGCATGCTCAGATGATGACGTAACACCGTGTATACAATGGAGCAGCCCACGGCCATGCCAGTCGAGATGTGGATGGTACAAAGGAAAGTTCACTGTGTTCTGTGGCTTGCTAAATTCGAATCCGTGACCAAAGTGTAACGTGAATATTGGTATGTTTATAACGAAGCACCACCACATAGGGATAACATTACTCGGTGGGATAAGCAGTTGAAGGAAACCGGCAATTTGGTGGAGAAACCCTGTTCTGGTAGGCCATCAGTCAGTGACGAGTCTGTAGAGGCTATACAGGATAGCTACCTAAGGAGCCCTAAAAAATCTGTGCATGAGCCCACATCGAACTGCACCTAATAAATATGAAACTGGGAGAGTTTTCCTTTTAGTTGGTGCAGATTTCACATTTCTATCGTCTTTTGTTGCTTTCCCGTGACCGGTCAAAAGTGCACCATGACTTTACAGACACACTGTACCTAGAAACAGCCTGAGATATATAAAAAAAAACACCCTTATTATACGACTTAAAAAATGTCTGCCATCAATTAGAAAACAGATACACTGTATTTAATCTCATTGATGGCATAGTGATTTTTCTATATATGTGTATGTAGTAATCCAACCCTGATCCAAAAACTCCTTCTTATTCAGCAAATCAGTAGAGATGCCAGAATAGTTATCTGTAAAATGAACTACTATATGTAAAGCCCAATTTCTCTATTAATGTAATTCATGGTCTTCATTTTTAGCCCTGGATTTTAATCTTCTGTATTATGTTTAGAAGTTTTGCTCTTTGATATCTCTAAGCCTCAGTTGCCACTTCTGTGAAATGATAATGTTTACATTGCAGATTTGTAATGTACTTAGCAGTGTGTGTAGCACACAATTGGGACTCAAATAACTTAGTAAATAATAACCATAATAAGCCCTGGCCGGTTGGCTCAGTGGTAGAGTGTCGGCCTGGCGTGCAGAAGTCCCAGGTTCGATTCCCTGCCAGGGCACACAGGAGAAGCGCCCGTCCGCTTCTCCACCCCTCCCCCTCTCCTTCCTCTCTGCCTCTCTCTTCCCCTCCCGCAGCCAAGGATCCATTGGAGCAAAGATGGCCCGGGCACTGGGGATGGCTCTTTAGTCTCTGCCCCAGGCGCTGGAGTGGCTCTGGTTGCGGCAGAGCGACGCCCCGGATGGGCAGAGCATCGCCCCCTGGTGGGCAGAGCATCACCCCTTGGTGGGCGTGCAGGGTGGATCCTGGTCGGGCGCATGCGGGAGTCTGTCTGACTCTCTCTCCCCGTTTCTAGCTTCAGAAAAATACAAAAATAATAATAATAGTAATAATAACCATAATAGTCTTCTCTTCTACCTTCTTTATCCTCCTCCTTGTTCTTCCTCTTCCTCCTTTTTCTTCTTATTCTCAGGTTCATTGACCTTTTGTTGATTCCCTAGGAGTAAAAAAAAATCTTTAGTAGTTACCTTGTAATTTTTTAACTGTATTTACTTTTTTTCTCAGTAAGTTTTATTTATTGGGAGTTTATCTTAAGAGAAACAGTGAACTACAGAGCATCAAAGGATAGTCATGTGCAATCATTTTGAGTTACAATCACCAACTACCCAAATCATATGCCCATATGATTCTTCAGGAAAACTGCAACGTTCCCATAGAGTAAATTTAGATATTCAATTCATTTTATAGTTTTAAACTTTCATTGCAAATAAATCATACGCACTCGCTCTCCACTCACCCATATTTATCAAGCTCTTACTGTGTGCCAGTCTTTGTGCTTAGTGATGGCATTATCAAGAACACTTATATCCCTGAACCTATTGCTACAAACACCTCCTTCTCAGAGAACTTTGTACAGTAGGAAGTCCAAGATTTCTGTTTAATGCAACCTTTGTGAGAATTGTAGGCAACTCTACATCTTTCTAGAAAGATGTTGACATTTTATTTCTTGGCAATGCCAGGTAAGTTGTATTTTCCGAGGAGGACATCCACATACAAATGTTTTTGTTTTTTTGTTTTTTTTTTAATTTTTTTTTACTTATTTACTTTTTTAGATTTTATTTATTCATTTTTATTAGAAAGAGAGGGGAGAGAGAGAGAAAGAGAGATAGAGAGAGAACAGGGGGAGGAGCAGGAAACATCAACTTCCATATGTGCCTTGACCAGGCAAGCCCAGGGTTTTGAACCGGCGACCTCAGCATTCCAGGTCGACGCCTTATCCACTGCGCCACCATAGGTCAGGCCAAATGTTTTTGAATTTTTATTATACTTTAATTAAATTCTGAATTGTTTTGATAAGAGGATTAATATGTGACAAAGTAAAAAGTGAGAATCTTTCACGGGTGGGTGGCAGGAAGGTCATTTATTATTTATTTCTGAAGTCCCAAGGGTACATTGGATGTTTTAGCCTTACAGACAATTGGGAGTGCGTGTTTTTACTTTTGCCGTAGCACATATTGGAGGAACACATTAGCTGGCAAATCAGCAGGGATTTTTGGTGGAAGTCCAACTGTACTTCCCAGCCTGGCTTGCTCTGTTTCATTTGATTTATGATGGAGTCATGTGTCTTACAAGAGTGAGCAAGAAAAGGACAATGTGAGTTCTGGCTTCTGCCAGCTGCTGTTTACCAATATATCGAGCAAGAGTTTTAGTGAAACCATGGGTCACACCAACACAGCTTGTCCCAGAAGTCTTGGATTGAATGGGACCAGCGGAAGCTGTCAAGTGATTTTCATTATCCTGGACATCTATTTAAAAATGAAAAGAGTACTTTTAATAATTCCACTAAATCAAACACTTCTTAATAAAATGTCATTTAATAATAATAATCTTTACACTTATATGGGAATTTATAGACCATAAAGTTATTTCTCAAAATAAATAATTTTCTAATACAGGTACACACCTATAAAAGTTCTTAGTGACCATCCTGTTTTGTTCCCAGAACCTACTTCATAATACCCAGAAGGAATGGTATTGAAAGAAATACCTACTTTCAGTTTCAGAATCTCTGGTATTCACTTTTTCAGCCTCCTCTGCCCCTCACTGATATCTTCAGGATCTAGAACCTTCATATACTCTTACTTAAGTAAAACTAGAAAAAAAAATCTGAAGCTATAAAATATTACAGAAATTCATTGGCACCTATGTATAACTCTCCCTGGTACTTTGGTAGTTTATCCTTTTATTTATGACTAATAAAGAGAAGACAATATTTCTTGTTTTAATTCCCAGCTGTATAGAAAAAAAAAATTGCAGGAGATATTTTAGGAACAAAAATTATACTTCTTTTAGGCTATTACTGAATATCAACCTGAATTATTAGAAAGAAGAGTTTCTAGTTTAGAGCCCTCAGGACTTCCCCTTGTCCTTAATTTCCATCCTCTCCTTTCTTTCCTTCGCACAGGAGCTTTCCTAGATGCTTATAATTCTTGTTCCCCATGGATAATCTCTCAGTAAGGGCAGGTCAAACTATGAAAAGAATTAAGAGCTACATGAATTCCCAAAGAAAATACATACATCTGGAACAATTTTTAAAACCCTGTGTATTTCAAATGGCTCAGAAGAAATACTGTTTATTTTCAAAATAAGAATATTGATGTTTAAAAGAATGATTTTAAATTAGCAGAATTTGAATTTATTATGTGATAAGTATATTCCCTCTAATTAGGAATGAAAAGAAATGGGAGTTTAAAAGAAATTCAAGTCTAACATGTGGTGGCCCAGTGGGTAAAACATCGACCTGGAACTCTGAGGTCGCCTGTTCAAAACCCTGGACTTGCCTGGTCAAGGCATATATGGGATGTGATACTTCCTGCTCCTCCTCTTCTTCTTCTCTGTCTCTCTTTCTCTCACTCTCTTCCCTCTCTAAAATGAATAAATAAAGTCTTAAAAAATAAAAAAATAAAAACATAAAATAAATTCGATCACAAGCAATATAATGTGAAAATGTGAGTGTTTAAAGTTATCCAGAGGTTCAGTTATCCCTTTTCTTAAAGATTTTAGGGAGTTGAAGTCTTCATTAAATCAAGAATTTAAAATTATTCTCTGCACATGAATGTTAACTGAAAAAAAATGGGGCAGGATGATTATACAAATCAAGTTACCAAAACAAACCCAAACCTTTAAAAAGTACCAAAAATTCAACCGTTTTCTGTGTATCATTTTAGTAATTTACAATTGTGCAAATGTTGAGAAACTATGAATGTACAAATTTTGGGTTAATGTCAAAGTGGCTGTACCTTGATGAAAAAAAATTGACTTAAAGTTCCCTGTGAATGGATCCTGTAGCTACGAGTATTTACCTTTTCTGAGCATAAATTTCCAATCCATCATTTTGGAATTATAATCCCTGCCTCTTAGAATTTTAGTGAAGAAATAATAATAATCGTAACCACAAAAACAACAGCAGCAGTTAATATTGTGTGAACACTACTTACCACCAACTGACCCCAGAGCTTAAAAGTACAGTGCATTATTTCATACTTACTAAAGCTTTAGTAGTTGGACATACTCCTTTAACTGTGTTCAAGGTGAGGGAATTGAGGTTTAGATGTTATATGCACTGGCAAGTTAGCTTTTCCTGATTGGTGGAGCTGAGGTTTGAAGCAGCCTTTCCTGGTTCTGAAGTCCACCTTTGTACTTGCTTTACATTCTGTAAGGAAGCTTGGTTGCTGCAGGTTCTTTGGAAGAAAACACAACTTAAGCATCTGGAAGGCATCTCACTCCCATCGGATTCCCGCCACAGCTGTCCATAGCTTCTTCCCTTGCTCTGAAATTTCTCTGCAAAAATATTGGAGTTCAAGGCAGAGTACTATGATTTCCAGGCTTGATCAGAAGTGGCTCAGTGTCACTTCTGTGGCTTTAATAAAATAAAAACTTCCAATAGGATAACCCCCACACTCCCTTTTGACTCTGTAGTTCACCAATGGTGACAGAAGTGTGAAATTATGTTCTAAACCTGGCACTCCATTAGTAAAGCCAACCTGGCTGTTCCTCCAGATTCTGCCTTTCCTCTTGAATGGCACTGTACAAATTTTTGCAAAGTGACAATTACTTTATATTCTTCTTGGTATCAACCCAATTGGAATGTAAGATGCTGCACTAGCTGCAGGCAGGATCCAAGTTCACCAAAACATGAGTCAGCATATTCCCATCCTCACTGTGACTGACATGCAGTTGGCCAAAGAGGAGAGGACTTTCCTATGGGTGAACCTAGGTGGATTGAAAGTGTGTTGCTGAAAGTATTTTGCAAATGTACTGCATCAGTCATGGTACAGAGATAATAGGCTACCCAAAAGCCATCTTCCTAAAATAACTTCTAAAATTGTACACATGCATTTTATGTCTGGCTTTGAAGCACTATTAACAACACTTGAGAGGTGGGAGCTTGTTGCTCTGCAAATATATACACAAGGACTGGTTTAAACACATTTTCCATCACTGGCTGTTATCATGAGCAATTTGTTTCATCGACCTTAGCTCGTTTCCCTCAACTATAAGATCAAGGCTTCCCAAATTAGCAAGATCTAAAGAATTGCCTGGAGTTAAAATGCAAAATTTTCAGTCCCTCCTGACATAATATCTCATCTTTAAGGAGACTAGGAATCTGCTTTTTTATTTTTTTAAATTCATTACTTTTTTTTTTTTTTTTTTTTGTATTTTTCTGAAGCTGGAAACGGGGAGAGACAGTCAGACAGACTCCCGCATGCGCCCGACCGGGATCCACCCAGCACGCCCACCAGGGGCGATGCTCTGCCCCTCCGGGGCGTCGCTCTGCCGCGACCAGAGCCACTCTAGCGCCTGGGGCAGAGGCTAAGGAGCCATCCCCAGCGCCCGGGACATCTTTGCTCCAATGGAGCCTTGGCTGCGGGAGGGGAAGAGAGAGACAGAGAGGAAGGAGGGGGTGGGGGTGGAGAAGCAAATGGACGCTTCTCCTATGTGCCCTGGCCGGGAATCGAACCCGGGTCCCCCGCACGCCAGGCCGACGCTCTACCACTGAGCCAACCGGCCAGGGCCAAATTCATTACATTTTAAAAAAGAGAGAGCCAGAGAGAAAGAGAGAGGGAAAGAGGGAAAGAGAAACATTGATTTGTTGTTCCATTTGTTTATGCATTCATTGGTTGTTTCTTGTATGTGCCCAGACCAGAGGTTGAACCCAAAACCTTGGCATATCATGACAAATCTCCAACCAACTGAGCTACCTGGCCAGGGGAGGAATTTTTTTTCCTTAAAAAAATGCGTCCTACAGCATTCTTACAATTGAGACTGTTTGAAAAATAATTTTGTAAAATAATATACTATGTAAGTGCTGACTGAGATAATGAATTTGAGTACAGTGAGTTGTAATAGGTGCTCTCTATTATTAGTAGAGGCCGACTGTATTAATGCCAGATACATTGACCTCCGCACATGTGTGTAGTGCTACGAATATATATACAACTTCAGTGTGTTTCTCATACTAACTATGCATAATACCCTGATCCTTTCTTTCTAAAGTTTGATGAGGTTTTTAAATGGAGCTTTAGTCTTGCCTCATTCACTAGGCATTTCAGTAAATGAGTTATTAAATTTGTAGGGAAGTTCTCTTGGACTTTGTCTTCAGTTGTCTGTCATGACCCTTGTAAATACTCCAAATGCTATCAATTCTTTATCTTTGGTCTAAGAATTTTATTTTATTTTATTTTTGTATTTTTCTGAAGTGAGAAGCAGGGAGGCAGAGAGACTGACTCCCACATATACTCAACCAGGATCCATAGGCATGCCCACCTGGGGGCAATCCTCTGCCCACCTGGGTTGTTGTTCCGTTGCAGCTGGAGCCATTCTAGTGCCTGAGGCAGAGGCCATGGAGCCATCCCCAGCGCCTGGACCAACTTTTCTCTAATAGAGCCTTGGCTTTGGGAGGGGAAGAGAAAGATAGAGAGAAAGGAGAGAAGGAAGGGTGGAGAAGCAGATGGGCGCTTCTCCTGTGTGCCCTGGCCGGGGATCGAAGCCGGGACTTCAACATGCCAGGCTGACGCTCTACCACCGAGCCAATCCTCTAAGTATTTTAGTTCCCACTTTTTTACTGTGTAACTTTTTGCAAAATAAAGCACTTTTGGTGAATTTCATAGTATCTCAGAATGTCTTTTTAAAATGAAATGCATAGTCAAATTTTAGAGCTTTTTGATTTATTTAAAGAAATGATGTATTTTAGGTTTGTATTTTCTTATAATTTACTTTTATAATTTAAAGTCACTGTGAGAAAAGTAATTGGTGAAATGAGCAGGGATATGGAATCACATAAAATTAATTGTGTTTGAATCTTAGGAATTATATAGTGAGTGATCATGTCAAGCTAACTAATTTCAATGGGTTTCAATTTCCTTATGTCTGAAATCAGAATAATAAATGCTATTATTATATGCTCTTTTTTGACAGACACTATCTAAATTCTTTTATTTGTATTAAACCAGTTAATATTCATAAAAAGAAATTTCTATTAATTTCATTTCATTGGTGAGGAAACTGAAGGACAGAAAAGTTAAGCAAGTGTTCAGGGTCACGTCTAGGAGTAATGGAGCTAAGGTACTTACCTGTCAGGTAGAAATGTTATGTTAGCTATAGTGTATGGTTAGTTCATTCTAAAGAGATTGATTGCTACATAGTAGTTCCATTACTTGACAACTAGTGTTTTTATAAAACAATACTTTTTATCTACCCCAACTCCACATCAATGAGATTATAAATTGTTCATTACTCAGTACATGGTTTTTGCTTTTTACCTATATAATCCCTGCTTATCTACTTGGTTACACCAATATTCCCCAATTCATTTTTCAAATAACTTTCTCAAAGTTCAGCTGGTTGTAAAGGTTCAACCTCTTTTTCCATTTAAGTAAAGTGAGCTTAATTTACTAACATTGGTTCAAATTTAGACTTAGGACATAAAAAATGTATTTTAGTGAGGTGGTGGTTCTCACAGATATAATAGTATACTTCCAGCCAGTAGTACTAAAGGATTTTTAGTCTACTTGCCTAAAATAGTCCTGAGTAAAGACGGGATATATAAATACAAGACTTAGAATAAAAGAGACACATATGGTCAAGAACTTGAGTGGAGGAATAAGCAGCTTGGATTCAAATGATACCTCTGTATGATTTGCTGTGTATGATTGTATGATTTTTGCCATAGTTTTTACTTCAAGTTTCTCTTTTTCTCCTATATAAATGGGGCCAACTGGGTTGTTTTGAGGGTGCCTTTATATAGTTACTTAAAAAAAGACATTTACCAATATATATACTTCTTCCCTTTTTGCTATTTTTTTCTGATCTTAAAAAGTTCTGAGATATTCCAGTATGATATATGCTTACAGTGTAAATGTTTCTATGAGACAGTGATCAGGAAAAGTGACATTTAACATACTTTTCTTACAGTTCAGTACTTAGGCTGATTTCTTTTGAATCATGGCATATCTATGAATTTTAAAGTAACAAGAGTTTATGTTTAGAAAAAAAATTATAAGTAATCCCCATATGTTGTTAATCTCTCAATTCACATTTATTTCCGATATAACAGTAGTAACTTCTGATCATTTATGATCTGTAATTATGCCTATAAAAATTATAGAGCTGTTTTTATTTATAGATTGTAAGTGTGAAAAATGGCAACCAAAAAGAATTTTATTCAGGTAGGGTTCAAATTACATCTTTCTCTTTATTGTGCTTTATGTCTGTTATAATATGAAATGAAAAGATTTAAGATTTCAGTCACTGAGCACAGACAAAAATAGGTGAAGGATATCTTTGATGAAGAAAATACAGTCTATTTGCTTCCTTTCTTTGGTATAATGCCTCCACTGGGCTATTGTATTTTGAATGATGCTTCTCTCTTTCTCCAGTATTGCTCCAAGATGAGTGAGTTGGTGGGTCACACCACATTGAACAGCTTGCAATTAGTCATAACTCTTAGCAGATATGAAGAAATCACCCACTTATGCCCATTTAGGCAACATCACTCTAGAATTCAAATCATGGATAGCAGTTAGTTTTCCTATATAATTTATATAAATCCATGTTTTGCTAAATTTATTTTTATATGCTCTAAAAACACTAAATGATGATATAATTAAACAATGAAATATAAACAAGCATATTCTGTGTATAATTGATGTTCAAGACATAATTCTTATAATTTTCCTCATACAGCCTGAGACCTGCATGGTCCTTGAGTACCCCATTGTTTTTGAGAAAGGCATGATTTGATATTAAATAATAAAAAAGGGACAGGAGAGATTCTGTAGCTCTCTCTGCTTCTAACCTAGTCTTTAAAATACCTACTATAGACAACTGGAAATGTGACAATCAAGACTTCCTTAGAAATTACCCAATATTCCTTCCACCAACACAAACATCTTTGATGTGAATGGTATCCAACAGATACCATTAAATATATTAAAGCTTAATATATTTAAATTTTATTTCTGTCAAGATTTTTTTTTTTGGTCAGATATAAATGCTTTCTTCAGATTCTCAGTAAATGAAAGGATGTTGTCAAGTGTTTATTGAATACTTAAAAATTTCTGTCTTAAAGTGTGAAGGATTTGTACTGAACTTGCTGTGTGCCATCCATCACTGCGTGCTTGACTTCTCTAAATTTCTCTTTCAAAAAAAATAATAAAGAGGGTACTGTCAGCTCTATTTTACAAATAAGGAAATTGAGGCACAGTATGACAAATACTTGACCCGGTAAAATAAGGTCATTGTTCAGCAGAGCTGGAATTTAAAAAAATAATATGATTGTAAAACTTGTTCCTAAAACAGAATACTAGGTTTATCAAGGTCATAATAATAATTCTGGATCTATTGTGTGTCCGTCAATGTACTGTGCATTGTATAGATGTTATATCACATAATTCTTATATTAACATTTTGAGGCAAAAAACCGTTGTACAAATAAAACACTGAGAAGTTCTGATTGAAAAGGTGATTATTCAGGAGAAGTGTGTGGTTCCTCTTATAAAATTATTATGGTTTTGCCTCTTTTGCTTCGTTTCAAAATTTATTACCAGGAAAGGCTGGTGATGATTAATGTAAACACAGAGGATATTATCAGACTCTCTGAAAGGAAATTATGAACTTATTATTCTAGTGGATTCTTGTGTTAATAAATATTATTTAGTTAATTAACTTAGACTCATTAAGCATTCTCAACTCAGGATAGGTAATTTTTTGATTCATAGCATGCACTCAATCTTTAATTTGTGCATCATCTTGATACTACAGTTAATAGTTTACTTTAACATAGCTTAGAGTTTCACCCTTGAAGCTGTGCTTTAAAATAACATTTCAAAATTTAAAACCCATGTTTATATTCCTTCTGTGATCTATTTATTGAAATTAAATTAAAATGGTAAAATATAGTAGTTTTAATAACATGTTATACTTGTACATATTTATGGTGTGTACTATCTCAGAACTATAAGGATCATGCAGTACTCACACATACCTCAAATACATGGAATTATTATTATTTGTAACTAGCATTTCCCAGTTTGCCTTAGTAAATCGTTTTATTTTACAAGAACCCCTCACTACTGATATAATCCATGTGATAAATGAGAATTGTTTGAAAGAAA
Organism: Saccopteryx leptura; assembly: GCF_036850995.1. Lineage (NCBI taxonomy): Eukaryota > Metazoa > Chordata > Mammalia > Chiroptera > Emballonuridae > Saccopteryx > Saccopteryx leptura. Next base: position 34,993,645 of record NC_089503.1, on the reverse strand, counting down.
CTAATGAACCAGAGTAGAAGTAATCTTCCTTAATGTTAAGAAGAGCTGATATTAGCAGAAATTAATAGTTGAGCTCAGTGACCTCCTTTCTTAGTGGAGCAGAGAATTCCTCTGGCAATTCCCACATCATCTGAGAACTTCATTAATCTGAAAGAAAAAAAGGAGAGATGAACAGAAGGCAGAGAAAAGGATGGGTAGAAAGAAAAGCAAAAAACAGACAGGCTTATGTGGAGAAACCTGAAAAAACAAACTCAGATTTTGAAGCCAGTACACTATTGATACTAAGAACTTAAATTTCAAACTGTTTTAGAAGGACTGTGGATAAGAGTAAAAGCCATGTTTATTCTCTGGGAGGCATGTGTGAGGCTCATCAGCATGGGATGATCATCAACCTCAGACGTGGTCGGTCCTGCCTGAGTGTAGACCTAGACCGGTTATACATGCACCCACTCACCAAGTTTAAACAGGCTGCCTGCCGGGAACTTTATTTGTGCAGTTATATTTGCACATGACCTAACATTGTATAATATATACAATATATATATGTATATATATATACACATATATATGTATATATATATATATTGTTTCTAAATTTCAAATAACATATGATCATTATAGAAAATTTGAGAAAGGAAAATCATTACCATTGTTGGTCAAATAAGTTTGTAAATATGATATATATTAATATGTTTGCTCGCTTATATTTTGCATTGGGTGTGGGGGGCAGGCTGTAAGCAGGCAGGATTGTTATAGCCTAAGGCAGGGGTCCCCAAACTTTTTACACAGGGGCCAGTTCACCGTCCCTCAGATCGTTGGAGGGCTGCCACATACAGTGTTCCTCTCACTGACCACCAATGAAAGAGGTGCCCTTTCCGGAAGTGCGGCGGGGGGCCGGATAAATGACCTCAGGGGGCCACATGAGCCTTACCAGTCTTAGTTTTTTTTGTTGTTTTTTTTTCTTGGTTTTTTTTTGCATTTTTCTGAAGCTGGAAACAGGGAGAGACAGCCAGACAGACTCCCACATGCGCCCGACCTGGATCCACCCAGCACGCCCACCAGGGGCAACGCTCTGCCCACCAGGGGGCGATGCTCTGCCCATCCTGGGCGTCGCCATGTTGCGACCAGAGCCACTCTAGCGCCTGAGGCAGAGGCCACAGAGCCATCCCCAGCACCCAGGCCATCTTTGCTCCAATGGAGCCTTGGCTGCGGGAGGGGAAGAGAGAGACAGAGAGGAAGGTGCAGCGGAGGGGTGGAGACGCAAATGGGCGCTTCTCCTGTGTGCCCTGGCCAGGAATCGAACCCGGGTCCTCTGCACGCTAGGCCGACGCTCTACCGCTGAGCCAACCGGCCAGGGCCCCAGTCTTAGTTTTAAGACTAAGCCTTTCCCACCCTAAGTGACTTTGTATCAGAGACTTCTTTGTTTGTATTATGGATTAAAGGTTTTGATTTCTACACTATAAAATGGGGCAGACCGGGAGCTTGCTCTCTTGGTTCCTGAGATTAGCATTAGAGAGGAGAGCAGAGAAAGGCCACATTGAGGAGAGGTGAAGCAGCCAAGATGGCGGAATGCTGAAGGAGAAGCCAGATTGTGCAGAGTTTGTGCAGAGAGAAGGAGATGGGCAACAGAGGTGAATAAGGCTGGTGAGGTAAAAACCTTTGATTCTAGGAAACTTGTATAAGTCAGTGGCTTTGGGCGCCCTGAGTGGAAAGGGAAGTGTTTTCCCACTGTATGTATTTCTTGCCCGCCGGGTGCAAGCTAGGATTAAAGATAATGGCAAACTAGTTCTTGGCTCCGTTGTTTCATTACTGTCTGTCCTAATCAAATGCGAACCTGCATGGGCCAGGAGGCTATGATGATGGCCATGGCTACTGGCTTTCCAACCATTTAAAATTGTGCTTGTTAAACAGTCTTCATTTAAAAATATTTTTCGATTCTGATTTTCTAGTTTATCAGTTTAAGGTTTAATTAATTTATTATTTTTTAAATTTATTACTGTTTAAGCTTATTTTATTTTTAGGTGCGTCGAGATAATTATATCATATAAGTTTCACATTTTTCTCAGTTATATATAGAGGAGGTCTTTGGGTTATGGCACAGTTCTGTTCTATGACAGTTATGTAACCCGAATTTTGGTGTAAGTCAAAACACATTCTAGCTTAAATCACTTATCTAACCTAACATAGTTGTAAAATCATAATCTGGAACATAAAAACACAACCAAGCCAGAGAAAAAGGAAAAGGACATAAATATACTGTACTGAACACTGTACTGTAGTAACAGAAAAAAATGACAGAAAAATGAATATATAAAAACAGTACTGTGCTAACAGCATAAGCCGAAACATTCGTGTGTCAATGTAAAAAAAAAAAAAAATTCCAAACCTGTAAGAATTTTAATGAGTTTATTTGAGCCATACTGTCAACAATTGCTGGGAAGCAGTGTTTCAACAGATTGAGAAAATGCTCCCGCAAATGGCTTTTCACCACTTATTTTATACATTGGAATCAAAGAAAGAAAGTAAAGAAGTTACATAAAATTGATTGGTGATAGATTAGGGAGGCGGGAAAAAGCAAAACTGGGAAATCTCTGGGACTGGATAAAAGTGAAAGTGTATACAATAAACCTCTCTTCTGTACAGAGGCACAAGACAGTCAAGTGAATTAACATGATAATAATACCAATGAAAGTGTTTGTTGGTTCTTGCTCTGCCTAGATGCCTGCCTAGGGGGCAGAAAAAGATTAAGCCCACACCTCAAAGGCATGTTATCAGGAACATTATTACAGATGCAAAAGGCTTCAAAGCAAACACTGACCTTTGTTCAGGTAGAGAATAGACATGAGTACCCACCATAAACTGCTTTTAGTTAGGAGGGTTTCATTTAGACCAGGGGTCTCAAACTCGCGGCCCGCCGAACAATTCTGTGCGGCCCACAGACTAATCCACGAAGTTCAAAATATTTTGGATAAAATTAAGTAAGCCTAGGGGCCTACTTGTATTTTTCATTTCTCTAGCATCCTAGCTAGATATTAGCTTAGTTAACAGCAGTTGTGATGCGAACTACAGTTTCTGGTCGTTTTGTGACACTGAGTAAACTGCATGTACGATTGTGCTTACCATATATATATGGTAAGATTTAGTAAATTCAGCAGGTCCCAGTACAAATGCATTAAGTTTTTTCATTCTTGTGTTTATGAGAAACATGAGCCTGATGTGTCCTAGCAATTTCGTCAATGTTTGGGCATATATTTGAAGGCAAACTCTCATTTCCTTGTCAATACATTGAAGAATTCCTCTCTTTTTACTCTTAATTGTGTTGAGTGCAGAAAACCCCCACCATCCATATCATCTTAACTTGACACCTAACACAGGATTGAAGAAACTTGCCTCCAGTCTTTCCGAGGAACATGGGGGTAGTATAAACAATCCAGCATCACAGCCTAACAGCCTTTTGCAACCTAATCAGGCAAGTGAGGTGGGGGGTTGGGCACACTGTCAGCTTACAACCAATTCCCCACACCTCTGCCCCCCAAGAATCTAAACTCCAAAAACCCTGTTGGTTTTTTGGTCCCCAACAGGCACATATTTCTCTGGAATACCATAGGGCACACCTGGAAATCTTCTAGGGCTCACCAGTGTGCCCTGGTGCACACTTTGAGAACCACTAGTGTAGGCATTCCCTGAGCTTGTCAGGTTCATTTTGTGGTCACGTCTTGATTTATTAAAAAAATTTTTTTCGTCCACAAATGTCTCAATTTTTAAAGTTTTTATGGAAGTAAGCATCATAAACTCAAAATGTCGTATGTTGAGATTGTCATAACCCAAAGACCATCTGTATTTGGATTCTTCTCTCAGCTAAAAAGATCCAATTTTGTGAATTTGTTTTTCCAGAATAAACACAGTTATATCGGGTTGATTATATTTTTAATACCTTCATATGTGAATAAAAACTTTTGACTATAGAATACTTAAGACAGGAGAAATTTAAATTCAGGCAAATGTTTTTATTTAGAGTAAAATGCTCTTTTCTGCTTAGATTCTTTTAAAAAACATTTATTGATTGATTTTAGAAAAAGAGGCAGGGAGGAAAGAGCAACATTAATTTGTTGTTCCACTTATCTGTGCATTCATTGGTTGATTCTTTTTAATTTTTTAAAATTTATTAATTTTAGAGAGAAAGAGAGAAACAGAAAGAAACATCCATTTTGTTGGTCTAATTTATGCATTCATTAGTTGATTCTTGTATGTGCTCTGACTGGCAATCAAACTCACAGCCTTGGCATATTTAGACAATGCTTTAACCAGTTGAGCAAATTGTCAAGGGCTCTGCTTAAATTCTTACAGGTTATCTCATTATTAGTGAAATCCAGATTTCTGACACTTATGGCTGAGTATTGAATCTCTATTGTTTTGAGCTGCAGAGTATATCTTTTTTCAGCCCATGGAATTTATTATAGCAATGCTTTTATTATTATTACTTCTGGTTCTTTAATTCTTGCCTCTGTTCAACCATCACAATTAATTGTATAAACCCCAGGATATACATATTCCAAATTTGTCTTCTTTCCTATTACTGTCATCATTTTTGTCTTTTTTTCCCTACATTGTCTGGTAGTGCCTCTTAATATTGTGTTCTCTATCAATGATTCAGTTTTTTCATAAGAAGATTCTGTTCTTTATTTCTTCAGAAAGCATTTTAAATATTTACTAATAAATTATTAGTTACTTTAAATTATATCTTCAATTTACCTAACTATTTTCATTATAAAGTGTTGTAACAATATTTTATGAGAATACTATTTTTATTTAATGGGAAATTGCAGGTGCTGTCTGTATTTTGTTTGTTGTAACATGTCTTGCTCAAAGCTTTACTCTTTTGCAACTTTGAGACATTGTTTCCTCTTCTATTGAAAAAAAAAAAGACTTAAACAAGCCAGGTGTTCGAACTAAAGCAGTTTGAAAGGATTCCTTTTATTATACCCCCCAGTCTTGTCTGAAGGTGGCTGACTACTCTCAGTTCATTTGCCAGTTCAGTGACCTAGAATCTTGAGATGACGTTGGAAAGTGGATCTTTGGAGAGTCTCTCTAGATGTCATTTTTTTTTTTTCATGGAAGTGTTTGTTCAGTCAGCTTTGCTTCTGGTCACCTTTACTGGTGAAAAATTCTTTTGGCTAGTTTTCTACTTCAGGCAAATTTTGTGTTTTTCTGTAGTTTATTTCTGTTTCTTATCTATCAAGGTAAACCCAGTGGGATCAATGAAAAACTCCTCTTCTATTTTTTTATTTATTTGAGATGGACACACTAGCCCTGGGCTATTGATTTTAAACCATTAACACCTAGAGATCTGTCCTTTTTGCCTTGCTTCTTCAGTCAGGTGATATTAGAAACTCAAACCTAAATTCCTTCAAACTTTCTTCCAGCAATACAGTACCAAAGATCTTTATTGAATCTGGCTTTGTCTATTTCAAAATTCTTTCTTAGTTTCTAGCCTTGAGGGAGGAATGAAGATTTAATCATTTATTTTCTCTGTCCCTATTCCTCTTCTCTCATCTCTTTGGTCATTTCATTTCAAATTTTAGATAGAAGGAATTACATGCTTTTCTTTATCTAGTGACTTCCTAAAAATTCTCTTTTTAGGAATTTGATTAAGAACTTTGCCAATATATGAATTATATTTGTCAAAATGGATATCTGTGCCCTTTCAAATTTTGTTTTAATGCTTTCTAGATTTTAAGAATCTTTACCGTTTTCATTGCTTTCTATCTTTGATATAGTAAACTTCAGTTTGTTTTCAGCTTTCTCAATGAATTGGATGGTGTATATATTCTGTTTCAAATTCTCCTGATGGTCTGGACTGTGCCTGCTGATCAATACGTATTAGATCATTCACACCTGTCCCTCTTAATTATCTTGATTACATTTGTTAATCCAAGAAGTTTTGCTATAAATTTGGAAACTATCCCAGTTTTGACATTTTTTCATAACCGAACCCAACCGCCTTACCTACTTTCTTGAGCATAATTACAGTGAATTCTAATTGAATGTTTACTCTGTTTCCACCCCCACCCACAAGTAAACGGTAATCTGTTTAGATCAGGTTCTTACTAATTTTTATCACCAAAATTGAAATAGGTGCCTAGCATACCATAAGTATTAATTTTATTTTATTTTGGAACAACTGGTATACAAGGGTGATGAAATTCAGGTTTCTATTAAAATGTCTTATTCAGTTATTTTTCCTTTTGACCATAAGCATAAAAATAGACGACTCTGCCTGTGAATAGAGGCGTATGCAGAGCTGCACTAATTAGAAGCTATTGCTAAGATAACAGTTGCTGATCTCTCATTAAACACTTTTATAAAGTTAAAGTAATGGGTATGCATAGTTTTAAAAATAGTGGAATAGTGACAAATACCTTTAAAAAAAAAAACACAGCAGTATCATGTTGCACCCCTTTTGCACTTCCCAGGCTTAGTTACCAGAAAAAAACAAACAAACTTCTGATTGGATTCTCATGGTGCAACATGTCTTACAAATTCTCTCAACATGATCAACTGCCAGAAGTTAAGGCTCACTTCATTTGTTACCCTTCTTTCAGGGGTTACTATCCCTTGATGCCATATCTCTAGATTCTTGCCAACCATTGTTTCAGATGGGAAAGTAAACTGATCCCTATTATTCCTTCTTGTTCCAAGTGGAACTGTACTGCTATCGTGTGTATGTGAATTTATATATACATAAATGCATATAAATATGTGTAAAATAATATGTACATTTTATATTTAATTATGAATAGAGTGATAAGAATACAAGCTATATCATTTAAATGTTAATATCTATTTATCCTACTCTTTATTTTTCCCAGCATCCTATTCTTGATTTATGAACACAAAATCTCCTAAATCTTTTTTTAATCTCTCTAAAATTTTAATCGGCAACTTTCTTTTTTTATTTATAAGATATTTTCCTTTCCTCAGCTACTCCATCTCTTTTTATAGCATATTGCATTGCTTTTGTTGTCTCCTGATTTTTTTTTAGAACAATATATAGTTTAGCTCTGTTTCTGTCTTTTTCACTCTGCTAGTTTCCTTAGCTGTCCATGATCGCTGGCAGTACCTAAGGCCCTAAAAATCCATCCAGGATGCTTGAGGGCTAAGCCTGGTTCCTGATGTACTTTATTTCAGGGAGATCAGGTAGCAGAGGAGATACATTCAGTCCCCTGGCTAAGATAGTGATGGTGTTACCAGAGCAAGCCAGGATTCGTGTTGTCCATTGCCCTTTTTATTGGCCACTTAACAAAAGATGAGGAGTGAATAGGTATAAGAGTGACTATAATTCAGATCACAGCAACTTAAGAAGGCAGGGGACTCCTGATCAAAAGTACTGCTTCAACAGTCTCCGGTGTTTTCTTTTCTTTTAATTATTCATTTTAGAAAGGAGAGAGACAGAGAAGGGGCGAGGAGCAAGAAACATCAACTCCCATGTGTGCCTTGACTGGGCAAGCCCAGGGTTTTGAACCAGCAACCTTAGCACTCCAGGTGGATGCTTTATCCACTGCACCACCACAGGTCAAGCGGTGTTGCTTTCATAGAGTTCAGGGGATATTAAGGGGCAAACGTCTTTGCAGTTAGTCCTGTAACAATGTGGAGGAGGTGGTGGTTCAGTTGCAGGAATGTGTATCCCTGGCATGTTCTTCTGATGTAACACAGGCTTAATCAACTTTGTTCTATTTGGTGTCTTTGGTAAATCTTAAAGGCCACGGGGACAGGGACAGGTGTCTCCCAAAAACAGCTAGGACTTGGGACCTATGGGACCATTAGTCTCTGGGAATTATGTGTGAAAAGACTCCCTGTTTTGTTTATTTGTTTGTTTCTGTTTGGTTTGTTAGTGAGAGGGTGGGGGACACAGAAAGAGACAGACAGACAGGGAGAGAGATGAGAAGTATCAATTCTTCGTTGCTGCATCTTGGTTGTTCATTGCTTGCTATTTCATATGTACCTTGACTGGGGGGCTATAGCGGAATGAGTGATGCTTTGCTCAAGCCAGTGACCTTGGGCTTCAAACCAGCGACCAGCTCAAGCCAGAGACCATGGAGTTGTCTCTGTGATCCCATACTCAAACCAGTGACCGGGCTGAAGCTGGTGAGCCCGTGCTCAAACTGGCAACCTTGGCTTTTGAACTTGGGTCCTCAGCATCCCATGCTGAAGCTCTATCCACTACGCCACCACCTGGTCAGGTGCTCCCTGTTTTCTTTTTTTTTTTTTTTTTTTTCATTTTTCTGAAGCTGGAAACAGGGAGAGACAGTCAGACAGACTCCCGCATGCGCCCTACCGGGATCCACCCGGCACGCCCACCAGGGGCAACGCTCTGCCCACCAGGGGGTGATGCTCTGCCCATCCTGGGCGTCGCCATGTTGCGACCAGAGCCACTCTAGCGCCTGAGGCAGAGGCCACAGAGCCATCCCCAGCGCCCGGGCCATCTTTGCTCCAATGGAGCCTTGGCTGCGGGAGGGGAAGAGAGAGACAGAGAGGAAAGCGCGGCGGAGGGGTGGAGAAGCAAATGGGCGCTTCTCCTGTGTGCCCTGGCCAGGAATCGAACCTGGGTCCTCCGCACGCTAGGCCGACGCTGTACCGCTGAGCCAACCGGCCAGGGCGCTCCCTGTTTTCTTAGGATAGATACAAAGTAAAGAATTAAGATTGGTGAACTGAGTTTCTAATTAATTTATAGGCCTTACCTTTTCACGGTAAATACTGTGGCTAGGCTTTTATAAACAATTATTGTGACTTAAACTCCCCTAATTGTCAGATCCCTCCCCAATGTTAGATTTCCCCAACAGTCTTGCAAAGCTAACTTTTCGCTGCATTTCAAAGCAAAGGCTGGGACCAACTAAGGGGGAATAGCAAGCAGATTAACTATTTCCCAACCCTTACACAATCTCCTATTCATTACAACTGAAAAGTTAACATTACTCAACTAAAATTTCTCACTTTGAGCTCCCCTATCAATGAATGTAGGGAACACAAAAGGATGCTAGCATTTGAAGGATAGAAAAATGAAAGGATACTGAAGCTATAATTTTTATTAGGTAGAATCTCATTTAATCTCACTTAGTTATCCTTGTGCCTCATGTTATCTCTCTCTAGAAGGGGATGAGACCTGGTGGATGAACCTCTCAGGATGCCAATCTGTCTTAGCTGTAGGAGTAACCTAGCTTTCCATAATATAACTTATATTATGTATATAAACATAATATAATATATATTACATAAATAATATATATTTTATATATAATATATATTATATATTTAATATATATAATACATAATATAATATAATATATATTGATATATAATTTATGGTATTATTTACCATAAATAATACATCAATGTGCTGGGCCTCTTAATGAAGGTCTCATGGAATTCCTTCTACATGTTTCTATTTGAATCCCTTCTCTACTTCATTAGTTTTCTCTATCACCTTATTACTGTATTCTAAAAGCTTATTCAAAGCTCTTAGTTAATATTATCTAATCATATTTTCCTTGATCTTATAGATTAAAAATTATTTTTATTCTTTGAATCTTATTTTAGTGAAGTTTTTGAGGAGGCTGAATAAGTAATTTGTAGCAGTGACAATTTTGAATACATACCAGTTGGATATCCAAAAGGGTTCTGTATTGACATTAGTTTTGGCAATGATTTTTTTGGATTTGATACCAAAGGCAAAATAAACAAATAGGAACACCTCAAGCTAAAAAGCTTCTGCACAACAAAGTAAACCATCAACAAAATGAAAAGACAACCTAATGAATGGGAGAAAATACTTTCAAATCATTTATTTGATAAGGGGTTAATGACTAAAGTATTTAAAGAATTTATAGACCCTGGCTAGTTGGCTCAGCGGTAGAGCATTGGCCAACTTTGTGGAAGTCCCGGGTTTGATTCCCAGGGCTCACAAGAGAAGTGACCATCTGCTTCTCCACCACCCCCTCTCTATTTTCTCCTTTCTCAGCCATGGCTCAATGGTTTGAGCAAAATTGGCCCCAGGCACTGAGGATGGCTCCATGGCCTTACCTCAGTTGTGAAACTAGCTCGGTTGCCGAGCAACAGAGCTGCAACCCAGCTGGACAGAGCATCGCCTGATAGGGGCTTGCCAGGTAGATCCTGGTTGAGGTTCATGCAGGAGTCTGCCTCTGCCTCCCCACCTGTCACTTAATTAAGAAAATAAAAAGAACTTATAGAACTCAATAGCAAAAAAAAAATCAAACAAACAAAAAACAAACTAGTTAAAAGTGGGCAGAGGTGCTAAATAAACATTTTTCTGAAGACAATACCAAGTGGCCAACAAGTATGTAAAATGTGGGTAGACATCACTAATCATCAGGGAAGTGCAGATCAAAATCACAATGAAATATCATCTCAAACCTGTTCAAATGTCTGTTATCAAAAAGACCAGAAATAGCCAGTGTTGGCGAATATATAAAGAAAAAGGAACCTGCCTGCACTGCTGGTGGGAATATAAATTGGGGCTGCCACTATGGAAAACAGTGTGGAAATTCCTCAAAAATATAAAAATAGAACTACCATGTGATATAGAAATTCTATCTAAGTATTTAACTGAGGAAAAAATACTAACTCAAAAATATATATGTACCCCCATATTCATTGCAGCATTGTTTATAGTAGTCAAGCCATGGAAGCTACCTGAGTATCCATCAATGGATGAATGGATAAAGAAAGTGTGATATGTTGTATATATGAGTGTGTGTATAGTTGGTTTTCAACTTTTTCAATGATATAGAAGGTATCTATTATGTTTCAAATTCTACTAATAGTCTGGTCTGTGTCTTCTGTTCATAAAATATTAGATCATTCACACCTTTTCATTACCTTGATTACATAAATGTGTGTGTATAGATATACAGTGGAATATCATTTAATTATGAAAAAGAAATCTTGCATTTGTGATAACATAGATGGATGTTAAGGGCATTATACTACATGAAATAAGTCAGACAGAGAAAGATAAATGCCATACAATCTCATTTATAAATGGAATATTAAGTAAACAAGAAAACAAAACCCCAACCTCATAGAAAGAACAGACTGGTTGTTGCCAGTGGCAGTGGCTTGGGGAGACAGAAAAACTTGTGATGAGGGTCAAAATGTACAAACTTCCACCAGACCAGGTGGTGGCACAGTGAATAGAATGGTGGACTGGGATACAGACCCAGGTTCAAAACCCCAAGATTGCCGGTTTGAGCGCAGGTTCATCTGGCTTGATCATTGCTCACCAGCTTGAGCGTAGGGTTGCTGGCTTGAGCGTGCAATCATAGACATGACCCCATGGTCACTGGCTTGAGCCCAAGGTTGCTGGCTTGAGCAAGGGGTCACTCGCTCTGCTGTAGCTCCCCTGGTCAAAGCACATATGAGAAAGCAATCAATAACAACTAAGGAGCTGCAACAAAGAATTGATGCTTCTCATCTCTCTCCCTTCCTGTCTGTCCCTATCTGTCCGATCTCTGTCTCTTTCAATGTCTCTGTCACACACAATAATTGTACAAACTTCCAGTTATAAAATAAATAAGTCATGGGATATATATCCAGCTTGGTGGTTATACTGTATTTTATAATTGAAAGTTGCTAAAAGACTTTGTACCTATGTATGGTGACGGATGTTAACTAGACTTATTGTACTGATCATTTAGCAATATATTGTATAAGTAACAAATCATGTTATATAACTGAAACTAATATAATGTCATATGTCAGTTACAGCTCAATAAAAAGGAGAGAGAAAAGTTCCTATAGTAGGTAGTAAATGCAACTTTACCCCTACATTTCTTCCTATTAAGCTTCATAGTCAACATGTGACTACATTTTATATTTGTCTGCCCCAAGTCAGGAAAGGCAAGTTTAATTTAATTAGAGGTCAGTTAACCATATCAGAGGCCAGTGCTTATAGCCTGAATAATAAAAAGTTGTGTTTGAAATGAGAGGTTTCCAGGTCCTTAATGAATATTTGTTCTCCCTTCTCTCTCAAATCAGTGGGAGAAAAAAAAAAAGATAATCTGAATAGTATTTATTAAGAATTTTGGTCTTTGGAGAAAAGGTCCATGGGTGCTTTTGGAAATGTTTTGTATATTTATGAAATTTTGGAGAATATGAAATTTCTTTTTCATTTCAAATACCGGTGACTTTTTATGGTTTTAGGCTTTGTCCTGTACCAAAGCAGAACAAAAGGAAACTGAACTTTGAAAAGATTTATCCTTTATTGTAACAATGTCCAACTAGTGGGCCACAAAAAGTTTTAAAACATGCAATACCTGACTATTTAGTCAGGGCCATTGACCTCTTTTTCCTTACATTGTCAAAAAAAAAAAAGAATGACAACAGCCAACTGAACAATAGCTTTCCAGTGTGAGTGCCGTGTTTTGAATGATAAATATATAGGTCATATCACAGAGTTAAATTTTATTGGTCACATCACATAATAAGGTTACATCTGATTAGTTAATTCTTAGTACCAAATCTTTCTATACAAGTATAGGCACTTGATTTTTTTAAAAGTCTTTAGCAAAAATGGTAGGTTGTTAGCAGGACGGTGGCCATGGAAGTCGGAATCCACTAAGGAGTGTGTAACAACTCATCTGCCAAAAAAAAAAAAAAGATAGGTTGTTATTGTTATTTAGTAAGTTAATCAAAATTATACCTATTTTTTCAGACTGGCAGAAAACATAATTTTTTTTTAGTGTGCTGAAGAATTTTAGTATTAGTTTATGTGTAACAGGAGATGAAGAAGATTGAAAGTCACTGCTTTATTGTAATATTTGTAATAAAACATAATTGCATTTAACACAGAAATGTGACCTAACTGCCTTTTATGATTTAACTGATGGTGTAATTGGAATGATTAGTTGAACCATTGTTGTTTATGCTTCTCTCTTATAATTACCATGCAAAAGATTAGAGGATATTAGCAATAAATATACTGCTCCCTAAAATTAGGGGACCAGGGAACGTGCAGATACTCCAGTACTTTCAGCCTTTTGTATAGTGCATTTTCACCAATGAAATAAAAGTTGGTTTTGCATCTCAGTTGCATAATCAAATGACTTTCTTTGACTTCTTGTTTGCTTTTCTGATGTTCTTGTTTAATAAAAAAAAAATCAAATCCTCTTTCCTTTATTACTTCATATTCATTTTGAAATATCACCTATCTTTGTGAGCAGTATATATTCATTCCAAAGAAAAATCAAAGGGGTGCTAATTAGGCTTCTGATGTTAGCTGTTAACTTTGCTGCTTGTTGCCCTGGTGATTGAGAATGTAATACTAGTGAAAATATTGCTCCTACCACTTTACACATGCTCCAGGTAGTGCCGTGAAAAACACATAATTGTCAATAACCATTCATCTTCAGTCTTTTAAAATTTCCATTTCTTTTTGCAATGCCCTGTGCTTCTTTAAGATTTTCATCTCTCTCCATCGCTAGCTGTTGTTTGGTTCTGCCTGTGGGTGGTGAACCCCGTTCCAGATTTTTATAAAATAACCCCCCCACACACACATATATCCATTGTAATTTAGCAGAACAGTTGCTAATTCTTTGGACTTAGTGCCTGATTCACAGATGCAGGAGAGTTATTGGAACTAAACATTACTATCTCTATTTACCATTTCCTCTTTTAAATAGAGTTTTTAATATGAGGATGCCGATTAAATGTGACCAGGTTGAAGCTTCTCTCACTGATACCCATGGCAGAAATTTCTCATTGACCACGGTCATGGATCTTGAATTAAATCTTCCTTATATTATCCTCATGATAGTGTTCTAGGAAGCCACAATCAATCATTAAAAACTGCTTTGAAATTTTTATTTTGAAACAGAATAATAATGATAAACAGTTTGTTTACCTACTGTGTGTCAAACAGTGTATAGTTGGAGTTTTGTGTATATTACCTCTCATTCTGAGAACTAGCTGAGGTAGGTTATGTTTTTCCATCATTCAGTCATGGAAATTGAAGCTTTGAAAGTTTAAGTAACTTAAAATCAGATTGTTCTTTATGAACTCTAAAACAGTTACATCTGCCTCAGAAATCCCTCTTGCTCCAGTAAGCAAGACAATTATCTTAAATGAATGAATGGTGGCAAGGAAGGCTGCAGGTTTCTGAGCAGATAACCTTGTGGCAATTATGAAATCATGCCAGCTAGGGCTGACCATACACAGAGGAATTCCACTACTGATTCTAAATACATGAACAACTTATGCTTGTGATATGTGCCTTAGATTATCAGTCCATCTCCTAAATTAATTTTATCTTTAGGGGAAAAAAATCACCTTCCTGTGAATTCTAATATAATTTTACACTTTATTTTGTACATATTTATTAAGCAAATATTAGCAGATTGCTGTAGCAACTAATAACATGTATTTATGAATTAACTTACACAATTTTGCTTCTTAGTCTTTCCCATGAGGGAAGGTCGTAAGTGCATTCTTTTTAAAAAAATTTATTCTCAGCTTCAATGTGTATGTTTAATAAGTATTTCTTAAATGACTAGAGGAACGTATGATCTGGAATCTTCCCTGAAGACTCTTAGAACTCAATTGGTGGAACTATAATATACATGTTTACAATCAAGAAAAAATGATATAACTAGATATTTGTTTTACAGTGAGTAATACAGTCTGTTAAATGATTTGTCAAGAGAATGGGAATACTAGGTGGGATGGCACGATTAGGAATGCGCCATTCTCATTAAATTTAGATTGCAAATATCTTAGAGTTCAAGTTCGCACATCATTCAGATATGGAACTCGTGACCTGTAGAGAAGAAATAACTTTCCATAAATCAAACTGTTGGTTAATGGCAGGACACAAGCTCATGAGGTAATCCATGTGGACATATTAATTGATTGATGCCCACTTTTAGATAGCGTCTGTATTAGTCAGGGTATTTTCTAGCCCTGCCATAACAAAATAGCACAGACTGGATGGTTTGAACAGAAGAAATGAGTTCTCATAGCTCTGCAAGCTGCAAATCCAAGATCAAGATGTTGCAGGTTCGGTTTTTCCTGAGGTCTTTCCCCTTACCTTGCAGATGGCCTCCTTCCTGTGCCCTCACATGGACTCTTTCCTGTGTGCCTGCATTCTTAGCTTCCCTTTCCTCTTCTGAGAAGGACACTGGTCCTACTGGATCAGGGCCCCACCCATATGACCTCATTTAACCTTAATGACATCTTTCTAGACCCTGTCTCTAAGTACAGTCACATTGAGGCTTAGGAATTTCTGACTGAAGTGTTTTGAGGGATACAATCCTGTCTGTTGGAATGTGCAAGTGTATGCTTTCGGAGCATGTGCCCTTGTTCAGTTTTTATGTTCTTGAGGGTATATATACCCATTAGTAATAAATTCCTCTTCTCTTCAAGTCTCCTGTCTGCTTCAGTTCTTACTGATGACTGTATTTTCTCATGTTCCTTAATATAAGTTGTAGAAGAAAAGAGAAAGATGAAATCAGTTTACTGAACCTGTGTCTCAAGGGAAGAAGATACCTTAGGTTTTTAAGAACACAAGAAATTGCAAAGTTCAAGTGTCTACTTTTGTTCCATTTAACTATGACCAGAACAATCCTTAAAGGACTTATTTTAGAGTAGGGTTTAGTGTATATTCATTTGTAATGTTCCTTAGAAGAAGAGGTGTACTAGTAGAAACTGTAGCTAACAACTGCAGTACAGATATTTTAACCACATCCTTCTGCACAGTTTCAACATGATAGCATATGTCACATGCCACCTTATGTGGGTTCACAGAGCTCCAGGGTCCAAGTACTGTTCCAAATCCTGCAAGCTGAGAAGAAGGGATTTTAATTTGTTGTCTTCCACATGAAATAGGTCTGTTGGCATATAGAGCCATTTCTGCATGTCTGGCCCCTGTTTGCTTGGAGGATCATTGAGAAGTATGGACTTGTACCTACTCCCAGCATTTGATAATCTCATTGGTTCAACAATGCATCCTTTGCTAGTACTTTTAGTAATTTCTGCAGTAATTCTAAAATATCATTGCCACTCGTTCAAAAAAAAAAAAAAAAAAAGCGCAACTCTCTGAATCCTGTTCATACCTTCAAGGCCAGCATTTAGACAGAATAATATCTCTATTAATTCTCTCTCTCCAGTTGAAATCCTGAATTTTAAAAGTATTAAATTCCACCTGAGTGGGCAACAAATCCTGATGACAAAGAGTTCTGTCTGAAAGCGCTGAGAGCTCCCTGTGCCCTGTCACTGTGAATACAGATTTTAATGACAGAAACCTTGTAGGTTCTATAAAGTGAGCCAGAAGAATTTGTAAGCTGTGACTTTGCTACAAGAGTTAAAAGGTAGCCTACCATCAGTTTCCGAATGATCTCTGTATCAAAGCTTATGTCAAGAACCTCAGTTGGAGTAATTCTAATTTAAAATAAAGTTACACATTTTCTGGAAACACAATTGGCAAAGTTCGATTTTCTTTATTCTTCTAACTGTGTGAAATGCTACCCTTGGCCAGTGCCATATGTGAAGGAAGGAAGGATTGGTAGAAGGTGGGAAGATGAAGGACAGAGAGGGAGAAGAAGAGAGAGGGGCCCAGGGAGAGGAAAGGACGCCTCTTAATGAATGGTTGAAAAAGCACAGAGATCTGCAACCATGGCATAGGTAATTTATTTCCTTTCTGTTCATAGAAGATAAGGTCTTGTTTGTTTTTCTAGCTTAAATCAGATAAGTATGACTTTAAAGTAACATTTTTTTCAAATCATATAAATGTGTGTGTGTGTGTGTGTGTGTGTGTGTGTGTGAAGTGTGGAACTAAGCGGTGACAGTAAAGGTGGCAAGAGAAACAGAAGCTTCATCTGAAATATCAGATTTCAGAAATGGATCTAGGAAATCGTTCAAAATCTGTGCTATCTGGAAACATATGAATGTCAAAGAGACTATACCATTTCTCCTTGGCGTTTTCTATTTTTCGATTTTCTCCTCTTTTTTCACTTCTTCCTCCTCCTTTAAAAAATATTTCAGTTTGAGCTCTGAGGTTAACAGATATAACATAAGTCTGATTTTTATTTTCATGCTTTCTGATTATTTTTAAGTGAGAGGCAGGGAGGCCATGAGACAGACTCCTGCATGAACCCGGACTGGGGTCCACCTGGCAAGCCCCATACAGGACGATGCTGTACCCTTCTGGAGCCACTGCTCCATTGCTCCGCAACCAAGCTATTTCAGCACCTGAGGTGAGGCCATAAAGCCATCCTAAGTGCCCTGGGATTTGCTCAAACCATTAGAGCCATGGCTGTGGGAAGGGGCAAGGAGAGTGAGAGAGAGAGAAAGGGGGAGGGGTGGAGAAGCAGATGATGGAGAATCGAACTGGGAGTTCCATACTCTGGGTCTATGCTCTACCACTGAGTCAACCGGCCAGGGCCACTTTCTGATTTTTTTTAAATAGCAACAAACAAGTTGTCAATTACCAGTTTATATATATCAGATATATATACAATATATATACATATATTTTCAACAGGGTCTGATTTTATTTCTTAACAATCCTAATTTGCATACTCAACACAGATTTTTTTTCCTCTAACTTTATCCTCATTTTCTCTGCGGTATTCCTGTATAAAGAAAGCATCTTTTCCCATTCTTTTCAAACAGCATTGCTACAGCCTTTGCTGTCTTTGCATGAACTAAATAACAGATGCTCAATGACCAATCACAATCAGATTTTGAAAGAAGTCAGGTGATTGGTCGCTGATCCTGATATACAGCTGTTAACTTTGTAGTGATTTGTGTATTGAGAAGCTGGAAGAGAAATTTGTGCTTTATTCAGCTACATATAGTTAATAACACCATGGTAAAAAAAAAATTAATTGTGTTGCTGGGGAACTGGTATTTCTATTTATATTGTTCTAATTGAAAATTGCCGCCCTTAGAGCCATACAAAGCAAGGACAGTCTGTACCATCATTGAAAAAAATGGACTAGGCCTGACCAGGCAGTGGCGCAGTGGATAGAGCATTGGACTAGGATGTGGAGACCCAGGTTCAAGACCCCGAGGTCACCAGCTTGAGTATGGGCTCAACTGGTTTGAGCGTGAGCTCACCAGCTTGAGCCCAAGGTCGCTGTAGCCCCCCACCCCAAGTCAAGACACATATGAGAAAGCAATCAGTGAACAACTAAGGGCTACAATGAAGAATTGATGCTTCTCATCTCTCTCCCTTCCTGTCTGTCCCTCTTTCTGTCTCTGTCACACACACACACAAAATATTGGACTAGAAAAATCATGTTTTACAAATAGAGACTAGAAATATTGTTTGTCTTGGCTGTGCCTCAGTGAGGAGGAGAAGAAACAGCCTACTCTAAAAATCTATAAATCTACCCTAGATTTACACAGATCTCCATTAACACAGTGTGTGCAACAAATCACAATGAGCAAGAGTTGGCAAAACTGAAAAGTGCCAAGAGCTTCAGGAATTGAAATTACCATATAGAATATTATAATACTTATGTATAAAGAAATAAAAGAAATGGTTGAAAGTATTAACACAGATATAAATAAAAAGAACAAATTCAAAAGGAACCACATGAGTCTCTTGATTTATAAGCATATAATTATTGTCATAAAAAAGCTCACTGTTAAACTACAAAAGTGACATAGATGAAGAGAATTGATGAATTGGAATATGAATCTGATGAAAATTGGAAACCATAACTTACAGAGCACTGAGCCAGAAACTATAAAATAATAGGCTAAGACATGGAGAACAGAATGAGAGATTCTAACATACGTCAAATTGGAAATTTGGCAAAAGAAAGTAGAGGGAATGATGAAAGCTTGCAGAATTGTTGATCAGATCAATCTTCAATATCAGGAAGTTCACTGGATACCAAACATATAAATTAAAATAAATGCAAATGTAGATACATTGTAGTAAAACTGCAGAACATGTAAAAAAAAAGGGGGTGGGGGAGCTCTGAAAAGCACCCAGAAAGAGAAATGAGTGCCAGCAAATAAACAGTAATTAGAGTGCTGACATTTCAAGGGTAACAATGGAAGCCACCAGAGAGTAGTACAATATCTTCATATTTTAAAGAGGTAACTGTCAGTATAGTTATATACTCTATGATAAATCATCTTACAAAAACATTCATTTTCAAAGAATCAAAAACTGAGTTGGCTACCAAGAATTACTCAGAAAAGGACATTCTAAAAAATATGATACAATCAGAAGAAAAATATCCATACTGAAAGCAAGATATACTATATGAAAAAATGAAATGTGAATAATGTAAATAAGCAATAATACCCTATAATATTTGGGGTTAGTAAATAAATTTTTATCAAACTTAATGGACAGCAGCACCATCTGAAGGAGATAAACATTAGTACACAAGCAACTCTAAACCAAGACAATCCCTCTCTATCATGCAGTATTAAGCTACAAGGTGCTTGGCAACACTCTTATTATTCTAAATCTTTGTGTCAGCTACTGAAACTGAGACCTCCTTCCTCTCCAAAAAAAGAGCATGTCTCATCTGTTATAATTTATACAAAAACCAAACGAAACCAAAATAAGAAATAAATAGTAATAAGCAATCCAGGGATTGAAGAGCCCTAAGAATGACTTAGAAAGCTACTCAGTAGTGTCTGAAAAAGTGTCACATCAGCAAATAGCCAAATGACAGGCAGTTAGAAGCTATTGCTGGAAAGATGTGGAGAAAAGCTACAACAGGTATTTTTAGGAAGTAAGAACCTGTCAAGTTTGCAGAAATAAGAGTAGGTGGCCTTGGTTACAGGTGAAAGAGGAAAGATCAAAGCTGCAGACAAATCATGAGGAACCTTGCAAATCTGTTTCTAAAGTTGGGATTTCCAACCCCCCTCCCCCCCGAATTTGATAGAAGCCATTAGATTGTTTCAAACAGAAAAATGATACAATCTAATTTCCATTTCTAAATCACTGTGGAATAAGGGAGTAAGAGTACAAGAAGTTCAGGAAGGAAGCATTGTCATGTCTAGTGAGAGATGATAATGCTTTGTTTAGTGTTAAAGTAGGGGGAATCCGGAGAACTGGGGAGATTTAGCAACTGTGAGGAGCATAACTGAGAGCACTAAGTGATGAACTGGTTTCAGGAGAAAGCAAAAAGGAGGAATCAAGGAAAACCTGAAATTGTGACTTGAGCACTTTGATGCATTGGATGGTTCTCTTGACTTTAAAAGATTTTTGTTCTGTTTAAACCCTGTGTAGCCCTTAGAGGGGTTCTTGATATTTATAATTTCTGAGCTGTTCTGATTCCGTGAGTTGATGGCTTGATTCGTATTGGTTTCTCCAAGTCCTCTCAGCTCTTCACCTATTTGATTTTTAAAGTGTTGCCAATTGCCTCTCTGCTTTTTTAGATTCCAAAATTATGGGTATTACTATTATAATTTTTATTGAAAGCTCTTAGAAATACCTGGCTCAAAGTATGTACTGTGTGAATGCTAATAATTATCTTCCTATATTTACTAAAAAACTGTATTTTACCAGTTTTTATGGGTTATGTCTGGGAAAACTTTACCATCGTTTCCTTGCCTGTTATGCACAATGTAGTGTGCAGATGGTGTTGTATTGAGTTGTATACATGAAACCTGTATAATTTTTCAAACCAATATCATCTCAATAAATTCAGTTAATAAAAGAAAAGAAAAATTAACAATTGAGTCAATGCACATATTTAATGTAAAGTACATATGTATTTTGTATTATGTTATTTTGCTTTTTCAAAGTCAAGCTGAATTCTGGTACTTGAGTCAAGATGATTTTCTTTTTTTAAAGTACTAGTAATTCCTTTCTAAAGACAACCAAATTTATTATGAAAAGTAAAGCCTCACAGTTAGTAGTCAGAATTTAATAATCTAAATGCATTTATGATAAGATAATTGGTTATTTAAGAAGTCACCAACTTCTAAAACTTTCAATCTATTCTTCTACCTTAGGTTTAATTCTAAGGAGCTTTTTAACATGTGAATGTGGAAGGTCCATGAGACACCACACCTTAGTAGCAATGTTTTATTTTTTTCTCGCCACAGTTACTCTTACTGTTCTCTCTTTCGGGAATGTTACCTCAGAATTTGCATAGTTGATTAATTGTTTACCCCTCACCTCAGTTCACTATCTGCAATGGGGCTTTTTCCTTCTCTGGACCACCCTTTCTAAACAGCACTCACATTACTCTGCATCATGTCTCATCCCATTATTATGTTTTGTCTTCTTTATACCATCGTGAATTATTCACACAGTATAGACTTTATATTACAATCTCATCCTACTTGAAAGTTTCAAGGGACAATGTCTGTCTTGTTTACTGGCGCATTCAACAGCTCCTGACACATAGACGTAATAAATGTTCATTGGCTGATAGAATGATTTCATTGGCTGCCAGATATAACTGGTAAAGCCTCATTCTTACATCATCTCGACCCCAACCTCCATTCTTTTGTGTTTGATATGGAATATGCCAACAGTGTTTAGAGAATTACTTGTCCAAAGTTTTCCTCGTCAGTTAACTGTGGGCAGGGGCGTTTTCCACAAACGGTAATTGTCAGCTGTGATTTAGAACTTAATGGCGACTGTGAGTAAAATGGAAAATGAGTATTTTATTTTAGAAATAAACATAAAATGGACTTATATACCAACTTTTTTTATTTCTTGGAAAAATGCCCTTGATGGCAAGAAAATTCATGATTGTATTTCTTGTTCTCAAACTATATTTTCAGGATAAATTCATACTGTAATATTTATTTTTATATTTACTCTCTAAATTCTAGCCAACTGGGATAAGAAATTAGCAGGCATACACACATATACATAAACATATAATATTTTAAATCCAATTTGTTTATGCAATTGAAACTCAGTTTGTGCAGAGAGATTTCTGGACTTAGTACTTTCATTGGAAGTAAAATAGTTTGCTTAAACAAGAGGAAAATTATAAAGCATGTCAGTTCGTATATATTTTTGAAATTAGAATTTTCAGACAATAATTTAGAACCCACTGATACCATAATAATAACAATAGTTTTCATACCGTGAATATACAGTTTTACAGTTTTCAAAGCAATAGCCTCTTTATATTAGTGGTCAACTTGATAACCTCATTTATCAATTTGCTGGGATTTCTGGATTAGAATGTAATTAGCAAGAATATCCTTTAACACTTTACACTTGGTCTTTCTACTCTTCTTCCTTCCTTTTGCCACATCTGCCCACTTCAATAATCTCTTAGAACTCCCACCTTAAGAAAATTTAATAAAAATGGGTGTGATTGTTTTAAAAAACTGGCTACCTAAGAAGAAACAGTTGTAGAGGCAGGTTTGTTGTCCCCAAATGCTCTTCTATTCTGGAGTTAATCATCATGGCTCAGAAATTACATAAAATCTCTCAAAGTCTACTTTTATCTGGTAGCAAGCTTATTAGAACAGCTATGAACCCAACTTTATAATCCCTAGTTTCTTCCTCCTTAAGGATGCTCCAAGGTTACACACATGCTCCATGTGTTATGCAGGCTATAAGATTGCCCTCTTAAGTTGTAAAAACCACTTGTATTATTTGATGAAAGGTCTAAGAATTGCAGCCCTGGTGCCTATTTTTTGAGCCATAGAAGCTTTTCCACATGGATGAATCTTCATAGAAATATTGCATTTACTATAATCTGTGGTATCTTGGACTCGGCGTGAACATTTGCCTGACATGAGGACTCTGTAAATGAAATCATCATTGTGCTCTTCAGTACTAAATAGAAAAGAGATATTTATAACAGTTAAATTGCACTTTTAGGTGAAGTTCAGTCTATGTCCACATTTGCCAAAGCTTGGTCCTTGAAATTCTATTAAATATTTAAAGAAAAAAAAGGGGAAGAGTGATCAAATGAAGTGGGAACTTGCTTTTTAATAATATTTACTATCCTCTAATCACCACTGGGATGGATAGTAATATATAGTAAAAAGCATATTGAAGACACAAATAGGTTTTTATTTCCAAGAACTGTCCAAACTTGTTTTAAATACACTAATTTTCAACAAATATATACCAGCATACTAAAAAATAATTTGATAAGACATGCTCTGAGAAATTTCAACTGACGAATGGATCATTAAACCTACATACTGTATGGTGTTTAGCTGTGAGATTCTTGACTTATTTCCACTTTTGATATGGTGTCTTATGGACATCCCACAATCACATGTTAGCATGCTTCTGATAATTAAACTCAAGTTAGCATAGTGGATTGGCTGTTTTAGGAAATCACTGCAGTTTTTATAAAGGGTCACCCCATTCTGAATGAGTTTAGACCAAGGTTAGTCAACCTTTTTATACCTACCACTCACTTTTGTATCTCTATTAGTAGTAAAATTTTCTAACTGCCCACAGGTTCCACAGTAGTGGTGATTTATAAAGCAGGGAAGTAACTTTACTTTATAAAATTTATAAAGCAGAGTTACAGCAAGTTAAAGCATATATTCAATAATAATAATTACTTACCAAGTACTTTCTGTCGATTTTTGCTAAGTTTGGCAGAATAAATCATTATAAAACAACTTACTATAGTTAAATCTATCTTTTTATTTATATTTGGCTGCTCCTCTACCGCCCACCATGAAAGCTGGAACGCCCACTAGTGGGCGGTATGAACCAGGTTGACTACCACTGGTTTGGACTATTAAATCCTGAAATCTAACCTTTCAAACATTATGTTTTCACAATTATTTCAGGTTTCCTTTAGAGAACAACTACATTGAATAAAGAAAACATCCTAAAACAAGTTCCAGGTTTTAGCCTGAACTAGGAGAGAAAAAAGACACAGTATTTAGACTCCTGATTAAATATGTACATTGAATACTCTTTGATTATTTCTAATTCCATCATATCTGGCAAAGATGTGGAAATAAAGGATGGTAAGTAATAAAATACAACAAAACAATAATAATGATAGCTAACCCTTATGTAGCATATACTTTGTGTCAGGCATTGTCCTCAGTGCTTTACCTGAAAATAACAGCCTGCAGTAGATGTCCTCACAGTGTTGGAATCTGGAAAAAGATGATAAGCAAGAAGTGACTAACCTTAGACACGAGGTAGGTAAAAAACTGAGAATGCATGGAGAATCCAGCAAATCCAACAGAAACCATGCCTGTCAGCCCTCAGAACAACTAAAAAATTGTCAATTCCAGGAACCTCTGGAAGGGCTAAATGGATAAAAGCTTAAACAGGATTAGCTGAACATCTTTTTTTAAAAATTTTTAATTTATTGGGTGTATATAGATTCTAGTGTTTCCCTGAATACCTCCCCCCTCCCCCTTGTTCCCCACCGCAAGAAGAGACCTCCTCCAATGCATTCTAGTGCCTATGGTGCAATTCCCAGTTTTTCTTGCTTCCTTCTTTTCCCTGTCTTCTGAAAACAGTTCATCACTTAGCTCTTTCAGCCCTACACCCGACAGAAGCCAAAATTTTCCAGCTCTCCCTGTTCACCAATTTACTCTAACGTTAGGCCAAGCCACTGCCATATCTCACCTAGGTTAACGCAGCAGCCTCCTGATTGGCCTTTCTGCTTATATTCCTACTCCACACACTCCATCCTTCCTAAGTTTAGTAGAGTTTAGAGTCATTTTCAGAAAGGTATCCCAGCTGGTTAAACATGATGGCTAGCTCTCTGTCTTCTCCCTTTGAGTTGGCATTTCAGGTGTGTGAACGTTGACCCTGGCAGTTCTACTGCTCCTGACTTTAGTCTCTGATCCTATTCTCCCACTTAATCATTTTCTTACCTCTCTCCTCACTCTGCCCTTGTATGCTTAATCTCGATTTTTCTCAAGTTGTTTAATGAATTTAAAGTATCCTTTTTTTTAAAAAAAAGAAATCTTGCTTAAATCTTATTTATTCTTAAAAACTTTTCTTACATTATACTAATATTTTTAACTTAAAATTATAAACAATTTGATACTTGAGATTTATATGGAAAAACATTTCATATATAGCTCATAAATAAATAAATGATAGGCCCTGGCCGGTTGGCTCAGTGGTAGAGTGTTGGCCTGGCGTGCAGAAGTCCCGGGTTGGATTCCCGGCCAGGGCACACAGGAGAGGCACCCATCTGCTTCTCCACCCCTCCCCCTCTCCTTCCTCTCTGTCTCTCTCTTCCCCTCCCGCAGCTGAGGCTCCATTGGAGCAAAGATGGCCCGGGCACTGGGGATGGCTCCTTGGCCTCTGCTCCAGGTGCTAGAGTGGCTCTGGTTGCAATGGAGCGACGCCCCGGAGGGGCAGAGCATCGCCCCCTGGTGGGCAGAGCGTCGCCCCCTGGTGGGCGTGCCGGGTGGATCCCGGTCAGGCGCATGCGGGAGTCTGTCTGACTGTCTCTCCCCGTTTCCAGCTTCAGGAAAAATAAATAAATAAGTGAATTAACTGATAATGAATAGATTGAACAAATTAGTGATCACAATGAGGATGTTGGGAGCTAAGTTTCTTACTGTTGGAGAAAGTATTTACAAACATAGAAAACAGGAAAGCTAGCCTGACCAGGCAGTGGCACAGTGAGTAGAGCACCGCCGTACTGGGATGCAGAGGGTCAGGGTTGAAACCTCAAGGTCACAGGCTTGAGCCAGATTTTTTTTTTTAAACAAAGATCTTTTTATTTTAAACTTTATTTATTTATTTATTCATTTTAGAGAGGAGAGAGAGAGAGAAAGAGAGAGAGAGAGAGAGAAGGGAGGAGCAGAAAGCATCAACTCCCATATGTGCCTTGACCAGGCAAGCCCAGGGTTTTGAACCAGCGACCTCAGCATTCCAGGTCGAAGCTTTATCCACTGCACCACCACAGGTCAGGCCATTGAGCCAGGTTTATCCAGCTTGAGCACGGGCTCACCAACTTGAGCGCAGGGTCTCTGGCTTGAGCATGGAATCATAGACATGACCCCATGGTTGCTGGCTTGAAGCCCAAAGGTTGCTGGCTTGAGCCCACAGTGGCTGGTGTGAGCAAGGGGTCACTCGCTCTGCTGTAGCCCCCCCACTCCAGTCAAGGCACATATGAGAAAGCAATCAATGAATGACTAGGTGCCACAAGGAAGAATTGATGTTTTCATCTCTCTTTCTTCTTGTCTGTCTGTCCTTGCTGTGCCTCTCTCTGTCTCTCTGTCTCTGTCTCTTTCTCACTAAAAAAAAATTAAAAATAAGAAAAAGAGAGAGGAAAGGAAAGCTAGAAGTAACCATTAGGTCCTTTGGAAGTTGTGTTAATTTCACATTGCTGCTACAACAAATTAGGACAAATTTAGTATCTTAATTTATACTCTTAATGTTCTGGGGGTGAAAGTTCAAAATCATACTTACTAGACTAAATTCAAGGTATCAGTAGGACTCATTCCTTTTGAAGCTTTTAGTGAAGAACCTGCAGTTTTATCTTTTCCAGCTTCTAGAGTCTGCCTGGATTCCTTGGCTCATGGCCCCTTTCTCTTTCAAAGCCAGCCGGTTAACATATTCAAATCTATTTTTAATGCTCTGACCTTTGTTTCCATCATCAGATCTCTTCATCTGACTCGTCTACCTCCTGCTTATAAGGACTCTTGTCTCATCTGGACAGTTCAGATTTCTTCTCCCATCTCAATATATTTAACTTAATCACACATTTCAGGGATTAAGGTGTGGATAACTTTGAGAAGGGTATATTATAGATATTATTATATATAAATATTATAATATATAATATATAAATATTATTATATGTAAGTGTTATTATGTAGTTATTATATATATTCTTCCCTCTCTGGTCTCTAAAATTCTCATTTCTTATGTATGCAGAGTCCTAAATATACATACTTTGATACATGGAAATTATATGAAAAGAATATTTAAGTACAGCATATATTTATATATTCATATTATATATGTGTGTATATATATACTTTAAAAGATATGTGTAGAAGTATATAGATATATATTTGTAGGAATATGTATATCTGTGCGTATACAACTTTTCACTTTTTCTGCTGAAAGAAACTAGAAGCAAGGGAATGCAAAGTTAACAAGCACAGCAAGTGCCCAGATTTTGGTTTTAAATACCATCCTCCAGTGAAAGAAACCAGGACTCCTTTGGAAATGTTCATAGTGAGACAGGAAAAATAATGATAAACTTGGAACAGCTTCTTGTGCTAGGAGGTAAGAATGTACTGAAAATAATGTGGGGACATATGAAAAAGACACAGGCCACATCCAGGGAAATTTTAGCATTAAAATAAATAATGACAATAATGAATAAAACTCATTGAATAAAGTAAGATATTGTGGCTCCATAGTAACATAAATAAATACAAGTAAATATATATTTAAACTGGGAATAAGGGAAGGATCTTCCTTACATTGCAATGCAAGGTTATCAATTTAGAAGAGATATGGAGGTGGAAGGTCTCCTTTTAATAATCATCATAGTACTAGATAATTCAGGGGGAATTTTCAATAGAGATTAAGGCTGGTAGGAGGAAATTTAGTGAAGAATATAATTTATCACAATCTGATATTATCTTCTCACAAAATACCAATGAATTACAAAAGAAAGGTGGCGGTTTGATTGAGGAGGAACCTGGAAGACACCATGATCAGATGATTTGTGTTAGCAATGCCAGGTACAATATGTTGACATCCTGAGCCTACTGATTCAGTGCACTGACAGGAATACATTATTTTTACGGCTTTACTGCCAGAAATATTTTGTAAAAGATCAGACAAATTCAGGTTGAGGTTCATTCTACAGAATATAAGGACTTTAATCTTTAAAACTGTCAAAGACGAGAGTTATTCTGCGTTGGAAGATACCAGTAAGACAATACAACTAAATACATGTTCTTGGATAGTATCCTGGCCCATAAAGGAAAAAGAGACATTGCTGAGATAATTGATAAAATTTTAATCAGATCCATGGATTGTACAGGAGCATAGTATCAATGCTGATTTCCTGACTTGAAATATTTAATGTGTTTATAAAGTAGAAAAGTGTGTGATATGTTTTGGTGAGGAGGAGACAATCAAATATGCAAGTATTTAGGGGTGATGAAGCAGCATGACAGAACCTCTCAAAAGGTTTTGGAAAGTTCTCATAATAATAGTGTAGAGAGTAGAGAGAGTTGGGGGGGGGGGAAAGAATATTAATGAAAACGTAAATGAAAATGTAGATTTGTCCAAAATGGTAGTGATAAAGGTGATAAAAGTAGAGTCTGAGACTATCCAATTCTTTCTTCCATGCATCTTAACCTTTCTCTTATTATGTCTCTTTTCTTCCCTGTCTTGCATTCTGTGTAATTTAAATGCAGAATCTCAGTTCTTTCTTTAGTTGTATCTATTCTACTCTATAACTTCATTGAGTTTTATATTTTAATAATTATGCTTTTATTTCTAAAATTCCTTTAAAATTTTTTCAAAGCCAGTGTTTTATAACTACTTTCTTTTTTATATTTTTATCCTAGATTTTATTTTTAAAACATTTTATTCTTAGTTACATTATGTTCTGTATGTTATTATTCCAAAAAATGAAATATATGATGATAGAAAAAGTTTGACTTTGAGTAGTGGGTACATGATGTACTATACCGATGATGTATCATAGAATATACACTTGAAACACATAATCATATTATCCAATATCACCCCAATAAATTTTATTAAAAAAAAACCATAAGTATCTAAACTTATGTTTTTATTTGTACAGATTTTCATTAGTAAATATTCATTTCTTTGTTTCTTTGGGTGGTCATTGTGGTCTCTTACCACAGATTATAATTGGTGGGAGTGCTCAAGGCTTAAACCAAAGATGCTTTTCTTTAGAGAGAATCTGTAATTTGTGCTGCTGGGAGCCAGGGGCAGTGTGCCTGGACCACCTTTCCCTGCTTTCACTGCATAGGCTTCACGTACAAATTGCAATTTCAGCTCCTCACTTTGGAGTGGCCATAGTTCTGTCTGTTCCAGTTCCCGATCATAGTTATTTGCTCAGGATTTTTAAATTTGATTTACTATGCTGTGTTTTGACCCATAGAATATTTTATTACATCTTGCAAACTGAGAAACACATTAAAATAAGTTTTAACTAGAATCAAGTAGTACTTTATCTTGACTTATCTTTCACTAAGCAAAAAGAGGAATACTGATATGTAATATTTTATTCTTCTTTAAGTGACTGTAGGTCTCTTTTAGATAACATCAATATTGTATATGTTTATGTCTGGACTTTAGCACTGTTCCATACAAAACAATTATGAAGTGAACAACAAATGAATTAATGAAGATCTATTTAAAATCTCTTCTTTCACAATAGAATTGCATGTGATATCTTATTTAAGCCTTCCTAATATATTATGACTAATTGTTTTCTCATTTTATAGATAAGAAAACAGTCTGAGAGAGTTCAATCAATTGTTTAAAATTAAATCTTATAAATGGTTTTATTATGACAGATTTTTAATGTCTCCTAGTCATAGAGTCACTTGAAGGCACTGCCTATGACCCCCATTAAGAGAATGCCGTAATATACATAAAGGAGGATTGAGGCATAAACAAGTTAAACAAGTAAATATTTAACTGTGTACATGCACACGTATTCTGTACACAAAAACTTTTTCTACATAGTTTTCTTTCTTATATTTTTCTTGTAAGATTCTGCCATGTAAACTTTACCCAAATGGAGTAAATGTGGTGCATTCTGTACAATGTTGACAATTGAAGGGAATGTTAGGGAACATTTTATATTTGACAAAGGCTAAAACTCAAGACAAGTCTATAGGTCTTCTTGTATTTAGAAGGCAAAATCAGTGCTTAGAGGGAAGCTCCACAGAATTTCTTCCTAGGCAGTAAATCTTTAGGACAATTTTGTTTTATATGTTAAATTAATTTATAAACTCCTGTATTGTGATTTATTTTCTATTTCCATAGCAACAAGATTTAACCAGTGTCAGAAATATAGCAGCAACTACTCCAAATACAATTCTTTTGTTTTTATTAGGAATTATAGAACCTAGAAACAAAATGGTACAGCAAGGTACAAGAATATGTACCGAGGCATCCTGGATTCAAATCGCGGCTCTACCACTTACTCTGTGGTCTTTGGCTAACTTAACCTCCCAGTGCCTCTGAATAGAATGTGAATATTGCAAATACTTATCTTATATGGATTTTGTAAAGGTTAAAAGTGAGTAAATAGCCCTGGCCGGTTGGCTCAGCGGTAGAGCATCGGCCTGGCGTGCAGGAGTCCCAGGTTCGATTCCCGGCCAGGACACACAGGAGAAGTGCCCATCTGCTTCTCCACCCCTCCCCCTCTCCTTCCTCTCTGTCTCTCTTCCCCTTCCGCAGTGAGGCTCCATTGGAACAAAGATGGCCCGGGCACTGAGGATGGCTCTGTGGCCTCTGCCTCAGGTGCTAGAATGGCTCTGGATGCAACAGAGTGATGCCCCAGAGGGGCAGAGCATCGCCCCCTGGTGGGTATGCCAGGTGGATCCCGGTCAGGCACATGCGGGAGTCTGACTGCCTCCCCGTTTCCAGCTTTGGAAAAAAAAAAAAGTGAGTAAATATAGCTGAGTGAGTGAATGAATAAGTAGCTCCAAGATTGACACATAATTAGCACAATGTATGTTTTTTTAAAAATTATATTTCTCCAGCCCTGGCCAGTTGGCTCAGTGGTAGAGTGTCAGCCTGGCATGCGGGAGTCCCAGGTTCGATTCCCGGCCAGGGCACACAGGAGAGGCTACCCTCTGCTTCTCCACCTCTCCCCCTCTGCTTCCTCTCTGTCTCTCTCTTCCCCTCCCACATCCAAGGCTCCATTGGAGCAAAGTTTGCCCAGTGCTGAGGATGGCTCTGTGGCCTCTGCCTCAGGCATTGGAATGGCTCTGATTGTGGCAGAGCGATGCCCAAGATGGGCAGAGCATCGCCCCCTGGTGGGCATGCTGGGTGGATCCTGGTTGGGTGCATGCGAGAGTCTGTCTGACTGCCTCCCCGTTTCCAACTTCAGAAAAATACAAAAAAAAAAAAATTATATTTCTCCCACCTTGCCAAGCTGTCCTGTTCATTTTCAAATGGGCATTCTGAAAATCAATCATTATACAATAGAAACCATTCTTTAGAGACCTATGAACTTTTACTAACATTTGAACAGAATTTTCTGATTCCTATAAATATTCTTACTTTATAATCATAAATATGTATTAAATAACACACGTTTGCTAATTTTGTCTAAATGTTGAATATCTCTAGGTACTTTTTATAGTGTTTTATCTTTTCAATTACGCATCCTGAAAATGTATTTTTTTTAATTAAAGATTCTGAGGAACATTGAAATTCTAATTTTGTATATAAAGTATTCTGCAAAATTCTAAAATTAAAAGAGGTTTATAATAAACGATGTATTTTTGAAATGTTACAATGAGAAGGTATTGTACACCTCTGCTGCCTAACTCAAGGAGTATGTACTGAGCTGTTCTGGGAAGCTAAGTGTGTGTGTTTTGGTCTGCATTGCGAGGGAACTCTTGAAAGCAGATATAAAAGATAAATAAGAAGGGGAAAAAAGAAGGCAATCAGTAATCAATAAACCACTCACCATTTCCTGTCTTAGGATGGTTTGTTAAGTGTCTTCAAACTGTTCAAATCAAATAGAAGTGGTTTTGTGGTTGGCAGAGAGTAGTCTGATAAGTTCTTGAAATATCTCCAGGACTGCCTTTCAAACTCCCTTTAGTGAGGCTTTACAGTAGGGGTCAAGAACCTATGGCTCGCGAGCCAGATGTGGCACTTTTGATGGCTGCATCTGGCTCGCAGACAAATCTTTAATAAAAAAAATAATAACGTTAAAAATATAAAACATTCTCATGTATTATAATCCATTCATTTCCTACTGCTTATGTTCATGGTTGCGAGTGGCTAGAGCCAATCACAGCTGTCCTCCGGAACACCACCAAATTTTTATTGGATAATGCATAAAGTACATGGGTTGTTGTATGGCTCTCACGGAATTACATTTTAAAATATGTGGTGTTCATGGCTCTCTCAGCCAAAAAGTTTCCAGACCCCTGCTTTACAGAAATGTGGTGTTGTGAGGTGGCAAGCAAGAGAAGGAGAGACAGAGGGAGAGGGTAAGGGAGACGGAGAGGGAGACTTAATTAATTGAAAAGATTAGGTGACTTGTAATCGCTCTTTAAACTGAAAACTGGTTTAATTGTTTTGTTCTGGACTCAAACCTAGCTCTGTTACACACTAGGTGTTTGACCGTGGGTGATGAGGACTCTCTCTACCTCACCCTAAAAATAGGAATAAAGATACTCGGCCAGATTGTTGTGCGATTAAAGTCATGTGAAAATGCTTTATAAATTCTAAAATTTCCTAGGTAAAATAAAGGAATCCAGTATCCATATCTATCTTTTATGAGTCATGAAGATTTGCCTTAGAATTTCATTATGTAATTTTGTAAGTTTCTCAGCTGCCTTATTAGACCTGGGTTTTAGTGTTTTTGAATGTTTCATTGATTTTGTTATTAAAAAGCCCTCAATTGTGCTTTAAAATGTATGCTTTTGATTGAACAATTTTGCAACTCAATTTCAAAACTATTTGTATTTTCTTCTTTTTGAATTACTTTCTAGTTACTTTTTAATTGCTCTTATTTACTGGGACCTTGATTTAATAACATACATTATTAAATAGTTAAAGAACGCATTATTACCTATGTTAATCTTGAGCTAATTATAAGTAATTTATTATTTGTGTTAATATTGTGCTAATTATTGATTTACTATATTTGATAATATTTATTAATAATAATCTTATATTGATAAATAATTAAATATTGACATTTTGCCAATCATATGTGTTATTAATGTGTTTTAGTGTGTCATTTTCTTTTTAAATTTTTATTTATTTATTCATTTTAGATAGAAGAGAGAGAGAGAGAAGGGGGGAAGAGCAGGAAGCATCAACTCCCTTATGTGGTTTGACCAGGCAAGTGCAGGGTTTTGATCCGGCGACCTCAGTGTTCCAGGTCAATGCTTTATCCACTGTGCCACCACAGGTCAGGTCTAGTGCGTCATTTTCTTTTTATCTTATTTTATTAATTTTATACATATATTTAATTTCTGTATATAATTTTAATTTTGGTTTTGTCTTCTTCAAAATGTTTCCACAGAGCTGGTAGATATTTTCTTCTTTCACCTTTGCTATTTTTTAATTTTTTCAATATTTACCTTTTTAAATCATCTGGAGTTTATTTTGAAAGGTAGAAAGAGTATGATTCTGACTTAATTGAGCACCAGTCTTCTTTTACCTCTCACCTTTCTAAGATCTGTGACTTGGTTTTTTCTGGTTCTCTTTTTTATAATCTGTCTTACTTCTTTCTTCTCTCCGCTTTTCGTTCGTTTTTACTTCCTTTTTCTTTCTTGTCTCCTTCTTCTCCTTTTGTTCCTTCAATGTGAGCCATTATCTTAAATCATTGGTCAATTTTCTCTCTGTATTATTCTCCTGAAAGACTTATCTCCTTATACTTTAGTGTTTACTTCTTTAATTTTTTTTCCTCCGTAGCTGTGACCTTCAGTAAATTAAGTCCCCCATTTCTGTTTGCCCATTGAGAACTTTACTTCTGAAATCTTGCTTTTACTGCAGATGCAGCCTAGAAAATGAAGTTCACTTCTTTCCCGTAATGAGTTACCCCTCTAAACTACCTTAATTTTCTTAGACAGATTTTCCTTATAATAATTTGTGTGTGTGTGTGTGCACGTGCACACACATACACACACATATTGAGAAGAAGATAATGGGTTTTAAAATTAGAAAATCATCGGTGGTGTCCAGAAGGAAAATCTAGCCTTACTTGCAATAGAAGTCAGGATAGAACTAAAATGATGTTATCAATAAATAAAATTAAATGTGATGAATAAGATCTAGCATT
This sequence comes from Saccopteryx leptura, assembly GCF_036850995.1. Classification (NCBI taxonomy): domain Eukaryota; kingdom Metazoa; phylum Chordata; class Mammalia; order Chiroptera; family Emballonuridae; genus Saccopteryx; species Saccopteryx leptura. The sequence continues at coordinate 34,959,695 of NC_089503.1, read as the reverse complement.
ATAGCCTAGAATTTTGCATCTGGTATCATAAAAATGCCATTTCTTTAAAGCCTGTTTTAGTTTGTAAAAACAAAAGTTATCTAGAATTGAAAAGAAAAATCAAAACACTAAAATAGCAAAGGATCTCAAGATTCCTCTGCGAAAGGTATTTGTTTTAAACAGTGAAACTGAGGTTTTTCTGAAACCCCGTTGTAACATAGCAACACGATTTCTTTGTTCAGTCCCTTGTGGATTGTAGCACCTCCAGTTTATCTCTTGCCTTCTCATTCCTTGGTTTGTTTCAGCTCTGAAATGCGGAAGAAACCTGTTCTCTTCCATTTTTCTCAATCATTGGTGAAAAAAGTTTTCTTTTGAAAGTAAAAAGTGCTGTACAATGGTCTTGTATCACATAAGAAACTTGTGATAAAATCCTGCAGGACTCAGTAAATACCGAGGAAAAGCGCACTTTGAAGATGCCCTGGTGAAGAGCCACGTAGAAGCTCCGACTTACGGCCCATTAAGGGAGAGTGTACCCAGAATCACACTGTATTCAGGGATCTGGGCGCACTAAATTTTTGCGAAGACAAGTGGTATTAAGTCATTTTTAGAGCAATCTAGAGTGAGTTCTTGCAGGAAAATAAAGAACTTTCAGTCAGTTTATAATCAAGGGGAATGGACTTTGAATTTTCAAAAGACCCCTGTGGGTTTAGAGAAGAATACTAGGAAAGGCTGGAAAGAGGTAAGAAAGTAAATTCCAGGTGCATGGACAATGTTTTATCACAGAATGTGACCGACCCAAAGCAAATTTAACACAATGTGAATATTTGTCAAATATGAAATTTTACTTGATGGGTAGATCATCACTGTATCATTTCCTGTTCTTTTTGTACATCTGATTTTTACAAATGAGAACAGACCATTTTAAATGGATTTTCACATGAGATTATGTGGTGTACTGCAGCATGGATGATTAATATTAGAATTAAGTGAAAGTGATTGTAAGACAGGAATAAAACGTAAGCAATGCTTTCGTTATCTGGTAGAGAGGTGGGCCTTCCTCACAGATCCTGGCAGGATGTGTTCTGCGAACCTCAGCCATGTTATTCATGTAAATCATCCTAAGACTTGTGTACCCTGGTGGTATGCCATTCATCAGCCTCTGGAAGGAAAGATGAGAGAAGATCACAAATAATTAAAATGTCATTAAGAAACTGAAGTGAGCCTCACCTGTGGTGGTGCCGAGAATAAAGCATCGACCTGGAACGCTGAGTTTGCTGGTAGAAAAGCTTGGGCTTGCCTGGTCAGGGCACATAGAGGAGTTGATGCTTCCTGCTCCTCCTCCACTTCTCTCTCTCTCTCTCTCTCTCTCTCTCTCTCTCTCCTCTCTAAAATGAATAAGAAAAAAGGAAATTGAAGTGAACCTACTACGTAGGACTGGAGTCATGTATGTGGAGACTTCTGAACTCAGTCTAGAAAGATGACTGGAATTGGAGTAGGTGGGGGGATACAGAAGGGAGACAGACCATTCCAAACAGATGGATTGGTGAAAGCAAAGTCATAGAGTTGAGAATATAGAGTATTTGTAATTCCTCCAGCTTGGACTTCTCCAGTCCGAGCACTCCTACTTGGGAGAACTCAAAATCTGGAGAGATAAAACTGTGTCCAGACTCACTTTTGTTCTCCTCCAGAGTCCAGATTTACCTTCTTCTTTCCACCATTTTTTTTCTGTGAGCTTCAATGAATCTTTTAGCACTAAAGACTTAAGAATTGTAGCTATTCTTTGTCTTACAGGCATTTGCCTTTGAAAAGAGGCCCATGGTGAAGGATGGTGCTTTCACTTCTAAAGCACGCTCATTAGAGTAACCTTTCTTTTTTTTTAATTTATTTTATTTTTTTATTTTTCCGAAGTTGGAAACGGGGAGGCAGTCAGACAGACTCCCGCATGCGCCCAACCAGGATCCACCCGGCATGCCCACCAGGGGGCGATGCTCTGTCCATCTGGGACATCGCTCTGTTGTGACCAGAGCCATTCCAGCGCCTGAGGCAGAGGCCACAGAGCCATCCCCAGCGCCCGGGCCATCTTTGCTTCAATGGAGCCTCGGCTGCAGGACGGGAAGAGAGAGAGAGGAAGGAGAGGGGGAGGGGTGGAGAAGCAGACAGGCACTTCTCGTGTGTGCCCTGGTCGGCGGGAATCAACCCGGGACTCCTGCACACCAGGCTGACGCTCTACCACTGAGCCAGCCAGCCAGGGCCCAGAGTAACCTTTCTAAAACAACTCTACCATTCATCTAATAGACTTCAGTTACCTCCTATCAAATACAAGAAACTTATAAAACACAAACTCCACAGCAGGACTTTCAGACCCCTAATGATCTGCACTATTTCATCAAGTTCTCTCCCCTCCACATGCTATAGCCTCGCTTAACACCTGCACTTCCTGCTGCCTCCTTGAGCGGTGCTGAGTGCTGGGAGTAGCCAAGGGCCCGGGGCTGACCTGCAAGCGGAGCTCAATTACAGGCTTCACCATTTACCAGCAGTTTTAATTTGGGGCAAATTATTTCCTCAGGGAACTTTGGTTCTTCATTTGCAAATGATATAAAATTATTTAGTGTTCAGGATGATTGTTATATTTAAATGAAGTACACATAAAGTGCTTAGAAGATTTTCTAGAGGTATCAAACTCTCAACATGATTAGCTCTGTTTGTTCTTACTCAGCTTTGAATGGAGTGCTTTACTTTTGTTGGTTTTTGAATGAACTCAGTCTTTCTCCTTTATCCCCTGCCCTTATACCTCCAAGCACATCATTTTACATATATATGTATGTATATATATATATTTTTATTGGAATGACATTGATCAATAAGATTATATAGGTTTCATGTGTGCAATTCTATGATCTATCATCTGTATATTGCATTGTGTGTCCATCACCAAAGTCAAGTCTTCTTCCATCACCTAATATCTGACCCCCTCTTTTTAATGGTTTAACCGGACACATTGATCCTGCCCTAACCACACTTGAAAAGGAAGACATTTTCCTTTTTCTCTTCTGTGTTTCTCCTTTTCACAGTGTCAACTGCCTTCCTGGAATGTGAGATATGTTATGATGACTTCTGCATTTAAATTATTTACTTTCTGCAGTCTGCAAAAGGCTAAACTCTTCATAAAATAATAACACTTAAGAAGGCTAAAAAAAATGCATACATTTCTAACCATATAAAGATTGAATAAATTCCTTAGATAAAATAAGTTATCCGTTGTTCTTATTTTTATTTTTATTTTTATTTTTACAGAGACAGAGAGTCAGAGAGAGGGATAGATAGGGACAGACAGACAGGAACGAAGAGAGATGAGAAGCATCAATTATTAGTTTCTCATTGCGACCTTTGTTGTTCATTTATTGCTTTCTCATACGTGCCTTGACCGGGGGGCTACTGCAGACCGAGTAACCCCTTACTCGAGCCAGCGATCTTAGGCTCATGCTGGTGAGCTTTGCTCAAACCAGATGAACCCGCGCTCAAGCTGGCGACCTCGGGGTCTTGGACCTGAGTCCTCCGCATTCCAGTCTGATGCGTCATTCCAGATCCACTGCGTCACTGCCCAGTAAGGCTCCCTTAATCTTTATTACCTTTATCCTTATTGCCACAATGACACCGTTGTGGTAAGGTTTATGTTTCTACAGATAGTGATTCCGTAAAGTAGAGAGTATTTGCCTTTGTGCTCTGAATCTCGGGCACTGACCCAAACATTTGATCTAACTTTAATATGCAAAGTCATCAAGAAAAGTAGTTTCTGTTTTTTACTGGATATGAGCTTATAGTGGATGGCTGGGCATTTTCATAATCAAATCTAATTCTAAGGCAGCAGTCAAGTGATCAGGTATGCCAACACAGACATACGTCAAGGCCCAAGTGTACAGGGCATGAAAAAAGTGATAGAGATTATTCTAAGCAACTCTCAAATTGGGGAGGGGGTGTTTTTTGAAAATATAAAACAGTTGTGAAAAACATTTTCATATAAAAATCACTTGTAGCAAATTTTATCATATTTATTTGACATATCATTTTTTAGGCCTTGACCAAAAGATATACATATTTGAGAGTTGCAAACATACTGTCAATTTAAGAAACATTCAAACCTGTAGAAAAATTTTATGAGCTTAATTGAGCCAAATTGACAATTGCTAGGAAGCAAAATTTCAACACCTTGAGACTACACTCCAGAGAAGAGCAGTTTTGCAACCCTTTTTATACATTAGAATCAAAGAAGCAGACGTGGTGAGGCTACGTGAAATCCATTGGTCGTAGATTAGGGAGGAGGAAGAACGCTATGCGGGGAAATCTTTGAGATTGAATAAAGAATAAAAAGGAGCCCTGGTCTGATAGCTCAGCTGGTTGGAACATCATCTGGGGCTTGGAGGTGGCCGGTTTCATCCCCTGTCGGGGCACATGTAGAAACAGCTCGATGTTCCTGTCTCTCTCTCTCTTTCCCTTCCTCTCTTGCTAAAATCAATCAGTCAATAATATTTTTCAAAAAAGAGTAAAAAGGAGAGACTAATATCTCTTTTACAATGGTGGGTGTGGGAGAGTTAACAATGAACATTTATATCACATAGAGATGGTATTTGGGGCAAAGATAACAGTAAGGAGTTCTGTGGTCTGGTTGCTTTCGTGTTGCAGTGTTCTCTGAGGGGTCTGGAAAAGCAGGCTTACCTTCCAAGGGTATGTTATCTTAGACGCAAAAAGGCAATAGGCTGGCTTGATTAAGGTAAAGATTGAATTTTGTCAAGGAAGTTACAGTCCCAGGACCTTTTATGTTCAAACCATCTTATGTGGTTACTTTCGGTCTCTGAGTTGTTAAGGTCTGCCATGCAGGCCTCCCCTTAGAATGTGGCCCCTTTCTGTACACACTACCCATAGGACATTTAGTATATGGCATGTTTTTTATTCCGTGGTTTTTCTTTAACATTTTTCTTTCATTAATATGGCTTTCTGCCTGGGAATATGCTAAGGGCTGAAGATACAGTGGTGAACAAAGCAATATGAATTACATATGAATAATGCATACATAACGCACAACTATGTCTGTGTATGAATATATTAAGCAGTGAAAGAAAGTGGTGTTTCTGTTACTAAGGAAGGAAAGCACATGGTTAGTAAGGACTCCCGGTGTCTAAATTCAGGGATACAAAGGTGATCTTGAGAGCTGAATAATTAGATTTTTTTAAAAATAAATTTTAGACTTCTGCAGCATTAGGCTTTCATTCTAATTTCAATCTAAATGCAGCTGATCATTTGTTTCTTGCCATTCGAATGCACCAACAACATCAGCCAGCTACATAAGATACATAAGATTGCACTCCTACATAGTATGAGACTTCCCCTCCCTTAGTCACATTTGTCTATATTTTGCCAACTTTCTTGCTAAATTTTCTGCTTCTGTGGCTCATTTCCCACCAACTTTACTGTGAGATGGGAAATTTAAATTTCCAGCACTCTTAAGATTCCAAAGTGTCCATTTCATTGTATTCTATAAGACTTTTTTTTTAAAGCTATACAGTAGTCCCTTGTTGTTCATAGTGTTGCCTTCTGTGGTTTCAGTTACCCATGGTCAATCCTGGTCTGAAAATATTAAATGTAAAATTCCAGAAATACACAATTCAGAAGTTATATATCAGGCGATATTCTGAGTAGCTTGATGAAATCTGTTAATTTTTTTTTATCAATTGATTTTTAGAAAGACAGAGTGAGGAAGGGAGAGAAAGGGAAGGAAGAAGGGAAGCATTCATATGTTGTTCCACTCAGCTGTGCATTTTTTGGTTGCTTCCCATGTGTGCCCTGACTAAGGTTCAAACCCTCAACCTTGTCGTTTGAAACTATGCTTTAACTGATTTAACAACTGGCCAGGGCCTTGTGATGTTGTCTTGTGAAGTCTTTCTCTCTTCTTCCTTGGATGTGAATCATTCCTTTGCTCGACATCTCTACGCTGTATGAGCGACCCGTTTAACTGTCATGATAACACAGTGCTTGTGTTCAAGTAACCCTAGTTGACTTGGGTTGAACAATTATAACAATGTACTATAATAGTTGAACAATTATAACAATGTACTATAATAAAACTATGTGATTGCCCCAAAGCCCTTCACATAGTTTTATTATAGTACATTGTTATAATTATTTGATTTTATTATTAGTTATTATAGTTAATGTCTTACAGTGCCTAATATAGAAGTTAAACTTTATCGTAGGTATGTATGCACAACAAGCCTTTGAATAATATTTTGTCCTTCTATTCCTTTCATTATACTGTCATGAGGAAAGAAAATTGATTCCTGGCAAGGACTACTGTCTGTGTATAGTGTGCATATTATTCTCATGAATGTGTGGGTTTCCTCTGGGTGGTCTGGTTTCCTCCCACATCCCATAGACATGCACATGAGATGAAACTGGCATGCCTTCAGCATCCCAGTCTGAGTCAGTGCGGGGGTGGGTGCGATGCCCCAACGGTGGAAGACCATCCTGTCTAAGGTGGGCTCCTGCCTTGTGTCCTGCCACTTAGTGCTTTGGTGTCTACCCACCCATGACCCTGAGCTGGAATAAGCAGGTTAGAGAATAATTGTCAAACTCATTTTTAATAATCTTTCTTAAATGTATGCATAGCTTGCTTTTATTTCAGTGTTTAATATTAGAAGTGATTTGGGTTTTAATTTAGAAGTTTTGTGATGTATTTTCCTGAGCAGAAATATGCTGTAAGAATGTTTTTGTGACCAACAATATGCCACAAGTGAAGACTTAACTGTATTTGAGAAAACGTATTGTATTATATAAAGGGTTCCGTGTTATCCCAGATTTCAGGCATCTACTGGGGCTCCTGGAAAAAATTCCTCATGGATAAGGGGAAACTATTTCATTTTACTTTTTCCTAGCTTAAAAAAATTTTTTTTAAAATATGGTATACAAATTTGTGTTGTGGAATTGGGGACTTGAAACCTGTAGAATTATATTAACCAGTGTTGCCCCAATAAAATTTTATTTAAAAATTGTATTAATTTTTTAGAGATAAAAACATTGATTTGTTATTCCACTTATTTATGCATTCATTGGTTGATTACTGTATGTGCCTTGACCAGGTATCAAACCAACAACCTTGTCATGTCAGGATGGTCCTCTAATCAAATGCCGGGCCTCCCTGCATTTTTTATGAGCCAAATTTATCAAAATTTTGTCTTTTCTAACAGGACTTGACTAAAAAAACAAGAATCAGTCATCATATAGAAGCATTTTAATTGCTTTTTAAACCTATTTCCTCTAATACTACACTTGAGAAACGTGAAAATGAACTGACATCTGCCAGGTCTGAAGTAATTGGGTCATCAGTACCATATGCTCCACTTTGGGGATGGCACACTTTTTAAAAACCAAGTAGTGAATACTTTGGGGTTTTTTAAATTCATTTTTCAATTATAATGGACATAGAGTATTATATTAGTTTCAGCTGTACAACATAGTAATTAGACATTTCTATACCTTACAGAGTGATCCCGCTAATAACTCTAGTACCCATCTGACATCATACATAAATATTGCAATGTTATTGACTATATTTCCCAAGCTGTCCTTCACATTCTTGTGATTATTTTTATAACTGGCAATATTTTGGGTTTTGCAAGCCATATGGTCTCAGTTGCAACAACAGAATTCTGACATTACAGCCTGAAAGAGCTGTAGATGATATATATGAACAGGTAAACATGGCTTAGCTATCAACAAAATTTTATTTACAAAAACAAATGGCAAGTCATATTTGACCTGCAGACCATCGTGGACTGACCCTTACTCTAACTCTTTCACTCAACCAGTTCCACATGCTAGAGTTTTTACTTTTAACCCCTTGCCTTTCCTAAGTAAATTCTAATTTGATAATTAATTAAAACCTAATTTAAAACAGTTTAAATAATGAGGAACATTTACTTTCTCACTCAACAAACTACTCCAAAATAGAAGTCCTTCAGAATTGTTTAATGCACCAATTTACTAGCTCAGTGTTTTCAACAAAGATCCGTGTTGTATGCAACTATCTGCTCTACTATCTTTAGAGTCTTGTTCTCGACCTCAGACTAATTCCCTTCATAATTACAACATGCCTGCTGCAGTCCCTGCTGTTAGGCATAGACACGACATCTCATTGTAAAAAGAACCAGTATTCTCCTTATTTCTTCTTTCCAGAGTGAGAAAACTTTCCCATATATCCTTACGAACGTACTTCCTTTCACTGTCCATTGACAAAAACCGAGCTGGGTGCTCATTTGTAAGCAAGTCATGGTTAAAAGAGATGGTGTTACACAGCTGACTTGGGCTTCTCAAGTATACCCCCGACTGAGAAGAGAGTCATCTTATTTAAATGATAATGCTTGAACAAAATCTGGATCTTGATTGTCCTGATGTGGCAGTGGGATTTTTGGTAGAAAGTCAATAATATATACTCACGGTTTAGCTGTTGGCAAATTATTTCCTTTGGAAAATATCTCAGAAAAGGAATGAATTCATCAAATATTAGGCATGTTCTTATCATTCATGCTTACATATTTTTTTAAAAGATAAAAGAATGTACTTGCAGAATAAGAACAGATTATATATAAAACAATTTTTTCAATTGTAAGGTCGGCGGATAAAGGAGAAAGGTCAGGCCCGAGAACTTTGGCTAGGACCGCTGTTGGGCAGATAAAATGTATTATGCTCACTTTGTTAAAGATGCCGTTGCCCAGGTGATATTAATGTGTGTTGGGGTGGGCTAAAGGCAGGCAGAATCCTTGTAGCCTGGGGCTTGGTTTTGGGATTAAGCCTTTCCTACTCTTTTTGATGTAGGGCGGTACAATCCAATCATGCCTTAGAGAAGTGACTTTGTATTAGAGACTTCCCTGCTTTGTATATTGGATTAAGAGTTTGGATTTCTACACTATAAAATGGGGACGAAGTGGGAGCTTGGGCTCTTGGTTCCTGGGATGATTAGCATGAGAGAGCAGAGGGAGCAGAGCAGAGAGCAGAAAGAGGCCATGTGGCCAGGAGAAGCAGCCAAGATAGCGGAGTGCTGAGTGAGATGCCAGTTTGTGCAGTTTGACGCTGAAGAAGGAAGGAGATGGGGAACAGAGGTGAATAAGTCTGTTGAGCTAGAAACCTTTGATTCTAGGAAACTCGGATAAGTCGGTGGCTTTGTGAGCACTGAATGTGAGTGGGTTTTGGAGCCCAGTGTATATTTTTACTTGCCCGCCGGGTGCAAGCTAGAATTAAAGATGACAGCCCATCAGTTCTTGGCTCCATTGTTTCTTTACCGACTGTCCGAATCCAATGCGAACCTGCATGGGCCGGGCTGCTGTGATGGTGGCCCTGGCCGTGGCTCCTGGCTTTACAACCGCCCACAACCAAGCGCGCCAAAAGAAACTTCCGAGGAGCCCTTTGGAAAAAGAGCGACACCTCTATCAGTCAGTGAGATTTCACCAGTCATATTAGCTCGACCACCTTAGGGACCCTTTAAATATCTCTCACACTGGTCACACCTTGCGACTTCTCTGAGCCGTGCCCCCCCACCAGAGAACCTCATTGGGCAAGAAGCGCTCAGTACTCAATAAAGCCTTTTATTATTCCACACTTCGCGACTCTGGCCCCTTTCTTCCTTCTCGGTGGGGAAAAATATTTTACATCAATATTTCTACTTATTTTTATGTAAATTTTTAAATTTTTCAAATACAATTGACATTCAGTACTATATTAGTTTCAAGTGTAACATACAGTATATATATGAATTGTAAAACATGCCATAGCATCCAGAGTCCATTGATTAGAAAGTTGTAGAATCAAACATGTCTATAATTGAGTGTTCCAGTTAGTTCCCTGATATATAACAACTTATTTACCTCTTTGCCTTTATTATTTGTTCCACTATTTTGCATGCTTATCTCTGCCTTCTGCAAATAATATGCATTCTTCAAAACCCAACTGAAATGATAACTCTTCTTTTACTACTCTCCTTACTTGGAACTAATGTCAGCTATTTCTATGTTCTGGGCTATTTGAACAGTGTTGACAGAATGTCCCTTTGTATTCAGTATTAAATATTTTCAATCAAATCTGATGTCCTATGAACTTTAACTTTCTAAACTTCCTTTTCCCTTTTCTCTAGTGCCACAGCAACAACTATAGTTTTTTGTTTGTTTGTTTTGTTTGTGACAGAAACAGAGTCAGAGAGAGGGACAAATAGAGACAGAGAGACAGAAAGGGAGAGAGATGAGAAGCATCAATTCTTTGTTGCAGCACCATAGTTGTTCATTGATTGCTTTCTCATATGTGCCCTGACCAGGGGCCTACAGTAAACCAAGTGATCCATTTGAGCCTTGTTCAAACCAGATAAGCCTGTGCTCAAGTTGACGACCTCAGGGTCTCGAACCTGGGTCCTCCACGTCCCAGTCCAAAGCTCTATCCACTGCGCAACCCCCCTGGTCAGGCGCAACAACTATAGTTTTAAAGCCACTCTCTCTCCCATAGATAACTGGAGTAGCCTACTCATTTGCTGCCATGCCATCACTTGTATCCTACTCCCATCCATTCTCCACGCTGTAAAGATGCACTAGACTGTGTCACTCTGCAGCCTAAAAGCTTGCAGTGACTCCCCATTTCCTTTAAGATAAAGTCTAACCTCTTCAGTAGGTAATGCCAGGCCATTCAAGAGCTTTCTGCTGTAGTTCTAGCTCTGTGCACTGTCCCCTTTCCATCACTTTCTGCTTTATTTTCCAGTAATACCAAACTTTTCCGTCTCATCCAGATGTTTCTACAGTATTCTCTCCGGAAAGCTCTACTCTCTTGTTTTTTCTGACTAATTCCTAGTTATTCTTCAGGTACAGCTTAGATGTCTTGTAGAAGACCTTCCCAACCTCAAATTCCCACCATAAGTTTGGGTAAGAAGCCCCTTCTACATGCTGGAAAAGTATAGGGCACTTGTAAAGGCTTTCCTACCTTGACACCTGTCACACCTTAGTAAGTATAAGTACTTATACATTTCAAAACTCCCTTTTATCTAACTTGTTATCTGTAACTTGAGCTGACTCTATAAGTGACACATAGTTCAATAAGCATGGAAATACTGAGATGAAATGCACTAGTTTAATGTTTACTTTTTTCCATAAAATAAAGAAAAGGGGATGTTTTGGAGCTGGAATCAGTAAATGGTCGAAGAACGCATGTGAAATTGTTTATCCATCCCTATAACACTAGACTGTGACTCACCATATCTACTCTATATAGTTTAATGACCAGACCTTGGAGGGGCAACACTAACGTGAATCATGCCAGTACATTAAATTCACTGTATTCATATATTGTAAATTTAAGTACTGAGGTATGTGTAAGGGAATAACAAGACATTTCTGTCGATGTATAAACCACCATGAAAGCAATCACTATCATCTATTTTTCCCTCAGTAGATTATTTTCATCTCATTGTCTTGTCTCTGTTTGTACCTTGGCAGGGATATTAAATTATGTATGAGTAGATGGCAATTTATGTGATGTGTTCTCTTCCTTTTGTTTATTGAAAAATGAAGTAGCAATCAGGATGATGACATGAAACTCTTAGAGACAAAACATGTGGCTGACTGTGAATGTGGTTCAGTAATTAAATGACTGCATGTCAGTGATAGTTATCAATACCGTAGTCATTATCTTTATGGTTGTAAACCTCCTGATCCCGAGTTTTTTTCCTTGACCCTGACACATTTATTATTTCATGAACTCCAAGGATGAATTGTAAAGAAAAAAATGCTTTTTGACATTTATACATGTAAATTAAGCTTAATGGGGTGTTATTCAGTATTCAAACATTCCCCAGTATTCACTGAATAAATACCTTTTGAGTATCTACTGAGTAAACTTATAAAGTGCCTATTATGTGTCAGGGATTGTGGCCTCAATGGTAGTCTCACAAAGAAGCTGTAAACAAGCCAGATCTCTTGCTTTCGAGAGCCTTATCATAGAGCAAATATGCACACAATAATCAAATAATTACAGGGAGAATTATTTAATTACAGTGGAGATAATATGCTTCTATTTGAAGAAGACATAAGCAGGGGAACTCCCTTTAATTGAGGTGGGATCAGAAAACATGTCCTGAGTAGCTGGAAGTAATCTCTTTCCTTTGTCATATCAAGAGCTGGTGATATAAGCAGAATATTACATGGCGTAACTGAGCACAGATTAATAGTTAATTTTGAACTGAATCCCAAATTATCACCTTTATAGGAAATGAAAAGAGATGATGTGGTTTGGCAACACACTAAAAAACAGTTTTAGAAACCAAATCTTTGGAGAAGAAAAGATTTAAAGGAGAAGTGATAGCTTTCTGCAGATATATGAAGAGCGGTCATGTGGAAGGAATACTGCATTTATTTTTTGATTTTCTGAAGGGCAGAACAAGGGAAGCATAGGAAAGAAGATATTTGCTTTACACATGTAAGGATTTTTAAATTTTTAAAGTTTATGTAAAAGTGGATTCTGTAAGTCAAAACACCAAGGTGTATACCAGAGGCACAGGGGTAAATAACACCCACTTTCCAGTTCCAGGAGCTCCATTTATTTGTCCATCCATCCATCTATCCATCCATTTGTTCAGTTTTCTTTTTTTTTAAAAGATTTTCTTTCTTTTTTTTTTTCCTTCCTTTCCAAGTGAGAGGAGGGGAGATAGAGAGACAGACTCCTGCATGGGCCTCAACCGGGATCCACCAGCAACCCCCATCTAGGGCCAGTGCTCTTCCATCTGGGGCCATGCTCCCAACTGAGCTATATTTATCCCCTGAGGTGGAGGCTCCATAGAGCCATCCTCAGTAACCAGGGCCTGTGCACTCGAACCAATCAAGCCATGGCTGTGAGAGTAAAAGAGAGAGGCAGAGAGAGGAGGGAGGAAAGGAGGTGTGGAGAAGCAGATGGTTGTTTCTCCTGTGTGCCCTGACCTGGAATTGAAGCTGAGACATCCAAATGCCAGGCTGATGCTCTATACTGAGCTAACTGGCCAGGGCTTAAAGAATTTTTTTTCCTGTGAGAAGTGAAGCAGAGACAGACTCCTGCATGCACCCTAACGGGGCCCACCTGGCAAGCACAATAGGGAGCAATGCTCTGCCCATCTGGGGACCTAGCTCCGTTGATACTGGAGCCATTTTTTAACACCGGAGGCAGAGGCCATGAAGCCATCCTCAGCACCTAGGGCCAACTTGCTCCAATTGAGCAATGGCTGCAGGAGGAGAAGAGAAGAGAGAGAGAGACTGGGACATCCACCGGGCCAATGCTCTACTACTGAGCCAACCAGCCAGGGCCAAGAATTTCTTAATAGCTGGAACTATCTGAATGTGGAACAGGCTTCCCTGGAAGAGGCACTGAAAGTTTGAAGTAAGAATGACATAATCTAAGCAGAACTGCAGAGTCTAATGTGAGAGCAGTATCGATTGAAATGTCCATTGTTTGGATGTATCTATTATTTGGATGGGTGCCCCATGTAATCAGGATGCCACTGGCTGTCAGAATAAGTTTTGTTTTGCTTTCCTAGAACCTAAGACTTCTGAATCTGAGAGAAAGAGTTTGTACAGTTTGAGGATAAATCAACTGGCTTAAATTATATTTTTCTAGAATAGAAGAGAAAATTCTTTTAAATACAATGAAAGCAGAGACCTCCATTTGTAACACCTGTCACATGGAAAATCAACTCAGATGTAGCTGAGGACTGAAATATTTCATTCATTTATTCAGCTATTTGCTCACTCTGCCAAATGCAGACCATGGTGTCCACGATTGGAAGGTATAAAGATAAGTTAGCTGCAGATCTTGACTGCAAGTAGCTTTTAGTCTAAGAGAGAAGACTGATACGAATGATTAAGACTGAGTGCCGATGAGGAGACATAGATTCTAGCAACATGTTAAAGTTGATTTCATTAGCTAAGGGTTGAGAAGTTTGCCAGTTTGAGAAAAGTGTTTATCATTTCCACTGTTTCCAACAATTACTGCAGTAAAACTAATATTTCTTTTGGAGATATGCCAATCATAGTGCGAATATTATGAAGTATTGTAAGTAGGCCTTATGAAATGGAAGTTATTTCAGATTTTTAAAAATACATTGATCATGCTAATACAAGTTTTCACTTCATTAAGTACTGTTTATAGTGATTTAAGTCAAAACACTAAGGAATATAATTACAAACTTCATCCAGTATGATCTCCAAGTGACATACTAGCATGTTTGTCAGCCCTTATCGAACTCTTCTGTACTTGTCTTGCTTCCTTCTTATCATGTCTGTTCATTTGCTCAGTCCAGCAACCTAGTTTTGCTTTTTTCTTATTCTTTATTATTTGTAACTTTATGTGTTCTTCATGATAGGTACAAATAATTGTATGTCTGTTTGGATGCATCTTTTTTTTTAAACTTTGTTTAAATTTTATTCATTTTATTTAATTTTAATATTTTTGTTTTTTTCTGAAGTGAGAAGCAGGGAGGCAGAGAGACAGACTCCCGCATGTGCCCAGCTGGGATCCACCCAGCATGCCCACCAGGGAGCGATGCTCTGCCCATTGAGGCTGTTGCTCTGTTGCAGCTGGAGTCATTCTAGCACCTGAGACAGAGGCCGGGGAGTCATCCTTAGCACATAGGCCAACTTTTCTCTAATGAAGCCTTGGCTGCTGGAAGGGAAAAAAGAGATAGAGAGAAAGGAGAGGGGGAGGGGTGGAGAAGCAGATGGGCGCTTCTCCTGTGTGCCCTGGCCGGGAATCAAACCTGAGACTTCCACATGCCAGGCCAATGCTCTACCGCTGAACCAACTGTCCAGGGCCTTTATTTATTCATTTTAGAAAAGAGAAAAGGGAGAGGATCAGGAAGCATCAACTCCCATATGTGCCTTGACCAGGCAGGCAAGCCCAGGTATTTGAAGTGGGGACCTCAGCATTCCAAGTTGACGTTTTATCCACTGTGCCATCACAGGTCACGCTGGACACATCTTTTCATTTGTTCTATTGTCTTCGTGGCTTTTCAAGTCAGGAAGTTAAGTGGGCACTTACCAATGTATGTGGTTGATCCTGAAAATTTAAAGTGTATTAATTGGAAAATTAAATTAAATCACTCATATGTCTGTTAATTTTAATATAATCTCAACAACAAGCATTTTTTTAAATTTTAATTTAAAATTTTTGAAACATTACAAAGTTGAGAGCTAATGGAAAAATTTCATAGGATTTAGAGAAATACAAATCTGGATTTGAATATCAGCTCAACTGTTTGTATGAATTCAAGCAATTTAAGCCTATAATCTAAGCTTATATTTTCAGCCACCTGTCAAAGGATAATGATAAATTTTGTGCAAGCAAAATTATATCTGAAATAAGTCATACAGAAAAGTTAAGAACCATATGATTTCACTTATATGTGTGATATAAAAATGAAAGCAATAAATGAACAAACAAAATAAACAAACAAAACCTCATAGACAAAGAAAACAGTGTGGTACTTACCAGAGGGAATGGGGGATAAGGAGGGTAGTAAAGGGTAAAGAGGATCCAATATATGGTGATGGAAGGTGATTTGATTTAGGTAGTACACACACAATTCAATATACAGACCATGTATCAAAAAAAATGTATACTTAAAACTTTTGGCCCTGGCTGGCTTGCTCAGTGGTAGAGCATCGGCCCAGTGTGTGGAAATCCTGGATTCAATTCCTGGCCAGGGCACACAGGAGAAGCACTCATCTGCTTCTCCATCCTTCCCCCTCTCCTTTCTATCTCTCTCTTCCCTTTCCGCAGCCAAGGCTCCATTGGAGTAAGATTGGCCTGGGTGTTGAGGATGGCTCACAAGGGCTCCACCTCAGGCACTAAAATGTCTTCGATTGCAAGGGAGCAACACTACAGATGGGCAGAGCATCGCCCCCTAGTGGGCATGCCAGGTGGATCCTGGTCGGGTGCATGCAGGAGTCTGTCTCTCTGCCTCCCTCCTTCTCACTTCAGAACAATACAAAACAAAAAAACAATAAAAAACTTTTATAATCTTATTAACCAATGTCATCTTTATACATTTAATTTTTAAAAAGAACATATGCATTTAAAACACTGTAGTCTTATCAATATTATGAATTTAAAAAAAAAAGAAATATGTCTGACATATAAATGCCTTAATGAATGTAATCATCATTACAAGTAATATTGACTAAAAAAACCAAGAAAGTAAAATGAAAGATTTGATAAATAACAACTCATAAAATCATAAAAATGATATGTAATATTCTGAGTCTATACAGTTTAACAGGTAATTAAAGAATCTCTTATCACTGTAGTATAATGAAGCAATATTGCTATTGATATAATACTCTTGATAGTTATTTTAGGATTTTTAGTCTGCGAAGCTATTTTTTAAGGAGTATGACTGGCTCTTGATGTACTGAAATCTATGTCCAGTAAATGTAAAGCACTGGCAGTCTATTGTGGGGGAAATGAACAAGCATTTATGGTCCCTGACCTCAAGCATTTATGGTCCCTGACCTCAAGGGGCTGAGTACAATAGTAAAGATATAGCTCGCTCACACAAATCACAATGCAAATAGAAATGACCATTATTGGCTAAACAGTTTTCAGTAAAGGGTATAAAAATTCAGAAGAAAGAGATTTTACTTTTAAGGACAGAATAAAGGGAGATTATATAAAGGCATAGCTGTTTATGGATGCACTATTGGGTATATTAAAACTGCAGAGAAGGTAGTGGCATGGAACCACATTCCTCTTTAATCAAAATTTAATACCTGGTTTGTTTTGCTCCTGATCAACCTCTAATGTCATAAGTTGAATCAGACAAATCTCTCTGTATTTCTGAAAAGGAATGTTGTAGGTAGTCACTCCTGTTCCAGAAGCCAGGAGTCCTTTTTAAGAGATGTGACAAGACAGTATATTTTACATGTGTGCCTTACAAAGAAAATGGCAAGAACATTCTTAACTCATTTTAGGTCCCATAACAGCCATGAGCTATATTTACTCATCGGTGCTGAGTCCTGCTCTGGCACTATGATGCCCATGGTGCTCTCAAAAACAGGAAAGGGAAATAAAGAAAATTATGTTTGGTTTTGTCACACATATTTGCACGTTGTCATTCTATTATCCCTGAATGCCTTCTCTACCAGTACTTCACTGAAGAAATTACTTCAAATATTTTTTTAACTAGAGATAATAATTAGATTTTTTTTGTGTGGTGTATATTTTAAATCCCTTAAATAAGAATATCTCAAAGCAAATATGACATGCATTTTAGGGAAAACTGTTATCTGAAGATGGCTTAATACATTTCTTTAAACTTGTCTAATTTTTCCACATTCAGTATACGATCTCTATTTTTGCAGAAAAGAATTGTATTATTTTAACCTATATGTAGAAATAGTATAAATTTCAGCCTATTTTAATATGATAGAGAACAAATTTAAATTTTGTTTAAAATAAATATAATATGAAACTAACTTCTTATTTTAGGAGGGTATTGTAACACAACCCCAAAGCACTAGTGTCATAAACTATATTTATGTACATTTTCATTGACTCAATCTTTGAGGTTTTGCTGCTGTGTTTTTGTTGCTGTTGTTATTTTCATTAAAAAACAAAACAAAGGAATAGAGTTGGTGGAAAGAATTTATACATAATGGCTCCTGCCCAAGTTGAGAAGACTTAAATTGGAAAGTGGTTAAAGTAGAGATAAAAATAAGTATGATGATTTTGAAATAAAGACCTTGAGACTTCTTTTAGAAACAGAATGACAAAACTTAACTACTGAAAACTATAGAATATTATAATATTGGAACTGAAATTGTCCAGAATTTGGAAGGTAATCTAAATTTAAGGTTGGAGTAATCCCATGATTTGGGATTTTTTTTAATGTACAGTACTTTTTTTCATAATTGTCAAATCTTATATTAGTTGGGCCAATTTATTTGTTTTGATTAAGAGAAATTTATTTATGACTTAAAGGCGTGATTTATTTTATATTGAAACTACACTTTTAACCCAATACATATTTGTGGTCATAAAGAGGCATTCACGGATATTGTGCTAGATCCAAACTGATCATATATTATTTGAGATAGCTGTGAGAGAAAGAATGTGTGCACGTGTGTGTGTGTGTGTGTGTGTGTGTGTGTGTATTTGGAAGTCACTTGAGCCACGTTAAGGCTTTTGAATTCTCAGATCTACCTAGAATTTCTTTAGAAGTTCTTGCATATTTCTAGAACTATTCGAAGACCCCTGTAGCAATTGGCATAGAGAAACACACTATATGCTATATCTGTTAGGAATTTCAGAAGATGGTATTACATCTGAACCTACTCATTTACATAACTGTAAAGGGCTTGTCAGGCCAACTGAAGACGTGGAGATGCAACATTCAGAGTTTCAGTGCTATACCCTGAACTGTGTGTGTTACCTTTCTCAATTTCACGTCATCTGTTTGCCCACTGCTGCCTTTTGACTGCACAGGTCCCATAATCCGGTCAGTGAGCCAAAAAAGAAAGTAACTTTCACTGAAAATGTATACCTGAATCAGAAACGATATAGTTCCTACTAAAAGAGGCAAAATAGCTAATGGGTTCCTGTCTTTTGAATGTGTTTGACTTTGCATTTCTTTCCTTTTCATTGTTCTCATTGCAAAAAGTGGCACTTCCTTATCCATCAGTCTATTTTCTTTTCAAGGAATAAAAAAGAAAGTTCTAGAACATTTCTTTGTTCTTTTGTGTGGTACTTTGGAAGAAAACCTATCCAGGACCAGTTTTTCCTTGAATAAAGGCACATGTTCTCTTTTCCTTTGTCTTTGAACTGGGCATTAAATCTCTGCACAACGTGAGTGATTTTGAAAGCATTCTTTTCTATAATGTCAATTTCAATTTTTAAATACATTATTCATTCTATGATGACAAGATTAGAACATTTCTATTCAGATAGCTTTTAAAAGAAAATTAAGAGGTTATGAAACTCCCTGGAGGTTTTTGACATTAGACTTTGACTGAATTAAATGATTATTCTTAAATGTCTTACTGTTATAATGATTGAAGTACTCAGCTTTAATTTTGTATAGGTTGGCAGCTGTTTTCTTATTAATTTCCATTTTACATAACAAGTGGTCTTACTCTAGATATTCTAATCATATTCTTGATAAGATTATTCAAACTACTTTTCTTCTCAAAAATATATATAGATGTATACAAAAGCTATTTTGTGTTCCTAAGATATTATTTGAATGATCTTATTTTGTTGTCCCTTAGACATTTTTTGAATGATCTAGACAAATAATGTGCACATAGAATTTTTGAAGATTTGTAAGCATTTCTTGTGGTAAAGTTAAGACCCAAGGTTTATTTTCTTTTTTTATATATATTTTTTTTCCTGAAGTTGGAAACAGGGAGGCAGACAGACTCCCGCATGCACCTGACCGGGATCCACCTGGCATGCCCACCAGGGGGCGATGCTCTGCCCATCCGGGGTGCTTCTCTGCTGCAACCAGAGCCATTCTAGTGCCTGAGGCAGAGGCCACGAAGCCATCCTCAGCACCCAGGCCAACTTTTTGCTCCAATGGAGCCTCGCTGCGGGAGGGGAAGAGAGAGACAGAGAGGAAGGAGAGGGGGAGGGGTGGAGAAGCAGATGGGCGCTTCTCCTGTGTGCCCTGGCCGGGAATCGAACCCAGGAATTCTGCACGCCAGGCCGACGCGCTACCACTGAGCCAACCGGCCAGGGCTACTAGGTCCTCTTTGCCATGGAGATGGAGTATTAGAAGAGAGGACTTTGCAGTTGCCCAATCAAAACTGCTTCTTCTTGCATATCTGAAAGTAAGAATGCTATAGTAAGAAGAACATAGTTTGGAGATTTCATGGTTTTAAGTTCGGTTGTTTGCCAATAACAAGGCTGAATGTCTCTAAGTTAGTTAACTTCTGTTTTCTTCTTGCTAAATATTCATAATTAAAGATTTGTTTTAGGATTATTGTGAGAATGAAATATATCAAATATCACCTAGGAATTCAAAGTTGGTTCATCACTCAAAAATCAACTATTATAATTTACCACAGTAACAATCTTGATAAGAAAACTACATGATACATAAATAGATGCATAAAAAAACATTCACCATCCATCATGATAAAAACTCGAGCAACTTAAGCATAGAAAGAAACTTTCTCCATGTGACTTAGGACATTTCTGAAACACAGCTAGTATCATACTTCATCACAAGAGAATGTTTGCTTTCCTGTTAATATCAGGAACTTGGCAAGATTGTCTGCTTTCACCACTCCAACTTAAATGAGATATCAATTCACACCAGTCAGGATAACTATCATCAGTAAATCAACAAACAGTATTGGCAAGGGTGTGCAGAAAAGGGAACCCCTATGCATTGTTGATGGGACTGCAGATTGGTACAGCCACTGTGGAAAGCAGTATGGAATTAACTCAAAAAATTAAAATGGAACTGCCTTATGACCCAGCAATTCCACTTCTGGGAATATGTCCTAAAAAGACCGAAACAGCAATTTCAAAGACAATATGAACCCCTATGTTCATTGCAGTGCTATTTGTAGCACTGGATCTGGAAACAGACCACATCCCATCAGTAGATGAATGGCTAAAAAATTCATTTTATACATTTATACAATAAAATATGACCATGAAAGAGATCTTAGCTTTTGTGACAGCATGGATGGACCTGGAGAGCATTATGCTAAGTGAAATAATTCAGTCAGAAAAAGACAAGTACCATATGATTCTATTCAAATGTGTAATCTAATGAAAAACATAAATTAACAAGCAAAATAGAGACAGACTCATATAGAGAGCAGGCTGACAGCTTTGGCGGGGCAGGGGGTTGGGCGAGGGAGGTAGGATGATAGAACAAAAAAAGACACAAAACTCCTGGATACAGACAACTGTGCTGTGGTTGCTGGAAGTGGGGAAGGTGAGGAGGGGGTGGGGCATCAATGATGATGGGCAAAGACTTGACTTGGGGGGGTGAACACACGGTTAGTTGTACAAAGATGGGTTGTAGAATTGGGCACCTGAAACCTGTATAATTATGTTAACTAGAGTCACCCAAATAAATTCAATGAAAAAATCAATCGCAATTACTTTGCAAGTGTTTATTTGCACTGTCTGTGCAGCCCTTGTGCCAGGTGCTGAAGCTGTGGCTGTGAACAGACAAGCATGGTCCTTGCCCCTCATGCAGCTTCTCTTATAGCTCGAGAGACTGTGTGCTAAATCATAACCTCGTAAGTGAATCAATGCAAACACTTTAATAGGCAAGTCCTATTTAATAAAGCAAAGTACATGTTTCCAAGAGGACATATGGTGAGGGAAAAGTCACCCACTTGGGATGAGCTGTTTGACTTGGAAATAGAGAACCAGGCACGGAGATAAAAGTAAAAGGAAGGCACTCATTTCACCTTCAGGACTTTTCAAATGTATTTGTACCAATTTACAAACCTCTACCTAACTTTGTGCCTTTCTTACAATATTCTGCCTTGCATTAAACTTAGAGCTTTTCTTATTTCATCCTAATATATTTTAATTATATGAGGTAAATCTGGATTTTGCTAGTTACCCTTATTTAAAGGCTAAACGTGTATTATTCGCCTTTGTCTCCTGCATAGCCTAGCACATAGCAAGCATACTCAAAAGTACCTTTAAGTCAAGAGTTACCTTTCCCGTGTTAACTTATAAGCATCTTAGAGTACTTACAGTTCATTACCAAAAAATTTAAATTTTAATCTCTAGTGGTAAAAAAAAAAAGGTACATGTGTTGCTTTCTGTGCTCAAAGTTAGGCTGCAAGGTCCTCTGAAGTTACACTTCTATTCGTGTGCAGTGGATAAGCTCGTTTGTTCCTCCAGATCCAGCCTGCCCCGTTTTCTCCCTGCCCAGTGCCCCAGGAAGCAGGTCTCTCTGGAGGACAACAAGGTTTCACAGAACCTCTAGAAACTTTAAATTTAATCAATGGGAGGCAGCAGCCGCAAGACAAGAAATTGACATAAGAGAGGGTGGTGCATTTATTTCTCTGTGACCTCCATGCCAATCTGTGGTTTGGCAGTGGCTAGACTCCTCTGTCTAAAAGCACAAAGGTGCTATCATTGCCTCCAGGTTCCCGTATCGCTCCCTCTCCCGCCTTGCTCTGCAGGCACACGGCTGAAGTTTTCTGGTCCTTTAGTAGTATAAGGCTTCACCAACCCTTATTGGTTTCTCTTATCTTGCCTGGACCCTTGTAAAGAATTCCCTTATTCAACTTGCATCAGTTACTCTATGTTAGCCATCCCTAGCCTACTGAGATTCTGCTATAAATGACATACTTTTCCTTGTTCAAAGTGAGAGTAAACTTGAAAAGTGAGTGAAGAGCAAACTAGTGTAGAAGAAGTTTCTGAGTAAACAAACTTAGAAAAGCTCTAACTTGAATGCTCTAAGTTATATTACAACGCGTAGGGGCCTGGAAATCAGGTGGATGGGGTTTGTTTCAGCCTCCCAGACTTCCTGCATGTGGGATTGGAAACAAGTTACTTAGTTCCTCTGTGTCTCAGGATCCTCACATGTCAAGTAAAGATGACAAGTCCTACCAGGACTATTGTGAGAATTAATAATATACAGGATGGGCCCTGGTCGGTTGGCTCAGTGGTAGAGCATCGGCCCAGCAGATGGATGTCCCAGGTTTAGTGCCTGGTCAGGGCACATAAAAGAAGTGACCATTTGCTTCTCTCCCTTTTCTCCTCCTGTAGGCAGAGGCACAGCTGGTTTGAGCATCAGCCCTGGGCCCTGAGGAGGGCTCACTTGGTCTGAGTTTGGTTTGAACATTGGCTTCAGGCCCTAAAAATATCTTAATTAATTTAAGCATTAACCCCAGACAAGGGTTATCAGGTGGATCCCAGTCGAGGTGCATGTGGGAGTCTTTCTCTCTATCCTCCCTCCTCTCACTTTCAAAAAAAAATAAAAATAAATGTACAGGATATACCTGGCCCTTTGTAAACAATCCATAAATGTTGCTTTTATCATTAGCAATAACTTCCAGTGCTCAAACAGCAAATCAAAAATGTTCCTTTGAAAAAGATAGAGCTACTCCTAGGAATTTTGACGTGCAAGAAAATCCTGTGTCCATTTATGCTTTTGTCCCCCAGTGTGTACTTATTATTTAGGTAGATGTGCTTTGATTATACAACTAATATAGGAAACTATGTTTGGATATTATAAAATAAACGGCATCCTGAGACACTACCTATCCTCGATCCATCGATTCTAAAATATTTCTAATCTAGGTATGAAGTCTTTCTAAACCAATTCTTCTTGAGAATATAACAGGAGGCAGACAAATATAATTGTTACTTGTAAATTTTTCTCTTATGGACATAGTGTAAAATTTATTAAGTAACAAAATCATGTTGTTCTGCTATAAATATTCCAAAATTCTTCTGACAAGTTACTTGATAGAGTATTTTGAAGTTTATCCTATTTTTTAAAAGTATCTTTTCTTTTCCATGAGTTCTTAGGATGAGTTAGTTTTCTAGAAATTTTTCCAGAAGAGGGGTCTTTTGAAAAATGTATACTATGTTTTTCACTGAGAGCAGTAAAATTTTCTTACCCTTCAGTTTTCTTTTTGAAGTTTTCTAAGGATTTTTTTTTCATTAAAATTCCATATCAGCTTTAAACTCATTGAGTTATATGGTATCTGAATAACAACTTCTTCTCTTTTGATGTTTGATGTCTTATGTGAATGCATCTCTAGAAAATATCTTTTTGCAATTATATCTCTTGGATCTTTCTGTATACTCAAGTGAAATTGTCATTTCATTAGATCCTTTTAAATATGTGAGCATTTATGAAGTGCTCTTAGAACAGTTGGGAGTGGTACTAATTGTTGCTTTAGAAAAATCTGTTCTAAATATAGGAAATGACACATTTTCTTCAGTTCTGCAGGTTTAGCCTTGAACTTGAGAGCTGCATATGCTTCCCCAAATTGACATGTTATTGTGGTCTTTTTTCTGGTTATTAGCTTTAAATGGGTAGCTATCAAATATTATTTAGAAGTGCCATGTAAAGCCAAAT
The DNA here is from genome assembly GCF_036850995.1 of Saccopteryx leptura. Taxonomy (NCBI): domain Eukaryota; kingdom Metazoa; phylum Chordata; class Mammalia; order Chiroptera; family Emballonuridae; genus Saccopteryx; species Saccopteryx leptura. The sequence continues at coordinate 34,935,601 of NC_089503.1, read as the reverse complement.
TAAGAGAAGAAATAGAACTTTGGAATGTAGAAGGAAAACGGTTTGGATTCGCTTTGGGTGCTGTTAATGTAAATCACACCAAGCAAAGAACAGGACTGCTAGTTATGCCAAGCAGAAAGTGATGGCTGTTGATGTGGAACTTTGAAAAGAAACTTTGTACTCTTTAGAACATAGGATTCCTGACTTTCAGTTTAGACTATATGGGTTACCAGCAAAGATTATCTGTATAATATCTCTGGAAACAGTTCAGAAAATGAGCAAACTGCATTTGCGTTAGAGATATAGGAGAGTGGACATGCCAAGTAGTAGGAAGGTCGTTTGTTTCGGCTTCAACATTATTTTCTTAATTTCCTTTAAGTGTTCATTTGACAAATATTTTTTAGCAGTTATGTGTTTACGGAGAGTTTTCTACAGAGTTTCTTACCTACGTACACAGTCCTTTGAAGAAAATGTGTTAAACCCAAGAATTACACATAATAAAAACATAGGAGAAGAATATGCCAAACGGAATCAGCTCAGATGACCTACACTGGTATCACCATCTGTCCAAGGAGTTTCTCGTGGGTGGTTTTATAATGGCCTGTGTATACTTTTTACTGATTTATACTATAAAGATCTGCTTTTATGTATCTGCTTCCCCTGCGAGTGAGCACCATTTTACACCCAACACTGAGTTAAAATTGGCTCAGAGAAAGAACTCAAGAATTGCTTGAAATTATTAAATAGAGGATGGAAAATTGAATGAATAAAAATTAATCTAAAAATATTAATTGACCCTTGTTTTGTGTAATCAGTTCCACACATTGTTAACTCACAGCAGATCATTTATTGCTCATGTTTGGTATTTTATAGGACAGTTTGAAATAGAAAACATATAGTTTGATAGATGGTCACTAGACATTTCCTGTAGATAGGGCTCAAGCAGTATATGTTTCTTTTTCATCAGAACATGTTCCACACAGTTTATGAACATTTAGATATGGAATTAGTAGAGATTTGCTCTAGTTCTGTGATGTCTACAGCAGAACTAACACTCTGTTTAAAATTGATGTAATATTTGTACCAAGCCAAACAACAGTAACAAACCATCCCGGTTGGGGTTCCTGAGGATCCATGGAACTGCGTGGAAAGATCATCAAATTTGGAATCCAATAGCTGTAGCTTTTTCTCACTCAGTCCTGCCAGTTGCTAACTTCATGACCTTGAGCAAGTAAATGTCTTAACCATTTTGTTTCATTTTCCATCTGAGGTGGACATTCTTTGCTGTAGCAGACGTTACTGGGGCTTCCACTTCTGGAGTCAGAGTCTTCATAAGTGGCATTTTTCTAGTAAATCAGCCTTCTCTGCATGAGGGGAGGGACTTACACTGAGCACAGGAATGCTTTCCTTGGATCTCAACCTGCTGGTCAACTTTTGGTCACTATCCCCCTTCCAGCCTCTTGGTCACCACTGATGCAGTATACATGTGTTTAAGGGAAGCCAGCATATAGAAAGAAGGGCTCTTTATTAATAGTAATTTGAATGTTTATGAATTAGTTTTTATTTATTGTTCTGCTGGAAAACCTAAATAGTTAGATTTATCCAAAGACAATCCAAACCACTGTTCTTCTAATTAAATGAGTTTACACATTCGTTTTCTACAGAACCTTTAAAAAATGGCAAAAGACTAAACTGAAAGAGGAGCTATTGATTTCTCAGAACTATTTAACAGGAAGCTATAAGTATTTTCCATGATTAAATATAAACAAAACTAATCCAATTAATTTTTATTCCTAAATGATGCTTTGTAAGAGTAGTTTTCAAAAGCTGCCATCACAAGTATCAAAAGTATTTGTTGGCCCTGGCCGGTTGGCTCAGTGGTAGAGCGTCGGCCTGGCGTGCAGAAGTCCCGGGTTCGATTCCCGGCCAGGGCACACAGGAGAAGTGCCCATCTGCTTCTCCACCCCTCCCCCTCTCCTTCCTCTCTGTCTCTCTCTTCCCCTCCTGCAGCGAGGCTCCATTGGAGCAAAGATGGCCCGGGCGCTGAGGATGGCTCCTTGGCCTCTGCCCCAGGCGCTGGAGTGGCTCTGGTGGAAACAGAGCGACGCCCAGGAGGGGCAGAGCATCACCCCCTGGTGGGCAGAGCATCGCCCCTTGGTGGGCGTGCCGGGTGGATCCCAGTGGGGCGCATGCGGGAGTCTGTCTGACTGTCTCTCCCTGTTTCCAGCTTCAGGGAAAAAAAAGGTATTTGTTAATTTTTGCTGATTTTTTTTTCTTTTTGCTGACACCACCTGTTTGGATTTTTAGGTATGAATATTAGCAAGAGTGAGATAGCAAAGGAAACGCCATTAAAACCGTCTCGGAGATCCCTGCCTTGCCTGGTGCAGAGCTATGCATACTCAAAGAGCCTGAGCCAGTCGACCTCCCTCTTCCAGTCCATTGAGAGTGAATCTCAGGCTCCCACTTCTGTGACCTCAATTTCTGTTGACAAAGCTGAGCAAGGTGAGCTCTTCTTTCTTGTTCAACTCGTAAAGACTAAAATTGTCAGACCAATCTTCCTTTCTTACCTTCATCCACTTCACTGGTATTTGTGAAGCTCTTTAAGAAGGAGGCTGGCACAGGAAGAACAGTACAGTTCCTCATGCCAGTGGGATGAAAGGTCATTTGTTGATTAGACTTGCTTTCAGTTCTGTCCTGCCTTGAAGGTAGCCAACTCCATGCAAACCTAGACCTACTATTTGCCGTTTGCAGGGGAGACAAGACTAGCTTATCTGATTATTGACTCATTACCATTCCTGGTGAAAATTTATAAGCATTAATTGAGTAGAATTCGTCATCAATCGTAAACTAAATATCCTAAAAAACCCAAATATTTTAAATAATATTGACAATGAAGCAGTGAAGATTTGGATACATGAAGCTGTGGTTGCCCACCAAATGTTGGGACTGAAACCTTAGATAATACAAAGGCTGAAATATAATGAAGTGCCGGCTAGATGCCACATTCAAGAGACTGGTGGCTGTCCTTAGGCAATGTTCTCCACACAGATCTGTTGTTCATCTGAGACACACCATTGTGTTCACATGAGTCAGGGGTCAAAATACAGTCAGGCCACCTCATCATGCAGTAAATGGGGTGTATTTTTATTTTCCCCTCTCTTTCTAAAAGATTTGTATCTTATTAGAATGTATTTCCTTATTCTCTCTTAGGATTGCTTCTTCCTTTGGATAACTTGAAAATACCAAGATTAGCTTTTCAATATTATTGTGAAATCACTACCTATTATAAATAGTCATCTTACATCTCTGTCCAATAAGGAAAGTGGCTAATTGTTCAAAGGATGAACGTGTTATAAAATATAGCACAGATATTTCTTTCCCATACTGAGTGAAATTTTAAATTAATTTCAACTCAATAACTTAAAAATTATTTATATTTGGCCATCATTCAGACATCAGTCACTTTGATCATTTTCCTGTTATTATATTTTTATTTCTCAAACCTACCAGAGTCTTTCAAATGTCTTTTTTTTTTCTTCCAGTTAACTCTGAGGAGGATAAAAAAGGCTCTGTGCTCAGATGCTCTTTTGCTGACCTCAGTGATTTTTGCTTAGGTGAGTTGATATCTAATTTTTATATTATCTTTTCCACCTCCCTAAAGGTAAGCTGTCTTCTTCAAACTTAGAATATAATGTTTTTAGAAGCAAAATACTCATGTTTGCTCCTTAACATTTTGAGGGTGACTATAATATTCTGAGATTAAATTATTAAGATATTTTATATACAGTTTTACATTCAAATAATATTTGAAAACTTGTAATGAACAATAATAATTTGATAACTGAAAATATAATTACTGCTATTATTTTTGGACATTCTTTGCAATTCTTTATGAATAAGTTCATTTATATTACTCTGTCTACACTTATCAAATTTTAGCATTATCTGTTGTTGATTTCCTGTTTTGCTAGATGAAAGGTTCTTTTATATAACCTTTCGATTTTTCTTAGTTATATTGTTATTTTCAATTTAAACCTTTCAACTGACTAAATTTGTAACTTTAAGTAGTATATTTATACCTTTGTATTATGTTCTATCACATTTCAACAATATATTTCAACTCCTCACTTGGCAAATATATTACAGTTATAAAAATAATGCTTTCAGGCCCTGGCCGGTTGGCTCAGTGGTAGAGCATCGGTCTGGCGTGCAGGAGTCCCAGGTTCAATTCCTGGCAAGGGCACACAGGAGAAGCACCCATCTGCTTCTCCACCCCTCCCCCTCTCCTTCCTTTCTGTCTCTCTCTTCCCCTCCCGCAGCCAAGGCTCCATTGGAGCAAAGTTTGCCCGGGCACTGAGGATGGCTCTATGGCCTCTGCTTCAGGCACTGGAATGGCTCTGGTTGCAACAGAGCAACACCCCAGATGGGCAGAGCATTGCCCCCTGGTGGGCATGCCTGGTGGGTCCCGGTTGGTCAGGCGCATGCGGGAGTCTGTTTGCCTCCCCATTTCCAATTTCAGAAAATACAAATAATAATAATAATAATGCTTTCTGCAGGTGTAGTTCCAAGTTGTAAGGACCTTTGTGCCTCTCCACATATTCCCAGAGTCAAGGTCAAATGGACTCTCCAACTTTCCATGAAATAGTCAAAATCATACAACATTGTACTTACTTCATTGTTTACACCACAACCTTTGTTAGTTTTATTTTCCTAAACTATCTGATTATTTTTCTTGAAAAAACAAAAATATCTCTTTTTCTAAACATTTTCATTACGTTTCATTTTCTTGTTTTTATATCATTTATCTCACTCTTTTTCTTAAAGTAATTCTTGTTTCTACTGACTATTCATTAGATTACTGGGTAATCCCAGTTTCTAATGTCACACTTATGATCCTTTATTAATTTTCATTCTTTTTTTTCTGAATATATTCTTAAGCAATCACCTCTTAAAGCTGATGTGATATGCTTACTTTCTAAGTTATTGTATATCTTAAATGACTTCAGTTTACTCTTACTATTGATTGGTTATGAAAAGATTTATTAAAAATCATTGTTTTTTAATTAGGAAACTAATTCACTATTATCCAGCCTTCATTGTTACTACTGTCTAATTCTTATTCTTTTGCAATTTATATATTTTTCTTTTTTTTTTTTAATTTTTACAGAGACAGAGAGAAAGTCAGAGAGAGGGATAGATAGGGACAGACAGACAGGATTGAAGAGAGATGAGAAGCATCAATCATCAGTTTTTTCGTTGTAACACCTTAGTTGTTCATTGATTGCTTTCTCATATGTGCCCTGACCGTGGGCCTTCAGCAGACCGAGTAACCTCTTGCTCGAGCCAGCGACCTTGGGTCCAAACTGGTGAGCTTTGCTCAAACCAGATGAGCCTGCGCTCAAGCTGGCAACCTCGGGGTTTAGAACCTGTGTCCTCCGCATTCCAGTCCGACACTCTATCCACTGCACCACCGCCTGTTCAGGTGGCTATTACTTTTTTTTTTTTTTTTTTTTTTGTATTTTTCTGAAGCTGGAAGCAGGGAGAGACAGACTCCCCCATGCACCCGACCGGGATCCACCTGGCATGCCCACCAGGGGGCAACGCTCTGCCCACCAGGGGGCGATGCTCTGCCCCTCCAGGGCGTCGCTCTTTTGCGACCAGAGCCACTCCAGCACCAGGGGCAGAGGCCAAGGAGCCATCCCCAGCACCCGGGCCATCTTTGCTCCAATGGAGCCTCGCTACGGGAAGGGAAGAGAGAGAGAGAGAGGAAGGAGAGGGGGAGGGGTGGAGAAGCAGATGGACGCTTCTCCTGTGTGCCCTGGCCGGGAATCGAACCCGGGACTTCTGCATGCCAGGCCGACGCTCTACCACTGATCCAACCGGCCAGGGCTTACTTTTTAAGAACTATTTTAATATCATGTTAATGATGTTTCTAGACAAAGGAATAACAATTTATTCAGCCATGTTAAACTCTGATTCTTTTTCAACAAGTTGACAAATGGCTCTTTGATGTGATATTTTACTGTATGGACAAAATGAGAAAACTTGTAGAATATTAATTTTAGAGACATTTATTTTTACATCTAAAACTCTATTCCAAGAAAACTAATAACAAAAATGAAAAATACTTCTTTCCTTACAGCTTTGTTACAATAATCAAACATAGAAATAAAAACACATTGATTTTTCTAGTAATAGGGGAGTACATAAAATAATTATAAAACATTTATATGCTAGAATATCACAGAAGTGTTAATAAATTTATTGAAGATTTAGTGCATGTTGTTAAGTGGGGAAAAATAGCCTAAATATAAATGTAGACATCTTCTGACTTTAATCATTAATTTAAAATGTTTGGAAAAGAGTAAGAAAGAAATATGCCGGTATGCTTGTTAATAATATGTTCATGTGATAAGATTATTTTTTGTTGTTATATTCTTCTTGCTGTCTGTTTAAAAAAATTTTTTCTCTAAATAACATATACAAATATTATAGAAGAAGAAAGCATAACGAAAAACACTTACATCAGATTATTTTTAGTAAATAAGGAAAATGCTCACATTTCAGTCAAAATAGCACACATTTTTATGAATAGTTTTTAAAAACTAAAATTTGAAACTAGTTGATAGTCACCCCATATTTGGAATAATGTTGACACTGAAAGGTTCTATTCTGGCCTTCCATTAGTAGGCAATATAATGTTTTATTTATTTTTCCTATGACAGTGATGGGTTTACTCAGCTTTCTCTTTGGTGTCTCCATTATCACTTAAGGTTTTCTTTAGTTGAACAAAATTTGCATTCAAATCTGTCGCTTGCTGGACTTGCCTATGATCACTGCCTCTGAACTCGGTCTTTGCCTATTCATAAATTGAATACAAATAAAATAAAGCCAGAATTTATCAAAAAGTGATAATCATCTTCCCCAACAGTTACTTTACAGCCTTGGAGTGAATTTATTTATAACCTGCAGAAATTAAGCTCTGAGTTCTCACTAGTGAACACTTAGGTGGCCTGGCTTTATTGGGGTTCTTAACCCTGTCCCCAGTTTCAAGTCAGGCAGGAGCTTCTAAAACTCTGTGGGTATAACTTTAGGGAATAAGTTCTAAATTGTTTGAAGAGTGCAGTCAGTATTCATATTTTTAGCTTTGTCTAGGTTAATATTAAATGTAGACATTATTAAAAATTTGTAACCTAAAACTTATATCTTGGTTTCTCTCTTGAGTACACTGTTAGGATACTTTTTTATAACTTTTTAATGATGAGTTGTTACTTATAACAGCATCTGAATGACTGTAAATTAGTCATGTTTCTTGTAATATTATTTTTTTGTATGGTGGCATAGAATAGTGCTGGCTTATTAAGTTTCCTAATTAAAGGAAGACAACTACAACCTCAAAGAGAACATTTTATCAGACACAAAGGTCTCTTCTATAGCAATTAATTCTGAAAGAAGTCACTATTGTTAGTTATTTTCTGATTAAAAAAAAAACAAGAACAAAACCTTGTCCAGGATATCCATACACGTGGTACAGTTTGTACATCAACTTTCACTAATAATTCTCCCAAAGCCGTACCAGTTAACAGCCCAACAGTCACTCTAGTCATGCAAGCCTGTCTGTTTCATTCCACACTTCCTGGTTTTGACACGGTGCCAACCCAAATATTCCAATTTCCTCCAAATGCTTAATATAATTGGATGCTCCGTCTCCATGTTTTTTCCTCATTGTGCTAGTACATCTCAATCATATGATACACTTTAGTTGACTTGCATTTATATCTCTCCAGACATTGTACCTCCTACTCAATATTTTAGCATTCCCAGCATCTTTCTATCATTTATTCAATTTAGAGAAACATCAGGGCTCCTTAAGGGTTTAAAACATGTACACATGAGGTTTTTGCCTTTATGATGAAGGTGAGAATGAAGCCCTAGTTGACTATAGTATCACGAAACATTCCAGGAATCCATCTGGATGTAACACCTGGCTGGGAAATACTGTTTATTTTTAAAAAATTATCTTTAAAAGGGGTCAAGAAAAATGAAATCAAATATAGCAAGAGTATAATTAAATAAACCATGAGTATTTCAGGAATACATGCTCTCTTTTAAATTTAGCGAATTTAAAATTATTCTAATTATTGCTTTTCAAGTTCAAACTACCAGCTTCTAGCGTTGGGTTGGTTAGTGCATAGGAGTTTCAAAGTATCAACAAGCTCTGATACAATTTTTGGAAGCTGACTGATATAACTAATTAATGGCTTTTCTTTTTTGCAGTGATCTGCTTTGAAGTGCCTTATAAGAATATTAATGTTTTGACAGAGAGAACTGTATGTGGTCATTGTTTTACTGAGGATAGATAGTTCTCGTTCAAAATTAGATCTATAAAGGAAGGAATATTTATAGTTTGTTGGTTCAGAGCTGGAAATTTCCAATTTGGTCGTCCAATAAAATTTGCAATATAGTATGGATAAAATGTTTTTCCAGCCAAACATTGGTCAAATTTCCATTCTTGTATCTATTAGCTGTGTAACTGGTATATTAATAACTTCTTTTAGCTTCAGTAATTTCATTTGTAAATTGGGATCAATTATTTACACTTTTCAAGATTATTGAATTAAATGAAGAGGCATAGTTTGATCACAGCTCCTAAAATATCACCATGGAGGTTTAACAAATATCTGTTCATTTTTTATGCAGTAACTAAGCTTATATTTCAACACCAAATTCTGCTGGGCTCAGAAATACCTTCACTTACCAGCTGTTCCTATTATCACAAAAATGTGATTCTTTTTTTATTTTTAATGAGAAAAGAGGAGATAATCAGGCAGATTCCCACATGTGCCCTGGCCAGTGTCCACCCAGCAACCCCATCTGGGGCTGATTCTCAAGTACCTAGCTATTTTTAGCTCTTGAGGCTGATGCCTTCCAACAGAGCTATCCTCAGCGCCCAGGGCCATGCTAGAACCACACAAGCCACTGGCTGTGTGAGGGGAAGAGGGACAGAAGGGGCAACGGAGGGGAGGAGAAGCAAATGCTCGCTTCTCCTGTGTGCCCTGACCTAGAATTAATCCCGGACATCCATGTACTGGGCAGATGCTCTATCCACTGAGCCACCAGCCAGGGCCAAAATGTGATTCTTATAGCAGACTGGAATAACAGTAACTCACTGAACTCTTACTGAGCAACTCTCTATCACATTATTTCAATTCTCCTAACAACCTTTTTGGTCAGGGACTTTTTTACAGATGAGGAACCTGAATCACTAAGAGATAAAATAATTTGCCATATAACTAGACATTGGAGAACTGAGATCCCGACTCAGGAAGTCTTAATCCCTCCCCTTCCTTCTTAATCACCACAATAAGAACAGAGGCCTCTAAGATGATAGATGATACTGATGATTGGGTGAGTGTATAGAAAGATAAATGTGTATAGATTGAACACTGGCACTGTGGAAAGCAGTTTATCTGCAGATTTGTTTATTGGTGGGGTTGATTGAGTACAGCTCCTAGCTGTGTCTGACTGGTGTTAGGACTTTAGAACAAAGATGGTGTTAGGGAGAAGTCAGCAGCAAAGGAACTACACAGAATACACCTGAATCTTCATTATCACCACGTCATAACCCTTCAGTAACCATACATGGACCATTAGATTTAGTCTTTACAAGAAACTTGGGAGGAATAATAATTTTAAGCATCATGGAATTTATTAGCAGTCAGAAGATACAGTTTCAGGTACTGACTCTATGTAAAACCACACATCATCTGTGCCTCAGTTTACTGATGTGTGATATCAATATATTATGCTTTGATTTCTGTTTGTAGTGTAAATAGAGAGTGTTTGAGCAGAACTGAATGAAGAGCTTTTGTTTGTCCTGGCCAGATAGCCTAGAGCATTGTCCCAAAGTGCAGAGGTTGATGGTTCGATCCCTGGTCTGGGTACGTAACACTCAATGTTCCAGTTTCTCTCTCTGTCTCACTTCCTCTCTCACTATAATGAATAAGAAATAAATTAAAAGAGAGTTTTTGTTGGTGAAAGTAAGAGAATATATGTTGGAGGTGATATGTAAATTATAAAGTATAACCATAACCTTCGGCCATTATGATTATTATTTTCATCTTCAGCCTCAGCTATTCTGGCAGTCCTGGAACACATTACCTTTAGCAATGGGAAGGTTGTAGAGTTGCAAGAAAGTGGAGGCCAACTCATAAGATCACTCGTGCATATTTAACATTGTCTAAAAGTTACCTCAACCGTCTCTGAATGCTCCAGAAGTTATAATATAGTATAATGAAATAATGAGATAAAATGGTATTATCATAAATAAGAACATGATTGAGCTGGAATAATTCAGCTATAAAAATTATACTTCCAGAGATGGTTTTACGTTTTATATTGCAAACATAATGGCCTACTCTACTGATTGGTCCCCTAGAGCTTTGAGCTGCTGCTGGTTTATGTACAAGATTTAGAAGACCTAATGGATTCCCACTCAACTCAACAAAATTTCCACCATAAATCATATTACTGGTAATTGTAAAAGGGATATATAATTAAATTTTAAATTGTTCATGGGCATACTCAAGGTAATTACATTGAATCCTATTCACTTAGGCTTTGAAAATGGAAGATAATGGCTTTTTTGGTAACCTCAATTTACATAATTTGTTTTGTAAATTTGTAACTACTAGAATGTGAATTTAAAGAAAAGGAATATTCATGGTGGGCAAAAGTAGATTTACAGTTGTGAATATATGAAACTCAGATTATTCTTATATTATTATTTATTAATTATTTTTATACAAATAACTGTAAACTTATTTTTGCTATACCCTGTGTACTTCTTCAGTACCAAAAATTTTCAGAATAAGAAACTGTAAATGACCCACTGCCAATAAATTAATAAATGACATAACCAAGATTTTAACTTGGAGTCACTGAAATCAGTATGAGTTCTCATTCCTGTACTTCATTACTTCAAATTGTAAATGATTTTTTTAAAGATTTGAGACCTTTGCTGTTGTTTTTTTACTATGATATCTTCCTTGAAAAATAATTCACGTACCACACAATTTACCCTTTAAAAGTGTATACCTCAGTAGTTTTTAGTATATTCAAAGACATATGCACTCATCACCACAATCAATTTTAGAACTTTTTCTTCACTTTTAAAAGAAACCCCACTCTTATTAGCAATCACCTGTTATTCTCACCCCAATTCTGCAAGCCATCAGCAACTACAACTTCTCTCTCTGTCCCTTTAGATTAATCTGGATAGTTCACAGAAGTAGAATGATACAATATTTGGGCTTTTGTGACTGATATTTTTTTACTTAACATAATGTATTCAGGTTTATTCAGGTTTTAGTGCTATTCAGTTCTTTATTCTTTTTTATTGCGGAATAGCATTTCATTGTATGAATAAACCATATTTTATCCATTCATCAATTGATGGACATTGGATTGTTTTCACATTTTTGGCTATTATGAATAGTGCTGCTATGAGCATTTGTGTACAAGAGATTTTTGGTGAACTTATATGTTTATTTCTCTTTAGTAGTGAGGTTGAATATGGGATCCTATAGGAATGCTATGTTGAAACTTCTGAAGAACTGCTGTTTTCCACAGCAACTGCAACATTCTTTATTCCTACCAACAATGCGTGAAGTTCAATTTGTCCCCCAGTTCAAATTGAGAATTTGGGGTAGAAATAAGCAGGAAATGTGAAAGGGCTTCCTAAAATTGGTGGCCTTTGTTAAGTCTCTCAAAACTTTCCAGTAACAAGATGATGATAAGGATGTTGTGTTCCAAGAACATTCCTATTGTAGGAATAAGAGAAAGAAAAGAGAGAAAAAACCCTCACACCAAATTAAATGAAACATAAAATCTTTTGCCTAAAAAATTAAGTTGAGTGCAATAATCAGTTTAAAATAAAAAAAAATTCCTCAAATTGTATTTCTTGTATTCCATGGGAAATAAAAAAACATTAATTAATATAAATTACATTATCTTTTGGAAACAATAACTTCATAATCAATTAACTTTTTAAAGCTTAAAGGACTTTTGAGATATTTACAAAACTTTTTTTTATTTTTTACAGGTGAGGAAATAGACTCTCAGGAAAAAGAAATTACATAGTTAGGACACAGCAAATTTAGGATGAGAAATGATGGTCTTGTGACCCACAGACCAGACACAACCCTCACTAGCATATGCTGTTTATCTGTTGCTCTTTAACCAACAAGAATCTCTGTGAAAAGAAAAATAAAGATGGAGAAAGAGAGAAGAAGAGAGATGTTAAGGGGAAAGGAGGAAAGGTAGAAGGAGGAGTGGAGCAGAAGGGAGGGAAAGAAAGAACACTAAGCACCTTGAGCCTTGGAAACCTACAGGTTGAAAATGGTAGGGTTTGGGTAAGAGCTTCAACAAAGTAACTGCAAAATTTTAGTTTCTTAATCCCTCATTAGACAACAGTTCAAGGCAAGTCCAGGTTTTGCATTTTTTATTTTTATTTTTAAAATAATTTTATTTTTTATATTTTATTGAATGAATTAGGGTGTTTAACATAATTATGTAAGTTTCCAGAGCTCAATTCATCTCTAGACCATTCTTCTTCCAGTTTACCCCCCATATGACTTACTCCTTTACCTCATCTGGTCTTTGCTCAAAATTTACTACAATTCTCAGTACTAAAATAACATGCCACTTTATGTTCTGTTTTGTTTTTTTTATTCGGTGAGAAGCAGGGAGGTAGACAGAATCCTGCATGCCCCCGACCGGGATTAACCCAGAAAGTCCGCTAGGGGGCGATGCTCTGTCCATCTGGAGCATCGCTTCATTGTTCAGCAACCAAGCTCTTCTCAGTGCCTGAGTGAGGCCGTGGAGCCATCCTCAGCTCCTGGGCCAACTCGCTCTAATCCAGTCATGGCTACAGGAGAGGAGGAGAGAAAGAGAAAGAGCGAGAAGTGAGAGGAGGAGGGGTAGAGAATCAGATGGGTGCTTCTCTGGTGTGTCCTGACCAGGAATTAAACCCAAGACTTTCTTGTGCCTGACCAACGCTCTACATCCCTACTTTTAAATACTTATACCTTCCTTCCTACTGTATTTTTCTCCAATGCACTGATCACAAAGCATACTTATCATTTCACTGAATTTGTTTTGTGTATTGTCTTTTTTTCTCTTGACGTTTCTTTGAAGGTAGTGTTCTGTTTGCTGTTATAGTTCCAACTCTTAGAAGAATGTCAAGCATGTCGTAGGTATTTAATAAACAATTATTGAATAAATAAAATGTAATTTACTTAAATCTAGGGGACACATTAGAATATATTCACAAACTTCAGCTTTGGAGTCAGATCCTGATGTGTCTCATGTCTGGATGCAACCCCTGCTGCTCTAGTGATTTTGGCACATTACTTACTTTCCATATGTCTTAGTTTATTATTAAATGTAGGTGCCCTGGCCAGTTGGCTCAGCGGTAGAGCATCGGCCTAGCGTGCGGAGGACCCAGGTTCGATTCCCGGCCAGGGCACACAGGAGAAGCGCCCATTTGCTTCTCCACCCCTCCGCCGCGCCTTCCTCTCTGTCTCTCTCTTCCCCTCCCGCAGTCAAGGCTCCACTGGAGCAAAGATGGCCCGGGCACTGGGGATGGCTCCTTTGCCTCTGCCCCAGGCGCTAGAGTGGCTCTGGTCGCAACATGGCGACGCCCAGGATGGGCAGAGCATCGCCCCCTGGTGGGCAGAGCTTCGCCCCTGGTGGGCGTGCCGGGTGGATCCCGGTCGGGCGCATGCGGGAGTCTGTCTGACTGTCTCTCCCTGTTTCCAGCTTCAGAAAAATGCAAAAAAAAAAAAAAAAATTTAGGTAAAAATTATATCCATTTCATAGAGTTGTTACAAGGATGAAGAATATAATGCATGTAAAGTTTCTGGCTCTTGCCTGACCAGGTGGTGGAGCAGTGGATAGAGCATCAGACTGGGACACAGAGGAATCAGGTTTAGGTTCAAAACCCCAAAGTCATCAGCTTGAGCATGGTTGCTGGCTTGAGCCCAAAGATTGCTGGCTTGAAGCTCAAGGTTGCTGGCTAGAGCAAGGGGTCACTTGCTCTGCTATATCCCCCCGGTCAAGGCACATATGAGGAAGCAATCAGTGAACAACTAAGGAGAAGCAACGAAGAATTGATGCTTCTCATCTTTCTCCCTTCCTATCTGTCTGTTCCCTCTCTCTGTCTCTCTCTATATCTCTGTCACAAAAAAAAAAGTTTCTGGATCTTAGTATGTACTCAGTAAATGTTAACCACCAATCAGCTTTAGCTATATCAATAGGTGTAGGTATAACCCTAAATGCTTAGAACACTTTAACATATTTTTTTTTACTTTAACATATTTTTTTTTCACTTTAACATATTAATAATTGGCAGTTAATTATATCTTACAACATAATAAGACCTGTCTGTTAGGTTTGTGTCCAGGGCCCCTTATCAAAACTTCAATGAACCAGGAAAAACTTTAAGTGATTTGGCTCCAGGACAGTTCCAGTAGCTCTCCTTCCATCACTTATTTAAACATCTTGTTGCTGAATAATTAACCATCACTGTGACCAAGGCTTCCCAGGTCAAGGCTAACCTGCCCCGACTTTCCCATCAAGGCTAACCTAGCTAGCTTTGTTCATTAACCTTATAAAGGCTTAAATCCCCAGACACTCAGAGCTAAAGCCACTGAGGTCTCAGCCCATCCGTTTGTAGATACAAAATTAAATTTCTTATAAAACTCATCAGGCCTTGTGCGTCCCTCGTTTGGCGACCTAGTACTGTTCAGTCTTAGTTCATAGCGCTGCTAAGAACCTGATATATCTATTTGTACGTGGCCTACAAGTTATAGCAGATGTTAAGCTTTACTAATAACAGAAATTAAGATATTTTATAAACAAAAAATGTTTTTTTCCTTCTGTCACAAGACTATGCCAAATGATTGAACTCTTTAAAGCACTATATAGTGTTGTCTGTGTCAAAATTTGTATTTCATATCTTTATTAACAGTTTAAAAAGTAATTCTCCAAAATATTTTTATTTATTTGGAAAGTTTAAATATATAAGAGTCTGTTTTGGAATTTGAAGAG
This sequence comes from Saccopteryx leptura, assembly GCF_036850995.1. Taxonomy (NCBI): domain Eukaryota; kingdom Metazoa; phylum Chordata; class Mammalia; order Chiroptera; family Emballonuridae; genus Saccopteryx; species Saccopteryx leptura. The sequence goes on along the minus strand of NC_089503.1, from coordinate 34,920,511 downwards.
ATACTTGTATCACTGGGAATATGAATTCTGTAAAATGTGTCAACAGTTTTATAGTTATAGAGATTCTGTACTTTATGTTCTTTTACATTGATTATATCTTGTTTGTTATTTTTAAAAATCTTTCTTTTCTATTAGCATTTCTCTTGTGATTTCTCAGACTTCTTACACCATGAAGTCAAATTCACATTTATAAAACTTCCCTACTTTTAAGAAAATAAATTCTCAAACTTATACAGTTTTTAATTAGGCAAATAAACGCTTGGGCAACTGTTGAATTCTTGCAAATATCTATATTAACATATGGTATCTCTTGATATTGAATTTTTACAAGTATCTGTACCTTCAAGTTCAAAAGAAGTGGTGTCCAATAAAATTTTTGAAAATTTTATTTTCAAAAAGTGTAAGGACATTGAATAGCAGAGCTACATTTACTTTTGTTCTTATTTTTTTTTTGACAGAGACAAAGAGAGTCAGAGAGGGAAAAATAGTGACAGACAGAAAGAGAAAGAGATGAGAAGCATCAATTCTTTGTTGCACCACCTTAGTTGTTAACTGATTGCTTTCTCATATGTGCTTGATGAGGCGGAGGGCAGGGGGAGACTACAGCAGAGCATGTGACCCCTTGCTCAAGCCAGCAATCTTAGGTCTTAAGCTAGCGACCATGGGGTCATGTCTATCATCACATGCTCAAGCCAGCGACCCCGCACGCCCAAGCTCAAGCTCGTGCATCCCTCGAGGTTTTGAACCTGGGTCCTCCATGTTCCTGTTTGACGTTTTCTCTACTGCGCCACCACCTGGCCAGGCACAGAGCTGCATTTAATGCTTAAGAAAGTTACTGTAGTGTCAGCATTAATCCACTGCTAGGTAAACTTTTGTGTTATTAATTTTTTTTGGCTTACTTATTAGGTGGATAGGCCCTAAGAAAATTAAACTTGGCTGAGCCTTGGGAAAACATGAAAATAAGAGCTTAATACATGCAACAAGAGAGAAAAGAAAAGGGATAAAAATGGATATAATTGTCTTTGTCTCTTTTCTAGCCTTAGGAAAAGATAAGGACTACCTAGATGAATCAGAACATGCTAATTATGACCGATCTCGGCTCATTAAAGATTTTGTTCCCAAAGATAATTCTGAATCCAAGAGAAGATTGCCTAAGGTAATGTAAATTAAACTATCAAAAAGCCATTTAAAGACTGTAACTTTTAAAACCTTTCATTTTTTTCAATAGTTATCTTATTGTGCTGAAGGGTATAAGAGGGCACAGCGTTTTATATACATATCTAATGACTCAGAATTGAGAAGTAATGTGTAGATGTCATATGCAGTTTTATAATTCAATGTAATTTTTAAAACCAATCTGACATGTCAAATTATTCAGTGATATCTTCTTTAGGATGTTATTCCATTATATTTTCTGTTTTTGAAAGGCAACATGGTTTTCAATAAATATGTCACTTTAGTACCAAATGGAACAGGATTTGAATTTCAGTTCCCCTACTTTCTAATTGTGTTAATTTAGCACAGTGGTTCTCAACTTTTCTAGTGCCGTGACCCCGCAATACAGTTCCTCATGTTGCGGTGACCCCAAACCAAAAAATAATTTTGGTGGCTACTTCATAACTGTTATTTTGCTACAGTTATGATTCGGAATGTAAATATCTGATATGCATTATGTATTTTCCGATGGCTTTAGGCGACCCCACCGGGATCGCGACCCACAGGTAGAGAACCGCTGATTTAGCAGGTTATGCTCACTTAGCCTTGTTTTCCCTGTCTATAAAATTAGAATAATGTCTGCTTGACAAAATTCTTGGATGACTGCATGAGATAACCATGTGAAAGTATCTGGAGCATAGCAAAAGCTGACTCTATGACCATTATACAACAAGTTTATAACAACTTGGAGACTGAGAATATCTCATTGAAACTATAGTTTGCTCATAAATGAGTAACAGGGCTGGAGTTCAGTTTTAAAAAATCTCTAGCTTGAACAATGGCACCATCCCTCAAAATCATGCTCTTTGAAACATCTGAGTGTTTTAAACCTTTTTCTGTCCAACACCCTTTTGATTTGTTACGAGACAAATCCTGGCTCAGTGTAAGCTTACTTTTTTTTTTCTTGTTTTATTGATTAAAATAGGAATGCCTTTTTAAAGAAAAATTTCAGTTTAATACAGGGAGTGACAGCTTTCGTTGTCACTGCATGACTAATAATCACATTTGTGAATATATCTCTCTCTGTGATGTTTGCTTTGCCTTGGCTTGGATTAATTTCGCAAATCCCTTTTTAGTCACCACCAAAACATTAGTGAAGACATTTGGCATAATTTAAATATTATTATCATAAAAGAGACCAAACTTTAATGAATACACGGAGGGATAAATTCTTATACCAGATTTCTTCATTTCTCTTTGGTTTTGTTTAGAGTCACTATTTTGGGCCAGTATTTCTTAGGTTAGTCACAAATCAGGGGTTGATATCTGTGTTTACTTCATCTGCCTCTGTATCTGATCAACACAATGGATGTTTAGAGTGTCTCTATTATCTATAAAGTATTATTCTCAGTGACCTGAGAGAAGGAGGAATTATAAGAAAAATTGAGGCAAAACAGCTGGTTTTTCTTAAGATCACTGTATCCTTAATAGGAAGACAAGCATAGTACACTTCAAATGATTAGAAATCTGTATATCTGCTTCTCTAGAACTTAACACACACCACCAGTTAGACCCTCCATTTCATATCTGCTCATAAATAGGAATTTACCAAATCTCACTTTGACTAAACTTAAACGTCGGAATATAAAATTGATTTTGACCTTAAAATAAGAGATGGTATGTGATGATGGTAACAGGCCACACTGTTCAATCTAAAAAAATCTTAGTCTAATGTGAATCTACCTGATCACATAATCTATTGCACTTAAGGAAATACAACTTAAACAGTTTACTAGGCATTATGACTTTATCTAAGAATCTTATTTATCAATCATTCTGTAAATATTACTTAAATGATTTTGAGTCAGCATGGTGAATTTTTATTTTGATCATGTATCTACTGCTTATGATAATTTAATAACTTAAGTATAATGGTAAGGCACTATAGTTTGGAATTAATATTCAGAGCAAGGCATTATATCTTTAGAATATTTTGCTTAAAATTATGAACTTTTGGCATATGTTATTTATATTAAAATTCTTTGTTATTTCAGAGATGAAAAACATCTGCAATATTGAGATCTAATATGATGAAGTGATACTGATAAAGTAATAGGGCATATTGTTTTATTTATTTGGAAGCTACTATGCACAAAGCTTGATGCTGTAAGGCAGAGAAAATGGCAAATACAGACAGGTGTTGCTGGCCAGGAGCTGGGTTGCAGTTCAGAATGCATGCGTATAAATGGAGAAAGCTAAGAGCATAGAAATGAGATGACACTAAATATGGGATAAGTTAAGATTTGGATAGCCTAAAGCTTTATAATAGGAGCCATATTTAAATAGCTCAGAGGCATTGTGATAGCTAGAAAATTGACTATAAGACCCTGAGTGTAAGGCCAGTGGCCGTGGCCATGCAGGTTTCCACTGGGTTCAGGCAGATGGTAAAGGAACTGTGGAGCCAGAAGATGGTGGGTCCTTCCATTTATTAGAGCCTCCAACGGCAGATGAGCAAGCAGACAGGGAACACTGCTTCCTTTTCTGGGGTCTGACAAACAAAAAATACCAGGGGAGGCCCTGGCCGGTTGGCTCAGTGGTAGAGTGTTGGCCTGGCGTGCGGGGGACCCGGGTTCAATTCCCAGCCAGGGCACATAGGAGAAGCGCCCATTTGCTTCTCCACCCCAACCCCCCTCCTTCCTCTCTGTCTCTCTCTTCCCCTCCCGCAGCCGAGGCTCCATTGGAGCAAAGATGGCCCGGGCGCTGGGGATGGCTCCTTGGCCTCTGCCCCAGGCGCTAGAGTGGCTCTGGTCGCGGCAGAGCGATGCCCCGGAGGGGCAGAGCATCGCCCTCTGGTGGGCAGAGCGTCGCCCCTGGTGGGTGTGCTGGGTGGATCCCGGTCGGGCGCATGCGGGAGTCTGTCTGACTGTCTTTCCCAGTTTCCAGCTTCAGAAAAATTAAAAAAAAAACAAAAAACCAGGGGAACAAAAACACTTCTCTGGCAAACAGTAGCAAGTAATGGCTCCTCCCAATGGCTGCAGGCAATCTGCAATCTACAATCTGCCTCCTTGAGGGTAAGCACCTGCAGCCTTACATAGACCGTACACACTTGGTGCTGCCCAGTGCTTATGCACCAATCAGGCCAAGTACAAGCGAGCCAGCCTAACACACTTGTTTGCCCCAACACTGAGATAGACCCCCTCCCCAAAAAATCAAGAACATAAAGAAAAACAATTGAACAACTGAAAGAATAAGCAGCAACTTTAAAATAGTTAGACAAAAAAACCAGTTAAAGAAAATTAAAAACGAAAAAACCCTTCTCTAGAAACTGGAAGATTTGGAATTGGGTATTTGAAGATTCACAGAAAGCAACTTGGTTACTTAAAATCAGTGCAAACACATCTTCTGTTAAGTTCATGGATGTATATAGAATATCTATGTTCCCATATCCAATGTTCATCTATAATTTTAAGCATTTATCCAACATTCTGCATCTGTGTGAAATTATTTAATAATGCCTATTAAATTGATTTTTGCATCCTGCATCCTATATCATGTCAACATATGATATATCTATATCTATATATCTATATCTATATCTATATCTATATCTATATCTATATATATATATATAAAAGACACATGGCTTTCTAGCTAAGCTTGACAGATTGAAGGATAAATGTCATTGATTTTTAGTAGGGTACAGTATTTACCATATAAATAAATAAAGACATTTTAAATTTTAAAAAATTAGCCTTAGTTCTTTTTGTACTGTATCACTCTATTTTCAATGAGACTTTGCGAATCCTCCTGTCAAGAGGCAGAAAACTCTTGGAATGGCCTGGGGCGTTGTTTTGACTAATAGTCTGCTGTAGAAATGAAAATGTGCAAGTGCTGATCTTTATAGTTTATAGGCCTTGTACTCCCATTCTTTCCCTTGGGACTCTGCCTCTACCATGTGAGTCAGTCAGAGCTAGTCTGCAGGAGGTTAAGACCATGTGGACCAGAGACCAGTGAGCTCAGTTGCTCAACCTAGGCAGAGATATGAGAAAATTCCTTGTCAAAGACCAAGAAACACAGACTCATGAAAACGTCCAGCTGAGACCAGAGAAACCACCCAGCTTAGCCCAGTTTACCCACAGAATTATGAGCTAAACAAAAACTGTTTTGGAAAGGTTTGTTACTCAGCAATAACTAATGGAAACAACAATAAATTTTAAAAGATAACATGTCTGGTACCAAAGATTGTTCATAAAAAGTGAGCTTTTTTTTTATCAGTTACTGGGAATATTTGCAAAATTGCTCCTGAGTTTTTTTGTTTCTTTGTTGTTTTTGTTTGTTTTTCTGAAGCTGGAAACGGGGAGAGACTGTCAGACAGACTCCCGCATGCACCCGACCGGGATCCACCCGGCACGCCCACCAGGGGCGATGCTCTGCCCACCAGGGGGCGATGCTCTGCCCCTCCGGGGCGTTGCTCTGCAGCGACCAGAGCCACTCTAGCGCCTGGGGCAGAGGCCAAGGAGCCATCCCCAGCACCCGGGCCATCTTTGCTCCAATGGAGCCTCGGCTGCGGGAGGGGAAGAGAGAGACAGAGAGGAAGGAGGTGGGGGGATAGAGAAGTGAATGGGCACTTCTCCTATGTGCCCTGGCCGGGAATTGAACCCAGGTTCCCCGCATGCCAGGCCGACGCTCTACCGCTGAGCCAACCGGCCAGGGCAAAAGTGCTTTCTTTTTTATGTAATTAAATCAGGGCAAAATGCAAAGATTACTTTTAAATGAACTATCAATATATTTATATAGTTAGTAGCAGTCACAGGCAACCAATAAAAATAATAAATTAATATTTTAAAGGCAAATTTATTTCCTTTCACAATTTGACAAAAAGGTTCTGTCACACCAGTGTGGATAAAAATCCAGGAAGAAAATTTGTAATATAAGAAAAGGAACAATTTCATAAATCCATAGATTGGAGTACATAGGCTGTCTGCAAACAAAGTTCTTTTTTTTTTTTTCCTGAGGTGAGAAACGGGGAGGCAGAGAGACAGACTCCCACATGTACCCAATCAGGATCCACCCGGCATGCCCACTAGGGGGAGATGCTCTGCCCATAAGGGGCATCGCTCCATTGCAACCGGAGCCATTCTAGCACTTGAAGTAGAGGCCATGGAGCCATCCTCAGCACCCAGGCCAACTTTACTCCAGTGGGGCTTTGGCTGTGGGAGGGGAAGAGAGAGATAGAGAGAAAGGAGAGGGGGAGGGTTAGAAAATCAGATGGGTTCTTCTCCTATGTGCCCTGGCCAGGAATCGAACCTGAGACTTCCAAATTCCAGGCCAACGTTCTACCACTGAGCCAACCAGCCAGGGCCAACCAAAGTTCTTGAATAGAGAAGGATAGTTTTTAACATCTCTACAATTTAAGTTTGAAACAATAAACCTGGAGAGCAGATTCCATGATTTCTGGTATAGTTGTTAATGAAGAGTTTACTGCTGCTCCTATCTCTTGGGGTGCCCCAATAACAACAGATGTTGCCATTAATGAGAATATGAATCTATATTCCAATTGACAGTAATATCTCCTCTTACAGAATATTGGGTATCAAATTGGACAGAAAAGAGGTTACAGACCAGAAAAATCTTGACATTAATATTTTAGCAGCTTATTCAATTTCAATCATTAAGCTATTCACTAAGACTGTGTCAACTGGCATTGGCAGATGCTGTTCATCTTTAACTCAATTAGTAACAGGAATAACATTCTGTTAAGACTGGAGACAATGATCACTTGGTAGAGAAGTTGAAGGAAAGATGGCCTCTGCAGTTTTCTATAATGTACCTTTCATGTGGACATTGGCAACTATTTCATTTTCCTTCATTGACTGCTTCTAAATCAGGTACAGGGACTAATATTCTGAACTTGCATATTTTTGCCAGTGATTGGGGGGTAATGATGACTTAAATAAACTACAAGATAAATTACTAAATTTGACTCAATACGGCTGCTTCAATTAACAAAATTATACATGAAATTAAATGTTATTTGCATTCATTGGGGTAGTTTTTAAGAAAATGTTAATACTTCGCTAACTTTAGGTCTGGAATTAAAACCTTTTTACATTTAGCTATGTCTTTATGGAAAGTGATACACTAATATTTAATTTTCATATAATATATGGGATATACAGCAAATTATCGTGGTTTATAAATCTTTTTGGCCAGTGTTTTTAAGAAAACTCCTTTTCCAACAGCCAAAGGAGGCCTGGTCTTGTTTGAAGAGTCTGCTAATGAGGAGGGCATTATCCTCCCTGTGATCATTGGAAGCATCTCCCTTCCTTGTGCCATTTAATTTGCTTACTCAGACCCTCAGAAGTCTATTCTAGACAGTGATGAGGACATGTTCTTCACTAGCTGATTGCCACTGAATATTTTCCAGAACATTTAGTATAAGGTTTTCCAGAATTATTCTACATGATAATGTGAGTTGCTTAAATTCAAAAATGTCTGTGTTATGACCAAGGTAAATCAGTAAAGAAATATTGATCTTTCAAAAATTGTCTAAGTGTTCTCACAAGAACTAGTCAGTTATTCAGAGTGGATTAAAACATTTTAGATGGCAGTTCACATCTTATGCCAAAAATAATCTAGGTGCTAAGTAGGTAATAAATTTAAAATTAATATGTAAAAATAAAATGAACCTTTTTTTAGTTACAGCATTTTTAAAAATGGCCTTTTAAATGGTTTTCATAAACCAACAATAAAATTAATCATGGAAAGATTAATAGACTTAACTATTTAGGTACTAATAAGTATCAAAATTATTAAAAAATTTTAAAGTAAGGGATAAATTCAACATGATAAAGAGCTGACATATTGGAATATGTATGTATACAGTGTGTCAGTCAAGTCATGGTGCACTTTTGACCGGTCACAGGAAAGCAACAAAAGACGATAGAAATGTGAAATCTGTACCAAATAAAAGGAAAACTCTCCGAGTTTCATACCTATTCAGTGCAGTTCGATGTGAGCTCATGCATAAATTTTTTTAGGGCTCCTTAGGTAGCTATCCCGTATAGCCTCTACTGACTTGTCACTGACTGATGGCCTACCAGAACGGGGATTCTCCACCAAACTGCCGGTTTCCTTCAACTGCTTATCCCACCGAGTAATGTTATTCCTATGTGGTGGCACTTTGTTATAAACATGCTGATATTCACGTTGCACTTTGGTCACGGATTCGAATTTAGCGAGCCACAGAACACACTGAACTTTCCTCTGTACCGTCCACATCTCGACTGGTATAGCCGTGGGCTGCTCTGCTGTATACACGGTGTTACATCATCATCTGCGCATGTGCACATGCTGCCACATCATCCTACAAAAATTGGGAGGGTTTTTCTTTTATTTGGTGCAATTTCATATTTCTATCATCTTTTGTTGCTTTCCTGTGACTGGTCAAAAGTGCACTATGACTTTATGGACACACTGTATAAGGATGGTTAATATTCCTAATCTACAAAGCTATCATAATATTAATAAATGCAAGGTTAAAAAAATACTGGAAAACTATAATTTTTACATGTAAACTGATTAGCAGAACTAATAATTGCAGAAATATAAATGTAAGCAATGTTATTTTAAACCAAATTAGAAAACCTTTTAAAACAAAATAGAACTCAGAATTAACACCAGAAACTTTCAGTTTTGTGTCTTCCTGCTAGGTGTGTATATTGATCCAAATTTTCTGGAAAACAATTTGACAATAAGCATTACAAACATAAAATAATCTTGCTCTTTGACCCATGCTAGGAATCTATACAGAGAATGTAATTAAATGTTAACCCAGATGATTATGTTTAAGAATGTTTCTCACACAGTAATTTGTGAGAAATAAAAAGGAATAAAGCACTTAAATGTTCAAGAATAGGAGAAGAAATTAAAATTAGAAATGCCCTCAAACAAAGCAGTTGAAAAATAACTCCCATTATGAGTATATATGGTGTTCACAAAAAAAGCATATGTGAAGTTTGATACAACTTATATAAAAATATATAGCACTTTTTTATTGAGAAATGCTTAGAATTATATACAAAAATTTTTATACTGTTTATGTGTTCTTAAATTTAAGCCATAAGTATTATATTATCATTCCCAATTTTATTTTTTTTAATTTTTTTTATTTATTTATTTTTACAGGGACAGAGAGAGAGTCAGAGAGAGGGATAGATAGGGACAGACAGACAGGAACAGAGAGAGATGAGAAGCATCAATCATTAGTTTTTTTGTTGCGACACCTTAGTTGTTCATTGATTGCTTTTTCATATGTGCCTTGACTGCGGGCCTCAGCAGACCGAGAAACCCCTTGCTCAAGCCAGTGACCTTGGGTCCAAGCTGGCGAGTTTTTTTTTTTGTTGTTTTTTTTTTTGTTTTTTTTTTTGTTTTTTTTTGCTCAAGCCAGATGAGCCCTCGCTCAAACTGGCAACCTCGGGGTCTCGAACCTGGGTCCTCTGCATCCCAGTCTGACGCTCTATCCACTGCGCCACCGCCTGGTCAGTAATTCCCAATTTTAAATTTTACATGGCGACTAAATGACTGAGCTAAGATGTAAAATAAGATGATTCTGTTTCCCAAAGCTTTTCTGCTTTGTTACACTGGCAAGACAAGAGCAATTCAGGACTTTACCTCTTAAGTCTGGTAGCCATCGTAGTAGCTTTTCAGTTAGTCTCCCAAAACTCTATTGATCACTCATACACCAGGAACTGTGGTAAGCACTTTGTATGCATCATCTCTTATCATTAGTAGTTCATTTTATCAATGAAAGGAATAAGGTTAAAGAGGTAAGTTTCGAATCCAGTTTCTGAGCTAGGCAGGGACAGAGCTGCATTGTAGCAAGTTTCTTTGACTCCAGGGTCCTGTGCTTCTCTAACTCTGGTTCAATAGTTAACTGTAAGAAATACACTTCCATATATAAATCATACCTTTCTAAAGCTTTAAACCATTACTTTAAAGTAGGCAGCTCTACATTTTAATAATCCTGTGGCCAACTCACATCCCAGGCATGGATTGACCTATTTGTAACTTACTATTCTATCAACAAACAAATAAAAATAGACAGGAAGCATGACCAGGTAGTGGTGCAGAGGATAGAGCATCAGACTGGGATATGGAGGACCCAGGTTCAAAACCATGAGGTCAACGGCTTGAGCACGGGCTCATCTAGTTTGAGCAAGGCTCACCAGCTTGAGTGCGGGGTCACTGGCTTGAGCGTGGGATCATAGACATGACCCCATAGTCACTGGCTTGAGCCCAAAAGTTGCTGGCTTGAAGCTCAAAGTCTCTGGCTTGAGCATGGGATCACTTGTTCTGCTGTAGCCCCCTGATCAAGGCACATATGAGAAAGCAATCAGTGAACAACTAAGGTGCCACAACAAAGAATTGATGCTTCTCATCTCTCTCCCTTCCTGTCTGTTCCTATCTGACCCTCTCTCTGTCTCTTTCTCTGCCTTTGTCACACACACAAACACACACACACACACACACACACACACACACATACACACACACACACACAGATAGGGAGTCTGTTACAATATACTAAACCTCAGCAAAAATAGTGAAAAGGGGAAAGGTGTATATTCCTTTGGATTATATAATCATCAATGTATTAAATATTTTCAACTGCATCTGCTACACAGTTTGGGAACTTCTCTAGTCAATCAAAAAAAAAAAAAAAAAAAAAAAAGAAAAACAATCCATCCACTTTTCCACAAAAGCCCCTAGAGCTATATCTAGAGCAAAATACTAGGATATCAAAGCATGGAGACATTTTTATCATTAGTGTAGATTTAGGTGAGGGATGGATCTGCTGGGACAGATTTTTCATCTCCTCAGAAAGTTTAGAGGTAAAATATCTGCCTCTCTACTTAAGAAGTCTTATTTCATAACAAATACAGGAAACAAACAAGATGCCATATATGTTTTTTAATCTCCTGAAACTAATATTTTGCCCATTAGACACACAGCAGTCTCCCTCAACCACCAGTTTATGGGTTTTTCCCATGAGTGCTAAAGAGCTCATCTTGGGAGATCTATCTCCCAAGCCTCCCTGGAGGACTTTAGCTCTAAAATAAGAGCTACAATAGCTTGTTTGCAGAAATTTTACATTTGTTTATGAGAAGTGAAAGTAAGTTCAATATATTAGCATCTGAGCATACCAATTAAATTGTACAGATAATTGTTCTTCTTGATATTTATATGTTTGATCAATGATAGTTTCACATAAGCTAAGCTAATTCTCTGGACACGAAGGCAGCCAGAGAAGTTAGATCAAAGCCAATGTCATTTGAAGACATTAAAAGTCAAAGTTACCTCATTAATCTCCCACCTCTAAATTGTGTAGGTAACCAGGTAACCAGGCCCTTCAGGTTAGTGTATATCAGAAGGATCAGAGGATTGAGAATTGGAACATATCCTTAATAATAATGATAATATTAAATAGTTACAACAGCTAACATTTATTAAAGACCTTTCAGAGATTTTGTTGATGCCCTATATTCTTTTAGCTTCATTCTAAGTCTAAAAAACTATGGTCTATTTTTACCCCTATTTCATATGAGAGGGAATGGAGGATTATAATGGCAAAGTAACTTCCTTGTTATCATACAGTTGAATAAGCAGAGAACATGTAAGAAGATTGAGGCTCTTGTGCTTAGATTCTGATAAACTGTAAAATGCCCCTTCCCTACTACTTAGAGCTTCACTTACCCATGTCCTTTTTCCCCCATTTGCATTGACATGCAGACTTCTTAATCTCACCAAAGGAGTCCATCAAAATGTGAATATTTTGAGCAGCTATCACAAACCTCAGATGAAAAGAATGTCAACAAAAATAAGACACTCTTGTATTTATTAATTTCTGATGCTTGTGGAAGTAAAAAACAACAAGAACAAATTGCTGCTGTTGACATCTTTGCAAGATACAAATCAATATTCCAGTGGGGGGTCCTCGTCATGGAAACATGTTTGATTTTACTTGATGCCACAGGCAGTGTAAACACAGGGCTCAGAGTAATCTACCATTTGTTGTTTAAGAGTTTCAGATTATTGCGGGAAGTTAAGATTTCCTATTTTATGAGCTTACTGGAAAATCAGTGCTTAAATCAGCTGATTAACTCTAGGCCATATTCATTAAGTGACTGCTTCGTAATTAATTCATCAGAGTCTTGTCAGTCCCAATTACAAGTTGTCCTGTGGTGACTTTCTTGATAGAAGTAAATGTAATCTGTTGCAATTCATCAAGTGAAAGTTAACCACAGGGATAGGGAGACAAAATGTTTCAGTTTTTTTTATTTGTTCGTTTATTTTTACATAACAGTTCCATCACTTTCAGATTGCAGTCACTTCATTATATTCAGCCCAGGGCCAATATAATGCAATGTCAAGTTTAACAGAAATTACAAAGTTTTGTATTGTACTTTTCTCTAATGAGCAAGAGAATAAGACAATTTCCATGAAAAGCTGAAAAAAATATGTAGGAATTCCTAGTTAACCCCACTCAGCTATCATAAAACATTACCTGGCTCACCAATAAAAAAGTTTCATTTGCCAGACCAGTATTATTCAGACTGAAACATACCTCCTACCTTTTATGTTAATCTGCACAGCTCATTCAAATAGCATAAGAAAGTGCCATAGATTATTAAAACTTTGACAATAAAATTATCAAAATGTCACTGACATTATATGACTAAATGTCATTTAGGTGAATCATACATAGACACTATTAACCAATGACACATGAAGGCAGCCCCTACCGCACCCCATAGCCAACTCCCTTAAAAAAGAATAAAGTAATAAAAAAAGCATACAGATAGTCTAAAGAGATTGGTTGTCTTTTTTAGAAATTATTATTCAGACTCAGGCATTTAAAGAGTTGTCTGAAAACCCTCCAGTCAAATGCCTTGTGCAGCATTCAATATGTAACTCTGTAGCTAATGGAAAAAGCAGGCGTGGAAGAGAGAACTTTCTGTTGTCATGCTGAACAGTGCTTTAAAGAAGATTGTCATTTGAGACCTTGTCAGCAATGAAGGATTCCAGATGCAGCTGAACCCAGAATTCTGACTGTGGTATGTTTACAAGTACATCAATCTAAAAATTCTAGATTACTTTTCTGTTTTCTTAAAAATATGTAGAGAAGCCAGTTAAGAATAATTGAAATTGATTTCAGAATTGGGGATGAGTGTATCTGTTATTTCAAAATATTAGAAATTTATTTTTTAAAATAAGAAATGGGTGATTTATAGTGTTATATTTTAAGCATCAGTTAGTTTATCTCGCATGTAAAACAAATGCCGCCACTCAAGTTTTGACTGTTTTTAAATTCATTTGAATGTTAGTTTCATTGAAGTCATTATTCACAAATTCCATTCTAAAATTAGTTCTTGATTCAAAAGATACATAAAATAGAGTTACTTGTAAAAGTACTTATTTTTGAAATGTTCTTTAAAAGAATTTTTATACAAGGTGTTTTAGTGAATAATTTTAGTTAAAGTAAAAAATCCAAGGAAAAAATCTGAGCTTGGAGCATATTTCATAGTATTAAATGTTAAAATAAATGAGTAACATAACTATGAAATGAACTGTGATTTAAGCTAGGAAACAAAGGGATTTCAACTGGTTATCTTTATTTTCTCATGGCTTTAAAGGTGATAAGAAAGTTATTATTGTCCCATTCTGAAAGCTTTATTTTTATTTCTTTGTTTAAAATTGTCAATTCTTTCCCTTTAGAAATGAGAGGTTTAATTTCTCAATATACGTTCAAGGTTAGATCCCTTAGAGTGGATAATCACTGGTATGGAAATTTGTCTTTTTCTTTAAGAAAAATAAGTATTTAAAAGAACTCCTTATGTGCTACTTAAAATATAAAAGTCAGTGACAGGAAATGTATACTCAAATTTATTCTCCATAAATAACTTTGACTTAAGAGGATATGTAAAACTCATTTATTTTTTTAAATGTTTATTTCAGTGAGACCCCAATAGAAAACCATACTCTTCCCCAACATAAACTACTCTATTTGGAAAGGCTTGGCTTTGGTTTTTATCAAGTAAACCAGAAAAACTGTGCTTTGTTAAATAAAAATGAATGGAAAGAGACTAATCTAAGATTTAAAGTATAGCACTTAGTGCAATGTTTGTTACATTATAGAAATTCAATCAATATTTTTTCTCTTTAGTTCCCATTCATTTTTTTAAAGAATTTTTATTATTTCCACAGATACATGTTTTGTAAGATGATATTCAGAGTCACACTCGATCCAGTAATGCAGGTCAGGTAACTCAGATGTTTTGGATCCCGTCTGAAATCTTATCTTTAATGAATAATGTTCCATCTTCTTTGCAACCCCATTAATAGTGTTGTCCAGCGAACTAGTCCTCTTTCATGGGATACTCCACATGTGGAAAACTAACGATTCCCCTTAAATAAAACAAATAAAATCACTGGGAAAATTCACCTCTAAGGCAAAGTATCTGGTAAATCATCCAGATCAATTCTTGAGACAAGTAGCAAATGCAATTGTTTCATGGTTCACCCTGATTTTAACTGAATTAATATTCAGCTATCGAAATAAAAGTAGCTTTATATTTGAGGACTCTGTTCAGGGAAGAATATGAGCTGCATAATTATGCTTAATAGTCATAAGAAATATGTATGTTTTATAATCTTTAAAGCAAATTTACAAGCAGAACTATCACTAACTGTTAGATTAAAATATTTTAAAAATTATTTTTGAAAATTTTTTGTTAATAAAATGATAGGTTTCTTTTAATGATATTTAAGGTTTCAAATCTTACATTCTAAAAAATTTTGGCTAGGGCAACTCTTTAAAGTATGTACAGTTGTGTTTCCAAACAGCTACTTTACAACAGTGGTTGTCAAATTTAGAATTTCAGAATTGCATGTATGTCTTATTGGAAAACAGGTGATAAGCTCTATCCACTGAGCTTCTGATGACAGTAATTCCAGCCAAGAACTGAGAATTCGCATTCTTACTTTTTTATTTTTATTGAATTTATTGAGGAAACATTGGTTAATAAAATTGTATGTCTCAGGCATACAATTCTATAATACATCACTTGCATATTGTATTGTGTGTTCACCAACCCACGTCAATTCTACTTCCATCACCATCTATCTCCCTTTGACCTTCTCCTACCTCCTCCACCCCCTTTCTCTCTGATAATCACCACACTGTTGTCTGTGTTTCTGATTGTTGTTTTCTTTTAATCTTTTTTTAACTGGATGATTTTAGAGAGATAGAGGAAAGGGGGAAAAGAGAGAAAGAGAGAGAGAGAGATGGAAGCATTCATTTGTTCTTCCACTTATTGTGCATTCATTCATTCATTGGTGGCCCTGACTGGGGATTGAACCTACAACCTTTATATTTCAGGATAACTCTATTAGACTGATCTAACCAGCCAGAGTTTCTGAGCCTTTTTATTTTTTTGTGTATGTGCTAATAATCCCTTCACTTTTTCACCCAATCTCCCCCAACCCTCCTCCCTGCTGATAGCTGTCAGTCTGTCCTCTGTATCTATGAGTCTATTTCTATTTTGTTAATTTATTTTATTCAGTAGATTTCCCATATAAGTGAAATCATATGATATTTGTCTTTCTCTGACTGGCTTATTTCACTCAACATAAGGCTCTCCAAGTCCATCCATGCTGTTGCTAAAGGTAATATATCCTCTTTTTTACGGCAGAGAAGTAATCCATGGAAGAGTTGTGATACATTTACATAATGAAATTTGCTTTTCTGACAACTTCTCAGATGATGTTGATGGCTGAGCTGCTGGTGCTAGTCCCACATTTGAGAATCACTGCTTCAAAATTCCCCTTATATTTCCTGTGCACTCTGCATTTTGAGAGACTACCATGTGCCAAAATCTGTACTTGGCCTCAGTGTGTGTGTGTGTGTGTGTGTGTGTGTGTGTGTGTGTGTGTGTGTGTGTGTTTGCTAGAGAGATCAAGCAACAGAAACAAGGACAGACATGGACAGACAGACAGAAAGGGAGAGAGATGAGAAGCATCCACTTGTCATTGCTGCACCTTAGTTGTTCCTTGATTATTTTCTCATATGTGTCTTTCCTGGGAGGCTCCAGCTGAGCCAGTGATCCCTTGCTCAAGCCAGCGACCTTGGGTTCAAGCCAGCAACCTTGGGCTCAAGCCAGTGACCATGGGGTCATTTCTATGATCTCACACTCAAGTTGGCGACCCTGTACTCAAGTGGGTGAACCCACACTCAAGCCATTGAGACCACACTAAAGCTGGATGAACCTGTGCTCAAGCTGGTGACCTCGGGGTTTCCAACTTGGGTCCTCTGCATTCTAGGCCAATGCTCTATCCACTGTACCACTGCCTGTTAGGCTCAGCCTCAATATTTATTGATGAGTAAAACAGGTAATATTTTTACCCTTGCAAAGCTTGTAGTCTAGTGAATAAGTAGCAAAATAAATAAGTAAACCAACACAGAAATGTCTATTTATCAGTTGTCTTTATGTGGGTCATTAAGTAATGAGAGAGGAGCTACTCTGGGTGATCAGAGAAGCAGTCCGTCAGAGGGATTATAGCCAAGAACTGAAAGACGAGTAGTCAGCCAAGGTAAGAGTGGGAGAAGGGGGTATTCCAAGCATAGAGTTTGCCCTGTTAGGGCCCTGGGATGGGAAGGAGTTTGGTGTATTTGAGAAACTGACAAGTGACCTGTGTGTCAGGAACACAGAGACTGACCAACAGGATGGTGGAAATGAGACAAGAGAGAGAGGTGAGTAAGCATGATGTTGCATGGGGACTCTGATGGGGAGTTTGCATTTTATTCTAAGTTTAAAGAATTTTGAACAGATTTTTTTTCTTGTAAGATCTCTGTGCACATGAGGGTGAAGGAACAATGGTAGTAGTTCATACAACTTTAGAGCAGTCCAGCTAAAAAGTGACCTTGATTTAGCTGGGAGTGGTTGCCGTTGAGATGAGTACATCAGTTTCCAATATCAAAATGAGGAAACCACTTGGCTGTGTAACCACAGTGGTAACAGTTATTTAACCCTTTGAGTAGTGAGTTGTTGGTTAACCCTTTGAGTGAGGACGTACATGAACGTTCGTACTACTCAAAGAGTTAAAAGTCAGAGTGGGTTAATTATAATGTTATGGGAACAGGTCAAGGGAGTGAAAAAAAAAGCAAGTAGAACATGAAATTATAATTGTGTGTGTTTATGTGTGTGTATGTGTCTGTGTGAAAGAGAGACATCAATTATAGTAATAGTACAATTTGTGATTTTTATTCCCTTTTATATACAAGAAAAATGTACATTATTATAAAATTTCTAAATTGAAATACTTCATTGAAAAGGAAAAACTGTGTCTTTGAGAAGACAACCACAATTTGAATAAGTCAGTAGTGTGTGTGTGAATATGTGTGTGTGTGTACGTGTGTGTGTGTGTGTGTGTACTCGCATATGCATTCTGGCACTGTACAGTAGATGTAAAATGAAAAAAAGACAGTTCTTGTCCTCAAAGTTTTCAGTATATTGAGAAGCATAAGAAATAAGAACAATAGGTCTCAAATGTTAAAAATTATCCTTACAGTATTTGACAGCTCTTCCAGGTATCAATTGCTCATATCACAGCCAACCCTAAAAATCTTGAACACACTGTCTTTCATGACGGGTGCTTGTGCATGTAATGTTTCCTCTACTAGGGATGCTCACACTCTCTCTCCTTCTAGTCTCATCATTATAGTGTCAACAGAGTCTTTCATGGTCCTAAAAATTCTTTGTCCTACCTATTTATTGTTTGACTCCCCCCACCCACTTTCAACAACTACTGATCTTTTTATTAGTGTTCTTACTCTCTCTGTAGTTTTGTCTTTTCTAAAACGTCATGCCCTTGCCATTATACGGTATGTAGCCTTTCATATTGGCTTCTTTTACTTAGTGATATGCATATAAGTTTCCTCCCTGTCTTTACATGGCTTAATAACTCATTTCTTTTTAGTACTTAACAATATTCCATTATATGGATGTACCACTATTTATTTACCTACTCACTTACTGAAAGAAATCTTGGTTGTTTCAAAGTTTTGACAATTATGAATGAAGCTGCTATAAACATCCTGGTACAAGTTTTTGTGTGGACAAAGTTTTTGACTCTTTTGGGGAAATACTAAGAATCACAATCGCTAGATCATATGTGTAGTAGTATCTCATTGTTGTTTTGTTTTATATTTCCCTGATGACATATGATGTGGAACATCTTTTCCTATGCTTAATTGACAAAAGTATATCTTCTTTGGTGATGTATCTGTTAAAGCTTTTGACCCTGTTTTTAATCAGCTTTTTTTCCCTGAACTTTAAAAGTTCTTTATATAAGTTAAATAACAGTTCTTTTATGGCTATGTATCTTACAAGTATTTTTTTTTAACAGTTTACTGTTTGTTTCTACTTCTCTTGATATTGTCTCTCATAGAGTGGGATTTTAACAAAGTCCAGCTTACGAATTATTTCTTTCATGTCTTTGGTATTGTATCTCAAAAGGTTTCACCCATACCCAAGATCATCTAGGTATCATCTAGGTTTCTTCCTCTGTTATTTTCTAAGAATTTTATAATTTTGTATTTTACATATAGGTCTGAGATTCATTTTATATTAATTTTAGTGAAATTTAAAGTGTATGTCTAGTTTCATTCTTTTTTGCATTTGTCCAGTTCTATCACCATTTGTTGAAGAGAATATATTAGCTCTGAGTGAAGACTACCTCTCTCTCTCTCTCTCTCTCTCTCTCTCTCTGGACAGTCATATCTTTGCTCTAAAAGCACCTGCACTCACCTCCTCTATGGCACAAATCATACCAAGTTGTAATTACTTGTCCTCCTATCTTTCAACCTGACTAAATTACTTTCTTTTAAAGGATGAGGGCCATGGTTTATTTTTCTTTGTAATTACATTAGCATCAAGCACAAACCCTGAATCATAATCATTACAACTTTAGGTGAAACAGACTTATGTGTGTGGCCCTCAAGAATGAAGGTAATTAAGCTTATGTTTAAAAAGGAATAAAAATTTTTGAGTAATTTTACTTCGAAGAATTAGTATTAAAAAAGCAAAGAGGTTAATAGAGATGTGTGAACAAGGATGTTCATTGCAGTATTATGAACCATAGCCAAAAACAATTAAGCTAAACAAGCCTTTATATCCTTCAGTAGGAGGTAAATAAATAATGATATAATCATCAAAAGAATCAGCTATTCCCAAGTGCAATAGGACATAGCCAACCTGCACCGCTAATAACTCTAGTGGGTGATGGCACAACAATCAATAAAACACGGGAATATAAAACTATAGGATTTTCCACCCCTCATTCTGGTACACCCTGAACCAGCAGATCTGCTCCACGGGAGCTGCTGAGAACATAGCCTCAGACATTCTTCCCTAAAAAGTAAGTCATTGTTTTGGGAACCCCCAGTATTATGTATTCTTGATCTCATGTGTATTCCTATACTTAAAAAGATAAAAAGAACTCAACATTCTCTCTTGAAACAAGCTTTGTTTTCTGCCTAACTCAAATGAAATTAAACTATGTATTAATGTAGAGATTTATAATGGACTTTTCCTGTCATTTTACCTAAACATCACTTTCTTTGGGGTTCGGATGGAACTAACCATCTTTTCCTGCCCTAAGAGAGCCAATAGAATTCTTTATCTAGAATGACAGATACAGTTTTGGACAAGGTCCCCAACCAAACTGAATTCCACTCTGGGATATTCTCCCAAAAATATAAGGAGAGATGCTCCCTCCCTAAATATATGGCAGGGGGGAGAGTTACTTTTAGAAAGAAGAAATAAGGTAAACAAAAACAAACAAGAATAAAATTAAGAGATAGAGTAGAGATTTAATAGTGCAGATAGTGAGAATTATTAGCTCCCTTTTCATAATTTCCAAAACTTTCTATTCTGGAAGCTATCTAGCTCTATTTCTAGACTTTTTCGAAGTAGATAAACAGAAAAAGCCCTTTGGAGTTGGAAGGGCCAGTATGATTGTCTGACTTGCATTGAATTTCTGTCACTGGAACTGAAAAAGTCCTGATTAATAGAGATATCCATAGTATACAATGGAATAAGTACAAGTTTTATTACAGTACATATAAAATTCCATGTCTGTGTGATTGTATTATGTATTTCATGTTACGTACAATATATACTATATATATGCATACACACATACATTTACATCTATATTTTGAGGAGAAAAGAGAAAGAGAAAGAAAATTCTGGACTTGATAATAGCTATTATCTCTATAAACACTTTCACTTTCTCTTTATTTTGTATTGATCGTGCATTATTGGGAAAACACATGCAGAGTTGGGAAAAATAGAGTTGACAATGCCGTTATGAAGGAGCAAAGGGAGAGTGGGGACAATTGGAGGAGCAGCGTGAGCACAAGTACATAGTCTGGACCAGATTATGTGTGTGCAGCAGCCGAGGCACTTAGAACTAAGTTCAATACAGATATTTTATATGTGTATGTGGGAAATCTTCTTACTGAGAAATTATCTGTATATAAGGAAAGTTTATATATGCATATGAAGTTCCATTTATATTTATTTCTTGTATTGTCTAAAAATATAACATGTTTTTAAAAGGCATGTTTGCGCCTGACGGGGTGGTGGCACAGTGGGTAAAGTATCAGACTGGGATGCAGAGGACCCAGGTTCGAAACCCCGAGGTCACCAGCTTGAGTGCGGGCTTATCTGGTTTGAGCGAGGCTCACCAATGTGAGCCCAAGGTGGCTGGCTTGAGCAAGGGGTCACTTGCTCTGATGTAGCCCCCAGTCAAGGCACATATGAGAAAGCAATCAATGAGAAACTAAGGTGCTGCAACAAAGAACAGGTGCTTCTCATCTCTCTCCCTTCCTGTCTGTCTGTCTCCATTTGTTCCTCTCTCTGTCTCTCTCTGTCTCTGTCACAAAAAAAGCATTTTCGCCTCAATAAAACAAATATTACTTAGGAAATTTATTTATTAAAAAATCATTGGCCCTGGCCGGTTGGCTCAGCGGTAGAGCGTCGGCCTAGCGTGCGGAGGACCCGGGTTCGATTCCCTGCCAGGGCACACAGGAGAGGCGCCCATTTGCTTCTCCACCCCTCCGCTGCGCTTTCCTCTCTGTCTCTCTCTTCCCCTCCCGCAGCCAAGGCTCCATTGGAGCAAAGATGGCCCGGGCGCTGGGGATGGCTCTGTGGCCTCTGCCCCAGGCGCTAGAGTGGCTCTGGTCGCAATATGGCGACGCCCAGGATGGGCAGAGCATCGCCCCCTGGTGGGCAGAGCGTCGCCCATGGTGGGCGTGCTGGGTGGATCCCGGTCGGGCGCATGCGGGAGTCTGTCTGACTGTCTCTCCCTGTTTCCAGCTTCAGAAAAAAATGAAAAAAAAAAAATCATAAGGGGGATTAAGTGGTTAGAAGAGCATGTTTTTAGGATTCTTAAATAGAGATCGCTGGATTGACATTCTTTATAGTTGTGGTTATTTGTGTGTGTGGGGGGGTGGTGTCATTGATTTGGAAAGCAAGAGTTTCAAAAACTGTAAATCTTGCCATGTGTGTGTTTATAAATATAAAATTTTATTTTAGTCCTTAGGTAATCCATTCTTCCTTTGGTAACGAGGTGTTCAGGACAATACCTCCAAGAGATTGCTCATCCTGATATGAGACCTGGGAGTTAGCAGAAGTTCCTGGCCTTTCTGACACTTAAGCAAAATATTTTCATTAATGAATGCCACGCAGTTATTTGTATAAAGGAAAGGGATCCAGAGGCAAGGACAAGATTAAAGAAACTACTACTCTTTTCGAACCTTGGCCTTGGAATCTGTCACCTTTGTTCAACAGGGACCTAAAGTGGTTCTGGGTCAAAACAGGCAGACAAGAGGGGAGGCTTTTAGTGGAAAAAATAGCATGATCTAAATATATGTTGACTACTGTTATTAAGAATCATCTCTAATGCTGTGTGCTCCTGGTTCATCACTACCGAATGTCATTGCCACAGCCCTGCATGCCCGAACCTGATTTGCAAGGACTCTGGTGACTTTCAATTGTTTGGCTTCCAAAGTCTCCAAGAAATCAGTCATAACAACCTTCTAACACAGACACCAGCGCATTATATATTCCTGAGCCACGGTGCTCTTTAATACCAGGAGATTAAAAAGCAACTTCAAAATGGTAGCTCTCAAAAATGTCCTTGGAGAGCACATTATTTATCCTATTTAAACCTCCAGTCAGGAGACATCTTGCCTTGGAAGGACTGAGTTCCCAGAGACTGTTAGGAAATCCATGTTTTATTCTGCCTTTCCCCACACATGTCATTTGTTCCTTTGCATCTCCACCTTTATCCTATGCTTAAACCACTTTATTTGTTTTTTCTTTTGTTTGTGGAAAAATAATTACAAGAAATTCTGTGTTTTGACATAATTCATCCACATTGTCTTTACATCCAGATGGAAAGCAGGTGAATTTTAACCTACCCTTCCCCTGTGGTCTCAGCCTGCATTTCCATTTCTGTCTTAGAGCAACCACACTTGACAATTTATAATTTTCTGGTTTTCTAAAAAAACAAAACAAGAATATAAAAATTCAAAGCCAAAACACTTAACTATCTATACATTATTTATTAAATGGTAATGTATGCAGAGGATATTTAATTTGTCCTCATGTACAATTTAGTACTTCCCCTAAATATTGTTTGCGAGGTCTAAAGCCAAAGGACGTCATCTCTAAATCAGTCCAAAAAAAGACAAGGGCTCCACTGCTTTCCAGGTTCTCAGTCTAATCAGGAAAAGCAAAATGCATTATGAGCCATGAGCCACGGGCTGCGGCATAGGACTGAATTCTTCATCTAGAATTCAAATAGCGTTTGCCAAAATCAGGTTCTCCTTTTTCTTTTTTCCAGGTTCTCCTTGATTACCATTAGAATGAGACTAAGCCTTAGTGTTTAGTAATAAGTAAGGGAGCTGAAGTGTATGTATCTTTTTCTGTGTGTGTGTATGACCGTGACAGAAAGAGACAGAGAGAGGGACAGATAGGGATAGGCAGACAGGAAGGGAGAAAGATGAGAAGCATCAATTCTTCATTGTGGCACCTTAGTTGCTCATTGATTGCTTTCTCACATGTGCCTTGATCGGGGCGCTACAGCAGAGCGAGGTACTCCTTGCTCAAGCCAGCGACCTTGGGCTCAAGCCAGCAACCTTGGGCTCAAGCCAGCAACCTTGGGCTTAAGCTGGTGAACCTTGCTCAAACCAAAAGAGCCCATGTCAAGCTGGTGACCTCGGGATTTCAAACCAGGGTCCTCTGCATCCCAGTCCAGTGCTCTATCCACTGTGCCACTGCCTGGCAGGCAAGGTGTATGTATCTTTGGCTTTATCTTAACTCTTCTGTGTCACTTTAAGAGTGAGTGTTCACAGATAGTTTTGCTCAAATGGTATGATGTCATATAATGCTTTTTTTCCTTATACTTTATATAGTTTATAGTTTTTTGTTTATTTTTTTTTATGAACCTGACCTTATAGAGTTGTTCTGTTTCTATATTACCTGATTACTGAAACCTGTCTGTTCAGGAAAGCTACCTTTGGTCAGCCCCAATTCACATGATAACTTTCTATATTAAATTCAACAGTTGTCTCTAAATGTATAATCTAAAATGGTTGTTATTTGCCAGACACTCATTTAGTACTTGTTTTATTAAAATACTCTGGCCCAGCTGGTGGTGGCATAGTGGATAGAGTGTCATTCTGGGACGCTGAGGTCCCAGGTTTGAAACTCCAAATTCACCAGCCTGAGTTCAGGGTTGTTGGTTTGAGTGCAGGATCATCGAAACGATGCCCAAAGATTTCTGTCTTGAAGCCCAAGGTCACTAGTTTAAAGCCCAAGGTCTCTGGCTTAAGTAAGAAGTCACTGACTTCGCTTGAACACCCCCCCCCCCCCCGCCTCCCGGTCAAGGCATGAATGAAAAGCAATCAAGTAACAACTAAAGTGATTAGTTATGAGTTGATGCTTCTCATTTCTCTCTATTTCTCTCTCTAAAAAATAGAAACTCTTCTTTTATGCACATTTATTCCTTCCTCATTATATTTCCCGTTCAATGTATCATCATTTATAGTTACATCAATAAGTTCACTGCATTAATTGTGCACTAATTATTTTTAGATAAATCTACTCAATTATCTCATTGTTGGATGTAAGCCTGTGTCTGTCATGTTCACTGTTTTCTCCTATACCTAAAATAGTAACCAAGACAGAACACTGTATCAATACTTATATATTCTCTATTGTTGAAAATGTTTATCTCCCACTTATGAACGAGGAAGCCCGTGAGCACAGAGGATAGTAAAATCCAGGTCCAGATAGGGAGTTACAGGCAGATCCAGAATTCAAATCCAGATCTGTGTATTTCCAAACAATAAACATTTACTCCTAGACTGCACTGACTCTCGGATGATGGTAAGAGAAAGCTAGGCTAAAGAAAAAAAGCACAATTTGCAGTATAGAATTGGTGAATAAACTTTGTTTTTGTTTATTGCTTTTTTAAGTCTTTTAAAAAAAATTTTTTTATTTTATTTATTCATTTTTAGAGAGGAGAGAGACAGAGAGGGAGAGAGAGGAGAGAGAGAGAGAGAGAAAGGGGAGGAGCTGGAAGCATCAACTCCCATATGTGCCTTGACTAGGCAAGCCCAGGGTTTCAAACCGGCAACCTCAGCATTTCCAGGTCAATGCTTTATCCACTGCGCCTCCACAGGTCAAGCTGTTTATTGTTTTTATGGGTTGTTGTTTTTTTTTTAGGTGAGAAGAGGGAAAATAGTGAGACAGACTCCTGCATGTACCTTAACTGGGATCCACCCAGCAACCCCATCTGGAGCCAGTGCTTCAGTACAAAGCTATTCTTAGTGCCTGAGGTTGATGCAACCCAATGGAGCTATCCTCAGTGGCCGAGGCCATACTCAAACCAATTGAGCAACTGGCTGAGGAAGGGGAAGAGGGAGAGAAGGATGGGGAAGGAGAGCGGGAGAAGCAAATGGTTGCTTCTCTTGTGTGCCCCGACCAAGAATTGAACCCTGGGAGTCCATACACCAGGCTGACGCGCTATACACTGAGCCACTGGCCAGGGTGATAAATAAGCTTGTGTTGTTCAAGCTGGAGCATATAAGACTTCACTTCAGTCCTCGTTTTATATTTCTAATTACTGTTCACCTCTCTATCTCCAATCATTTGAACAAGTGTCTGAGGCAATAAACCTCCGCAAAAAAAGAGATCTGTTGAATATAAATGGCTCTTTGTTTCTTTGGCATCTAGCTTAAAGTAGTCACACAGTAAGTACATTAGTGGTGTGAGTGAGTGTGTGTGTGCGTATGTGTGTGTATGCGCGCACGCACTGCTGAGTTTTAATAATCTGGCTTTCATAAGATGTGATTTGTGTCCAGTTTTGGTTATTGACATTTTTTTTTGTTTTCTATGTGGGAGGATGCTTTATAAAGACTGCTCTGGGTAACTCCAGAGGCAATATTGACTAAAAAATAAGCAGTGATTTAACGGTCTTCCAAATCCATCACAGAATTACAACCTTGTGTTTCGCTTTTCAGCAGGAACGCATCGCAAATGGTTGGCATCAGTAAGTCAGCAGAGAGCCAATTTTTCTGCCTTTCAAGCAAATGTTCTGCCCATGCTCACCTTATGTTTTTAATTTTTCTTTTTTTAATGATGAATTATCATCCTTTTTGCCAGCTTTAAAATAGCGCAGCCATTAAATAAAGATGCAGCTTTTACATGCTAAAAATCACAGGAGTTAGTCCAGCTCTGGGCCTGAGATCACTAACATCAGTCTTTAAAATGCATGTATCTTCTGTACTGGTCTCCATTCCTCCTCCTTCCTGGCTCGCAGTCCTCGGGGACTCTAACTCACTTGCTGAATGTCCAATGCCCAAAGCAAAGCCACCTGGCCTTCTTAGGACATTTCCTTCTTCCCGTTCCAACATCAAAAGTCCTACCATCTTGTCTCAAGTCTTGCATCTGGCCAGGGAAAATAAACCCCAATTAGGCTTAATTTAAGCTAAGGTTTAATGGCTTGTTAGAGCCACATGTTTGCCAAAGCATAGTTTTCAAAATAATTTTTAAGCTACATAATAACAATTGAAACCATTTTTAGTAAACATGACTTTAATATGTTAAAAAAATACAAAACAAGCACACTAACAGGTTTTTCTTTAGTCTAAGCATTTTGACAAAGGCTATTTTTTAAAGGAGGAGTGCAATCTAAAGAAAATAAATTAAATATGTGGTCTGTGGCTATGGCAAAATATGCATATATTAAAGTTTGAGAAACGGTGCCATATTGTACCTTGTCTAATCACTCTCCAGATGCCAGCTGTCATTAATCTAGTGCATACGAAGTCTGGCATTCATGCTTGTTATTTTACCCACATCACAATTTCTTCAAGGAAGTAAATAAGCCTGTTATTACCATTTTATAAATAATGGTGTAGAAACATTAAGTATTTGTGCACAGTAACATGAGATAAGAAGTAGAAATGGGTCATCAATTCTGGTGCCTCCACTACCAGTCACTGTCTCCACAAAATTAAAGAAATATAAATGTCTTTACTAGTCTCGATTTCAACCATGAGGACTTGGGTGCTGGCTGTTCATAGTCTCCAAAAAGGAAAGATTAGTAGGTGAACAGGAAATGTTAGTTATCTTCACTAATGCCCCTTTTTCTTATTAATTCAATGGCTACACTGTTAGTTTAGCTGTGGGGCTTCGGATTAGTTATCTTCACTAATGCCCCTTTTTCTTATTAATTCAATGGCTACACTGTTAGTTTAGCTGTGGGGCTTCGGCTATGTTTAGAGGATTTGCTCTAAGAGATAAAGTCCTTTCTGCCAAGGCTGGATAAGGGCAGCTTAGTTACAGGGGCAGGTGTTCTTACAACTGGGAGGATTTTGAGACTGTCTGATCTAGAACTTCTTAACCTGGTGTCCAGAAAGCTCTAAAACCCCCGCATGAACTCCATGAACTTTCTGAAATTGTGTGCAGTTATATGAATATGTGTGTACATGGGTTTTGTTTTTTTCTGCGTGGGATTAAGAACCACTGGTTTTGTCTTGTCCCATCCTTCTACAGTTTAAGATATTAAACAATCACCAGAGGCAAAGCCTCTACAGGTACAAATAGCCAAAACCATAATCTTATAGGACACCCGAGGGGACTCCATACAGTTCATCGTTCTCTCAATCTCTTTATGAAATATCTAACTTTTAACAAGAGTAATTTTGGTACTGGATGGAAAGAACTAAGCTTCTGGTAAAACAAACAATAATATTACATTGTATATTTTCAATGCCAACTTTCCAGAGTTTCCAATGTGACGTGGTATATTCTTATAATCAGTAGATTATGTAGCCAATGAGATAAGATCCTTTGCTTTATGATTTTAACATTTTTTTTTTAATTTTTAATTTTATCTTTTTTAGTGAGAGACAGACAGAAGGGAGATGAGAAGCATCAATTCTTTGTTGCTTACTCATGTATGCCTTTACCGGAGCCGGGGAGAGGGGTGACACAGAGGAGGGCTACAGTAGAGCGAGTATCACTTTGCTCAAGCCAGCAACCTTGGGCTCAAGCCAGCAACTATGGGGCCATGTCTGTGACCCCGTGCTCAAGCCAACAACCCTGTTCTCAAGCTGACAAACCCGCGCTCAAGCCAGCGACCTCCGGGTTTTGAACCTGGGTGCTCTGTATCCGAGTCCAACACTCTATCCACTGTGCCACCGCCTGCCTGGTCAGGCAAAGTTGTTTGATTAATTCTTCTTCTTGCTTGATTTTAAGACTTTCTGTGTTACTAATTGAGCTTTTAAGGAGAAGAAAAAAGGAATATAGGACTGCTGGGTCATGAAAACTAATTTTTTGCACATGTAAGGAACAGCCTAGAGCCTATCTTTTCTGCAGGAGCCAAAACATTTCTCACCAATATAAATACATCGTGGTGTGAAGGTTATGGGAGTCTTTATTCTCTAAGAAATAGGTATGATTAGTGATAAATACCTAAGAGCCTAAGAATTTAAAATAGATTGCCTTAGAGCTACGTGAATTATCCTGATGTCCACATATGATCAAGGACATGGATGATAATAGTAGGCAGCTATTCAGTATGAGAAACTTGGGTACTCTAGACTGAAGGTATGCCATTTCAAGTTACATATAACAGGGAGCCATTCCCGTGTTTCAGAAATATTTTTCCCTGATCTTTATTTTTGACTTGATATTTTTATTTGCATTTTCAGAAATTAAATGAATTAAACACTATAAACTATAAAAATGGCCCACACACTATAGTTAATGCAATAAAAAAACTGTAAAAAGTAATTCTACAATTTTAATCATGGTCACTAAACAGTATACTGCCTTTCATCAACTATGCTTGTCCCTAAATTGTTATTTAAAAAATGAAATATGGTAAAACAAGCTTATCTGAATCTGCCCTTGTAGAACTTGATCTTTCTGAGTTGAGCTCTCCCTTCTTTTTGGGCATCTACCTGCCATTTATCTGTTAGTAACTCTGGAGCCAAAAGAAGGGAGTATCTTAATATTTCAAGTACACTTACTACTGTGTTATTCTAAAAATATCTTGGACAGACTGGGCTGTTTGGCTCACTCACCATTGTATACCTGGCACCCAGCACACAAGAGTGTGCTGATACAAAAGCCCACATTTGAAGGATGTCCTTAAGGGTAAAAGCGACCCAAGTGCTCAGATATGCAGCTTACCTTTCCATTGCTGTTTTTTTTCTGTGCCCTGGACTTGACCTAGTAATTCTTCACTGTCTTGGAAATTCTTTAATAATTTTTAAGATTTTGCTTTGCATAATTTCTGCTTGTTCATGAGAAAGATTGATCTGAATAACTACAAATAGTGCTTCAACTTTTTTCTTTTTCTTTTTTTTTAAGGAATGTAATCATTGGATTTGTGAGAGTACCACTATTTTAAATTAGTTTTCTTAAACACATGTTGGACATCATCAAGTGTCCCTTTATTATTAATACTCTTTTGTTTCTGTATGAGAGCTCTGTGAAAGACAGTATGGCATTCATGTGTTGATGTTACAAGTCATTCCATTATGTTACAAGTAATTGCTATGACATTTAAGCAGTGTTATTAATTTTTTCAAACTTTGTACTAAGTTCATTTTCTCAAAATGCCTTTACAATAAAAATGTCATTTAATTTTGTATTGCATTTAAAATTTGATTCTTCTCAAAACTTTTCATTTTCAAACTTTCAATAAATTCTGATAATATATATGTTTTTTGGATTTTTTTTTGTTTTTGTTTTTGTATTTCCCACTGACTACAGCAGAGCACAGAATAACTTCAGGTTGGCTTTAAGTAGAGTTTATGTGAAAAGTGGTCTTACATAGTGATATGGAATTTGACAGTGTTCATATTTCTTCAGCACATGAGCCCTACCTAATGTGATCATTTGTTTCTAATAATGCCCTTTAGACCTAGATTTTATTTTCTGAATCACCAATGATCTGTTATGTCCAGTTTAATATCTCTGATAAGCTTGTTTCAACATATTTCTTTTTTTTTTTTTTTTTCGTATTTTTCTGAAGTTGGAAACGGGGAGGCAGTCAGACAGACTCCAGCATGCACCCGACCAGGATCCACCCGGCATGCCCACCAGGGGGCGATGCTCTGCCCATCTGGGGTGTTGCTCTGTTGCAACCAGAGCCATTCTAGCACCTGAGGCAGAGGCCATGAAGCCATCCTCAGCACTCGGGCCAACTTTGCTCCAATGGAGCCTTGGCTGCGGGAGGGGAAGAGAGAGACAGAGAGGAAGGAGAGGGGGAAGGGTGGAGAAGCAGATGGGCACTTCTCCTGTGTGCCCTGGCCAGGAATCGAACCTGGGACTCCTGCATGCCAGGCTGACGCTCTTCCACTGAGCCAACTGGCCAGGGCCACCATATTTCATTTTTTAATGATGATTTAAGTACAAGTATAGTTGACAGAAGGCAGTACACTGATTAGTGGTTGTGATTAAAATTGGAGTTTTACTTTTTAAACGTCTTTGATTGCAATAACTCCAGTGTGTGTGTCATTTTTATGTTTTACAGTGTTTAAAATTCATTTAATTCTTAAAATACTCATGCAAAGTTGTTGTCTTCATGATACATCTAATACCATAATACAGGTGAGAAAACTGAGGCTTAAGTTATAAGTAAGACTTTAACTGCTAAACAAATACACAATCCCAGACCATTTATTTCAAAGGTCAACAGCAATGCTGATCTTTTAAATTATTGTTATTATGAGTGTATTTCAGCAAATCAAAAACTGTATTATAAGACTATATTATCTGTAAAAAGGTATGCCCAACACTGAGCTTTACTGGGTCTGAATTACTTACCATATTTGTTTCAAAATAATTTATCACAGAGAAAATGGAAGACTCCTATGTAACAATCCCTGATCCTTTCCCTTAGTTTGTCTCAATAGAATTAACCGCTGTTCTGACTTTGCTGATGTTTTCTTATGAATATTTTTATACTATTACTATGTATGATATATCCTTAAATGATCTGGAGCATTGTTTAGCAGGTTTTTAAACAATGAAGAATATGTAATGTATCTTATATTGCTATTTAAAAAGTTAAACAACTCTTTAAGCAATGGCTACTTAAGGAGACACATCATATTCCATAGTATGATTGCAACCCAAATGGCATTAGATGTATCTCCACAATTTATTCACTTTCTGTACGATGTGAAGTTTTATTTGTTTCTTTTTCTCTTCTATTCCAGATAATGCAACAATCTTTTTTCTCTCATTTAATGTCTATTAATATATCACATTTTTTCTATTAGATTATTTGCTTTATTGATTCAGAATAGTGTATGTATATTCTGGAGATTAATCCTGTATTAGTTGTATTTATGAAAAATATATTCTTGTTAAAGCTACCTTTTACATTTTTTGTGACATATTTTAGTGTACAGAAGTTTTATTTGAATGTAGTCATATTTATCAGTTTTACCTGTATTGCTCTTCTGCTGCTTTTATTTTCACATTAAGAACAAATACATAAACAAAACTACTTCTTTATCAAAGTCATAAAAACATCCTCTTATATGTTAGTACAAAAGCTTAAATTTTTATTTTCATATTTATCTTTAGTTCTCTTTTGTTTTTGTGTGCATTGTGTTTATTTTTCACATGATAATATTTGATTTTCTTCATTCTACTAATTTAATTATAGTACATATTATCCATAAAGTCATATATACATATCCCTGGCTGGATAGCTTGGTTGGTTAGAGCATCATCCTGAAACACAGAGGTTGCTGGTTTGATCCCTGGCCAGGGCACATACAGAAACAGATTGATGTTCTTATCTCTCTTTCTTCCTTTCTCATTAAAATGAATAAATAAAAAAATTTTAAATGTCATATGTATGTGGAGGTTTTTCTGAGATCTCTGTTTTATTTTTTCTATTGTCTATTGTTGCATGAATATCTTGCATGCAACATATTACTATAGAATTGTAATAAATATTGTCATTTTAAAGGATAAGCCCATTTATATAGTTTTACAAAAATTTTCCTTTCAAAGCACTTTCATCTTCCATATAAATATTAGAATTGGCTTGTTAAGTTGCATATATATACTTAAAACAGTTGAGATTTTAAATTATATTAGCTTTATAAGATGAAAATGATATTTATAATAATGAATTTTCCTGTGATGAATAGATGTTTTTACATGTATTGTAGGCAGATTTATCCATCTTTTTCTTTTTTATGTTCTGTTTAAAAACTATTTATCTATTCCTATATTAGCTTCAAGAAGCAATATTTTGTGCATTTCACAATTAATTATCTTTTATTGATTTTAGAGCTTTATTGAGATAAAATTCACATTATATAATTCATCTCCTATTTAAAGTATACAATTCAGTATGTTTTAATATATTTGTAAGATTATGCAACTATCACCATAAAACATTTTGTCTCCCCATAAAGAACCCTGTACCCATCAGCAAATTCCTGCACCCACAGTTAATTTCTATTCCACTCACTTCTTCTCCTGAGATATAATTAATCTCTATTCTTTCTCTGTTTCTTTGCCTATTATTAAATTTCATATAAATGTATCATTGAAGGTCTACAGTGATTGGCTTCTTGAATCTATTATTGTAATATTTTTTTTTTTTTGTATTTTTCTGAAGCTGGAAACGGGGAGAGACAGTCAGACAGACTCCCTCATGTGCCCGACCGGCACGCCCACCAGGGGCGACGCTCTGCCCACCAGGGGGCGATGCTCTGCCCCTCTGGGGTGTCGCTCTGCCGCGACCAGAGCCACTCTAGCGCCTGGGGCAGAGGCTAAGGAGCCATCCCCAGCGCCCGAGCCATCTTTGCTCCAATGGAGCCTTGGCTGCGGGAGGGGAAGAGAGAGACAGAGAGGAAGGAGGGAGAAGCAAATGGGCGCTTCTCCTATGTGCCCTGGCCGGGAATCGAACCCGGGTCCCCCGCACGCCAGGCCGATACTCTACCTCTGAGCCAACCGGCCAGGGCTGTAATATTTTTAAGGTTCATCTATGTTGTATTTAAGAATGTTTATGTTGTAAGAGAATATTTAATTCCCTTTTAGTCCCAAATAATATTCTGTTGTAAGCTATTCACATATTTATGTGCTCATAGATATTGTAGTTTCTTTTTTTTTACTGTTATGAATAATGCTATTATGAATGTTCATATTCAAGTTTTTATGTGGGTATATGTTTTCATTTCTCCTGAATATCTACATGGGAATCTCCTATGTGGTCATCTTGCTGACATCATTTTCAAATTTTATGGTTGGCAGTAAATACTATCAATTATTTTCATTGTATACCTATGAGTTAAATTGATGATATGGTGAGTATATATAACATAAATAATTGCCAAACTATTTTTCAAACCTTCTGCACCATTTTACATCTTGACTAGTACTATGTAAGGGTTCAGTTTCTCCACATTCTTTCCCATGTTAACTTATTTTGTCTTTTTGATTATAGTCATCATAACGGGTGAGAAATGGTATCTCGTTGTTTTGACTTGCATTTTCCCTTATGATTTTCATTACCTTGAGAAACATTGAATGTGTTTTTTGGTCACTTGTGTATCTTTTTCCTGAAATCTCTATTCAAACCTTTACTTATTTTTAATTGAGTTACAGTGTTTGTGTTTTTTATTGTTTGTATATTGTGGATATAGTCCCTTATCAGATATGTGGTTTTTAAATAGTTCTTCCATTCTGGGTTTGCCTTTTCACTTTACTGATGTTTACTGATGGTTTTTTTTTTTCAGCACAGACATGATTGATTTTTACATAGTCCTCATTATCTGTTTTGGTTTTTTGTTTGTGTTACTTGTACTATTGGTGTTGTATCTGAAATTATTAGCAAACTCAGGGTCGCAAATATTTACTTAGGTTATGTTACCTTAATAATTTGATAGTTTTTCTATTACATTTAAGTATATGATTCATTTTCAGTACATTTTTGTGCATGGTTTAAGTAGGGATTCAACTTCTGTTGCATATCGATATACAATTGCACACCACTTTGTTGAAAAGACAGTTTTTCCTTTGAATTTACATAATACTCTTGCTGAAAGTCAATTGGCTATTTGAATAAAGAATTGATGTTTAGATAAAGTCTAGAGGAGTCAAATTAAAAATTTTATACGAGTATCTAGTTCATCCGAAATAGAATAATTTAATAAAGAGACCATATTAGCTTTTAGTATTTTCTAGATTTCATTGAATTTTATTTCTATAGAGTATTACCTATATGTGTTTTAATTTTAAATGTTTAAATGTTTGTTTTACTATGTTATTTTTGTTACTGATTTTTAGATCCTACCCAGGGCAGCTACCGTATCAACTTGCCTCCATGTTCTGTGGTTGTCTACCTCTTTTTTTCATACCTGGAAACTAGAATTTTATGTATTTTTTTCTACTAATTCTTCTATGAATTTTATAATGTCTATGTTTTGTTTGATCATTAATTTTTAGGTGTTTCACTGTGTAAGGCTTTCAAAGTGTTATTTGCCACATTGCTGAAATCACAACCTGCCTTCATTTTTCATACCTTACTTCTCAAACATGGTGCTAAATTTTACAAGGAGGATTTTGCATCTCTGCATTCTCCCTTTCTGACTTTATCTCATTGGTCAACAAAGAGTGCCCCATTGCAAAGCATGTGCTGTGTATTCCAGTCGGTTTGTGACATTTGATAACATTGAGTTAGATCGGAGACTACTATTTATTTTGGAAGAAGAGAAGCCCTTGTCTCCTATTTTCTTCTTCATGCTGTTAAAGGTGGTTAGTCATGTAGGAGTAAAACAGATTTCAATTGTCATCTACAGTTTTCCCTGAGAAAGCCTTTGGAGTACTTCAGAGGGTGAATTCCACTGCCAGAAATTTCTGTGGACATCATTCTGTACAGAAATAAAAACCCCAGCCAAAGTTACATGAATGATTTGAGAGATATTAGAAAACAGCCTCTTGGAGAAACATTTAGGAAAGAGAAGAGCATGTGGAATGTCGGAGCCACAAGGGCCTTTACTTGTAACAACATCCCCACTTTTGTTTCATGGTAGGGGAACTGAGCAACGGGGAGGAAATGCCAGTTGTCTAAGGACACTTCAGCAGGGACAGAACGAGGAGTAAAATCCAGATCCCATCAGTTTTCTTATTTTCTTTTGTATTTCCTCTATTGTAACATTTTCCCTGGCTGGTAAGTTATCCCTCAGGAGTTCGAGTGAGGATGTTAGTGAAAGAGACCATAAGCCTTCCTTCCCTCATATAGTATTTCATAAGATCCCTTTTAAAAATTGAATGTTTTAATGTTTTAAACCAGTTCTTTAATTTTATCCTGCTGTGACAGACAGACACATTTAGGATGGCCTGAATGATTCCTACTCCCTGGTATTCAGGCAGGCTCTCTTTACTTAGCAGCTCAGTCATTTTTAAAGCTCTTAAAATTTTAATATGATTTAAAAATAAACTATGAAACTCTGAATGCTGTGTAGTTATTCAAGCAATAGGAAGAATAGGCATCTTAAGTCTTATTCGTTTCCAAATGTCTCCCTCCCTCTCAAAGTCTTCTTCCTGGAAGAGTGAAACTAAAGAGTTAGATGGAGGTCAAGGTTGTCATGAAGTCTGCAATGTCACTGGCACTTCGGTGTATATGCTCTTCTGAAGCTATCACTTGGAGCAGACAGACAGCTTTGTCCCATCGATTACATGTCCTGGGAGCAGGTGAGGCTGCTGAATGGATTTGCACCTGCCTCCCCTGCGTTTGCAAAAGCATAAACAGTCAGAGAGAAGAGGCACAGCCCTGCTTCTTCAAGACCTCTTTCCTTAATCTGCAGGTTATACAGAGCCACACAGCTTGCTCGACCACTCAGTGTCAAGTACAAAGGGAGATGAGGCAAATCCCTATGGGATTCCCAGATGGACCAAGTTGCTCTTTGGTTACAACCAGACAAGAAGCTTTCTGTCTGATTTTGGAAGATTGCTTTCAGCCCACCTTGTTACGCCACTGAAAGAGCAATCAATCAGCAAATTTGCCCTGCCCCGTGTTTACCGTTATCCTGCCGGGCCTCAGAGGGAGCTCTTTGTGGTTCCATGACAAGGCACTGTTTGGGTTCCCTTGGTGATATATTATTTTGTGAATCTGAAAACAGTTTTATTTTTCAGAGTCAGTGTAGCATTCATTGCCTGTTAAATAGTAAGCCAATCACATTATGGAGGACTTGTTGACAAGATACCGTAAGCTCTCTGAGAGAAAATGAAATCAATACCTTATTAATTGTAAGTTGATTGAATTCCACAGTCAGTAATAAGTTTTAATCAGCAGCATACCATGCTTAGGATATATGAAGACATAATACAGAATAAGAGTCAGCAATAGTTGATAATGTAGAGAATGTAAAGACCTTTCTATTTTAAAGCATGTCTCAATTTCAGCATCTGTGAAATGGAAGAAATAGAACTTACCTCTCAGTTTTTGTGAGCATGAAATGTGTTAGTGTATGCAAAATATGTTGAAAAGTACTTGATTCTGCTCAGTTTATGTTATTATTTTTTTAGATACTATTTCATCAGTTATTATTTTTTAAATAACAGTTTTCTTTGCCAAATTATAATAGGAATTGAAGTACAATCACGTAGAGCTTCTGCTGGAGGATTAGAGAACTCCAGGGTTAATGACAAGATGATTTGTATTTCTGTGTGGCCTAGAGGTGGGGTTGATTATCTGTTAAGTATGCCATAAAACCAGCCAGGTTATTCTCAGCAGTGAAGGCCACCCCTGTATGCACTGAAATCATATATATTATATATATTTCAGAAGGCTCATAATTAAATATGATTTGCATAGGAAAATTTTCATAGTAATTACTTTTCTGATATATTTGAAGTTAAACTAGATACATTCAAATATATATTATAGAGATTATTATGCTAAGTGATATATACCAGCCAGAGAAAGACAAATATCATATGATCTCACTTACATGTGAAATCTAATGAATGAAGTGAACTGAGGAACTGAATAGAGGAAGAAGCGGGATCACAGGGAGTAGAGGGACAGCTGTCAGAGGGAAGGGGGAGGAGGGGATGGGATCAGAGAAGGTGAAGGGATTAGTGAAATCCTATATACATAACACAGAGATACAGATAGCAAGACAGCAAGTCCAGAGGGATGGGGGGAGGAAGTTAGGGGATATAATGGGTGGGGACAGGGGATGGGGGTGAGGGAGTTATATTGAGTGGGACACTTGAATCCATGTTAACACAATAAATTAAAATTAATAAAAATTTTAAAAAATTTAAATGAAAAAGACAAATATATATGCAGTAATATACCTTTTTATTCCCTAGGACACATAGAAAATTAAAACATTCTTCTCTTATAATTACTATTTTATAATGAAAAATATCTTTGAGAAAAGAGTAAAATTTTAATTAATTCGATAGCATTTATTAAATTTCAGCCACCTGTGGAATCTGTCCTGATCCATGGGATAGGATGAGTTTTCTGTTTGTTTTTAATAAGATTGTTTTTGTTGTTGTATATATGTGATTTTCTTGACAAAACTTTGTGTTTTCCTAAAATGAAAAAAATTGAAAACCTTCTTTTTCTTTCTATAATAGCAAGCTATTTTGAGAAATGATTTTAACTTTAAAAAAAATGTTGTTACATATCAGGGTTGTTTATATTTTTCTCTAATTAAGGAATGTAAGGCTAGAATTTCTGGATAAAACATGGCATCAGACTAACAGTGTCTAGACTGCTATTTCCAAGTTTCCCTTAATGATTGCCAAAAGAAGATACAGAAACACAAAAACAAACACCACTGTAGGAAACTAATAAAAAGGATTGTCATTATTTGAAGGTTTGGCAGGACAGGATTCATAAACACAAGCCAGGAACACAGACCCTGGGCCTTATTAGCTGAAACCAGTGTAATGGCCACAGAGAATACAGAGGACAGGTGGACTGAACTGGCCCATTGTTAGTCCTCATCATGATGCCTCAGAGCCACACACTCGAGGAAAGTAAGCATCCGCAGCCCTGCTCATCAGCAGCAGTCTTCTGAGCACGCCAGAATCATGTCCTGCTCTTTCCGCCCAGCCTCACATGTGCCTAAGTCCAAACAGACACAGAAATACCCTGTAAATGAGCATGGCACTAATTAGTTGCATTCTGAATACCAAAATTTGGATAAAAGGAGTATTGTGTGTGAGAGCAGATATACTGACAGCACCTGAGACCTATGCATATTGGAAAGAATATAGTTTTCATGCTATATGTTATGATAAAATAACTCATTTTTTAAAAGCATAGACTAGAAATCAATCAAGAAGCTCCATCTGTACAGAACCATGTTCCATGACATCTCATAAGACACCAGAAATTGGTTCAGGGTCTGTACACAATAAGCTCTACTCTAAGTTAAGATCAACAAATTGCTAAAGTTGAAAATAATCATTTTCTGTGAATCAGCAATCTATTTCTCCTAGGTATAGACCTAATAGAAATACATGCATATGTGTACTGCAAAATACGTATACAGATGAATGTTTATTATAGCTTTATTTGTAGTAGCTAATATATAATCTCAACAATTAAAGAGTTGGTGAATGAACTATGAATATTCCACAAATATATTTTTAATGGGTAACTGTTTTGTAAGATTCAGTGTTTCCATGTATAGAAACGTCTATTGCTACAGGGTACTGGAACAATTGGATAAGCACATGGAACTAATTATTAAAGTGTGACCCCTACCACACATCTTGTGCAACAAAATCAATTCCAGTTGACTTTGTGTAAAGTTTAGCCATGGACAGATATTTGAAATATAGATACATATGAATGTCAGAGGACTTATCCTGAATGCCTGTAGATAAATCATTAGGAAAGTTATCAGTAATCATAGAAGTACAAAATTCAGTCCCAATAAATTATGACTAAGCACCATGCCACCAATATAGCAAAAAATAATATATAAATAAAAAAAAGACTGAAAAAGTTATGAAGCAGGAGAAATTTAAGTGGTACTGGTAGAGATTTAAATTGATGTAGTGTGTTTGGCATTATCTACTAAAGTTGAAAGTGAGCATTTACTGCCTGACTAAGCCACTTCAAAACCCCGAGATCGCCTGACCTGTGGTGGCGCAGTGGATAAAGCATCGACCTGGAATGCTGAGGTCGCCGGTTCGAAACCCTGGGCTTGCCTGGTCAAGGCACATATGCTTCCAGCTCCTCCCCCCCTTCTCTCTCTGTCTCTCTCTCCCTGTCTGTCTCTCTCTCTCCCTTTCTCTCTCCTCTCTAAAATGAATAAATAAAAAATTTTTAAAAAAAACCCCGAGATCACCAGCTTGAGCACGGCTCAACAGCTTGAGTGCAGGATCGCTGGCTTGAGCGTGGGATCATGGACATGACCCTTTGATTGCTGGCTTGAATCCTAAGGTCACTAGCTTGAAGTCCAAGGTCTCTGGCTTGAGCCCAAGGTTGCTGGCTTGAGCAAGGGGTCACTTGCTCTGCTGTAGCCCCCAGTCAAGACACATATGAGAAAGCAATCATTGAACAACTAAGGTGCCGCACGAAGAATTGATGCTTCTCATCTCTTTTCCTTCCTGTCTGTCTGTCCTTATCTGTCCCTCTCTCTGTTTCTCTCAGTCTCTGCTCCCCCAAAAGAAAGTACATAAGTATATTCTGTGAATTCACAATTTTTGTCCTAATTTACAGACCTGATAGAAATGAATGCACAACGGACAAGTGTATTGTGAGATACTCACATGAAAGTTCATTCTAACTATATTTGTAATAGCCAAGACTATAAACAGACCAAATAACCACAATTAGTGGAAAGCATACATAAGTTTTGTTGTACTTATATGTATTATAACAGCAAAAGAATAAACTACAAATATATAAAAATTAGAAAAGGATTTCACATTCATAATATTACATGAAAGCAGCCAGACACAAATATTATTTCTTACATGTTTCCATTTATATACATAAAGCCTGATAACAGACAGAACTAAATATAGTGTTAAAGGATATATCCTTTGGTGATAAAAATAAGAAAAGCCAAAATGTAGGCTTATGATTACCTTGGGGAGGGGAGATGTGCAAGGCATACAGATGGAAGGGATGTCGGTGCAGTTCCATTTCTTTT
Organism: Saccopteryx leptura; assembly: GCF_036850995.1. Taxonomy (NCBI): domain Eukaryota; kingdom Metazoa; phylum Chordata; class Mammalia; order Chiroptera; family Emballonuridae; genus Saccopteryx; species Saccopteryx leptura. Next base: position 34,880,547 of record NC_089503.1, on the reverse strand, counting down.
ATTTATTTGTTTATTTTGAATAACCAACTGAAGGCTAGCTAAAATGAAATGTTGCTTTTATTTTTCTTTTAATTTATTGATTTATTTTAGAGAGAGAGAGAGGAAGGGAGATAAATAGAGAAAGAAGCATTAATTTTTTTGTTCCATTTATTTATGGATTCATTGATTGATTCTTATATGTGCTGAGACCAGGGGTCAAATCACAACCTTGTTGCATCCATATAATGCTCTAACTAATTTAACTACCTGCCCAGGGCTGCAAAGTTTCATTTGTTAAGTAGAAATTGTCAGATAGGTCTCCAAATGTTAGGAAATTTTTGAATCTCAAGAATGTCTTTATGGGAAAAAATAGAATAGAGAGTTGGTGCAGATGTTTAAGTAGTTTCATGTAAAATATAGAACAAAATGGCCAACATATATAAGAGCTAAGAACCTGCAGTCAAAATTGGATTAAAGTCCTGGCTCTTCAGTCATATTCTGCAATATACTAGTTCAATCTCTACTCTTCGAAGACAATCAAGAAAATCTGATGATCAATAAGGATGGTTTTATTAAAGTTACAACAAATAAGGATACCACTTGGATAGTCTTAGTAGTGTTTGAAAAGGGGAAGTTAGGGAAGAGTTTTCAAACGGTTCCAGGACCTGGGCTGAGAGGTTTAAGGTAAGTCTCACAAGGCAGAAATTTGATAGTGAATTGTTCGGAGTCTGTGAAAAAGAGTTGAAGTGGCGGGCATAGCAAGGTAAACAAAGTAAGCTGTTTTAGTTGGATTGCGGTCTCCTGTCCTGGGAATAAGTACTTCTTGGAGCAAGCAGCTCAGGAATTACTGTGTGACTTAGTGTGGTTGAGGTGTAGGGAAATAGCACCTGGTATGAATATTGTTTAATACAGACAATAATGTTTGCTTCAGTTCTCAGTACTTATGTTTTTTAAGCCATATTATCTTTAACTTTGAAATGCAAACTGTGAGTATTAAATAAAATAAAAAATATAAAGCAGTGTGTCTGGGCCTGATTTTGAATAATACCCAGCCGATACCATTTCTACAAGGCTGTGTTGAATAAAATGTACATTTTGATGCTAGCATCAGAGAATCCATGTTCTGGTATTAGACTGCTCCATTTCAAATCTTGTTCCATTACTTTCTAGCTTATCTCCTGCAGTAGATTGCAAATTTTAAAAATCATTTTCCATATCTTATAAATGGAATGTAAAAACACATTTTTTTTTAAATACTGGATTGCCAGTATCTGAACAGAAGTGACTGAAACCCTGTCATTGTGCTTGCCTAACCCAGACTGTTAATAGTCATTGTTTTATTTGCAGAATGACATGAATTACATAGCATCTAGTGGACTTCTATTCAAAGATGGCAAAAAGCGGATTGATTACATCCTGGTTTATAGAAAGTCAAATATACAGTATGACAAAAGAAACACATTTGAAAAGAACCTCCGAGCAGAAGGCTTGATGTTGGAAAAGGAGGTAGGTGTTTTAATAATATTAATTATGTGATAAAATATGTTGGAAGAGAGACAATGTTTTATGTTTCAGTATGGACAGTGCATAGCATATGGCTTCATAAAATGTAGTTATTTTCTCCCAAATGTAAAAGAAATATATACTATGTATATAGCCCCACTTAAAATGTATTCCATTTTACTCTGTACATTTCTGTACATTTAAATATTTTTCAAAGTACATAACCATTTTTACAATTTTTAAGATTAAAGAAGGAATAATTATATCCCTGTAAACTACAAAATCCTATTAAAAGTAAAACAAAATGTCTATAGAGTTTGCCAAACTGTTAATGTTTGGTATTCTTTTTTTTTTTATTCATTTTAGAGAGGAGAGAGGGAGAGAGACAGAGAGAGAGAGGAGAGAGAGGCAGGGGGGAGGAGCTGGAAGCATCAACTCCCATATGTGCCTTGACCAGGCAAGCCCAGGGTTTTGAACCGGTGACCTCAGCATTTCCAGGTTGACGCTTTATTCACTGCGCCACCACAGGTCAGGCTGTTTGGGTTTTAATTATTAGAACTATAGGTGATTTTCTTCCTTATTCTTTTATGCTATTTTTAATGATTACTTTAGAGCACTTTTAGGATCACAGCACAATTGAGATGAAGGTATAGACATTTTCTATATCTCCCCTAGTCGTGTGTAGCCTCCCCTATTATAAACGTCTCTTTACCAAAACGTAACATTTGTTATCGTTGATAATGCTACAGTGACATATCACTCTCACTCAGAGTCTATATTCTACATTAATGTTACCTTTTGAGGTTGTCCATTCTATGAGTTTAGACAAATGTGCAAAATGTACCACATTATAGCATCATACAGCGTATTTTACTTCTCTAAAAATTGTCCGTGCTCCACCTGTGCACCTCTCCAGGAGGGCCAACCTTTGATCTTTTTAACTTTATGCATGGTTTTGCTTTTTTCAGGTCCTATGGTAGAATCACAATGTGCAGCCTTTTCAGATGGGCATTTTTCACAGAGTAGTATGCATTTAAGTTTCTTCCATGTCTTCTCATGGCTTTATAGCTTCTCTTTTTAGTGTAGAATACTAAATATTTCATTGTCTGGATGTACCAGTTTGGTTATCCATTTATGTACTGAAGGACACCTTGGTTGCTACATGTTTTGGCAATTATGAATAAAGCATCTATTAGACATCCTTGTGCAGATTTTTGTGTAAGATGTAAGTTTCCACCTCCTGTGGTTGAGTACCAAGGATTGCACTGCTGAATCACATGGTAAGAATATGTTCAGTTATGTAAAAACACCTCCGAACTGTCTTCCAAGATAACTGTACCATTTTGCATTTCCACCAGTAATTAATGAGAGTTTCTGTTGCTTCACATCCTCAGCAACACAGCCATTCTAATAGGTGTGTAGTGGTGTTTCTTTTTCTGGTGTTTCTTTTTCTGATGACAAATGATGTGGACCAAATTTTCATGTGCTTATTTTTCATATATGTGTCCTCTTTGACAAGGTGTCTGTTAAGATCTTTGGCCTGTTTTTCAGTTGGGTTGTTTGTTTTTTTATTGCTGAGTTTTAAGAGTTCTTTAAATATTTTAAATAATAGTACTTATCAGATATGTCATACACAAATATTTTCTCCCAGTATGTGGCTTGTCTTCTCTTTCTCAACTGTTTTTTTGCAGAGCAGAAGTTTTTAATTTTAATGAAATCCAATGTAATAATTATTTCTTTAGTGAACTGTGCACTTGATGTTATATCTTAAAAGACATCACCATGCAGAAGTGACTTCTGTTTGGATACTTCAAGGTCATTCAAATTACCTCCTATGTTTTCTTTTCTCTAGAAATTTATAGTTATTGATTTACAGTTTGGTCTATGATCCATTTTTACTTAATATTTTTAAAGTGTGTAAAGGGTGTCTAGATTCATTTTTTTTTTTTTTTTGCATTAAGATGTCTAGTTGTTCCAGATCATTTGTTTAAAAGACTGCTGTTGGTTCATTGTATTACCTTTCTTCCTCTGTGAAAAGTCAGTTGTCTTTTTCTTTTTTCTTTTTTTTTTTTTGTATTTTTCCGAAGCTGGAAACGGGGAGAGACAGACAGACAGACTCCCGCATGTACCCGACCGGGATCCACCTGGCACACCCACCAGGGGCAACGCTCTGTCCACCAGGGGGCAATGCTTTGCCCCTCTGGGGCATCGCTCTGTCGCGACCAGAGCCACTCTAGCACCTGGGGCAGAGGCCAAGGAGCCATCCCCAGAGCCCGGGCCATCTTTGCTCCAATGGAGCCTCGCTGCGGGAGGGAAAGAGAGAGACAGAGAGGAAGGAGAGGGGGAGGGGTGGAGAAGCAGATGGACGCTTCTCCTGTGTGCCCTGGCCAGGAATTGAACCCAGGACCCCTGCACGCCAGGCCAACGCTCTACCACTGAGCCAACCGGCCAGGGCCCAGTTGTCTTTTATAAGTCAGGTTAATATTATGTGGGTTTATTTCTGGGCTTACTATTCTGTTCTATTTATCTACTTGTTTAGTTATTCACTAATACCCCTACTGTACCTTTAAAATATGTCTTGAAGTCAGGTAATATCAGTCCACTGACTTGTGCTCCTTCAATATCGTGTTATCTGTTCTGGGTCTTTTATCTTCCAATGTAAAGCTTTTATTTTATTGGCATTGCATTAAATCTATAAAACAAGTTGGGAGGAACTGACATCTTAATAATACTGAGTCTTCTTATTCTTTTTTTTTTCCAATGTTAGAAGCAGGGAGGCAGTCAGACAGACTCCCGCATGAGCCAGATCAGGATCCACCTGGCATGCCTACTAGGGGGTGATGCTCTGGCCCATCTGGGGCATTGTGCCATTGCCACCAGAGCCATTCTAGCACCTGAGGCGGAGGCCATGGAGCCGTCTTTAGCACCTGGGCCAACTTTGCTCTAATAGAACCTTGGCTGCAGGAGGGAAAGAGAGAGACAGAGAGGAAGGAGAGGGAGAAGGGTGGAGAAGCAAATAGGGGTGCTTCTCCTGTGTGCCCTGACCAGGAATTGAACTTGGGACTTCCACATGCCGAGCCGATGCTCTACCATTGAGCCAACGTCCAGGGCCAAGTCTTCTTATTCTAAATATGTCTTCCTTTATTAGTTTTTTTTCTAATTCTGTTCATTAGAGTTTTGTAATTTTCCTCATATAGAACTTGGGCATGTATTTAAATTTAAACCTAAGTATTTAACTCTTTGGGGTGCTAATGTAAATGGTATTGTGTTTTTAATTTCAAATAGCACTAGTTCATTGCTCATATTTAAGAATGCATTTGATTTGTGTATATTAACCTTGCATCCTGCAACCTTACTATAATCACTTATTAGTTCCATGAGTTTGTGAATTTTTTATTTGTTTGAATTATCTATATATAGTGATCATGTAATCTGTGACTGAAGAATGTTTTACTTCTTCCTTATTAAGCTGTATACCTTGTATGGTTTTTTGTGTGTGTCATATTGTATTAGCTTGTATTTCCAGTATGATGTTGAAAAGAAGTGGTAAGGAGTGTATATTCTTGCCCTGTTCCTGATTTTAGTGAGAACGGTTCTGATTTCTTACCATTAAGTATGATTTTAGCTATTGGTTTTTTGTAGATATTCTTTATCAAGTTTAGGAAGTTCATCTTTATTTTTATCCGTTTTTTTTTTGTTGTTGTTGTTATGAATGAGTGTTAATATTTTAAGTGCTTTTATTAATATGATCATACAATTTTTTCTTTTTAGTTTGTTGATGAGATATATTATGTTAATTGATTTTTGAATGTTAACCCGGTATTGCTTTCTTGAGATAAATTGCAGGTGGTTGTAGTGTATAACTACTTATTTTTATATGTTATTGGATTCTATTTGCTAATACTGCATTTTGTTGAAGATTTTTGCATCTCTGTTAATAAAAGATACTCGTCTGTAGTTTCACTTTCTTGAAATGTCTTCGTTTGCTTTTGGTAGTAGGATAATCCTCACCTGATAGAATGAGTAAAGAAGTACTCCCTCTACTTTTGTACTGCTCTCAGAGAGATCGTAGAGAATTGGTATTATTTCTCCCTTAAATATTTGGTGAAAATCGTCAGTATACATACCTGGACCTGTTGCCTTCTGTTTTAGAAGTCTATTAATTATTGATTCAATTTCTCTAATAGATACAGACCTAGCCAGATTGTGTTTTACTTTCTGTGTGAGTTTCAGCAGATTTATCATAGAATTGTTTGCATATTCCTTTATAAACCTTTTAATTTTCATGAGATCTGTAGTGACATCCTATTTTTCATTTGTGATATTGGTAATTTATGTCCTATCTCTATTTTTCATACTTAATGTGACTAGAGACTTACTGATTTATTTATCTCTTCAAAGATCATTCTATGGTCTTATTGATTTTTTACTATTGATTATCTGTTTTCAATCATTGATTTATCCTTGAATTCTTTTTTTTTCTCCTGCTTACTTTGAGTTTAATTTTCTCATCATTTTTATTTTTCTAAAGTAGAAATTAATGGTTGATGGTGGTGTTTTGTATATGGCAGGAAAGAAAAGACTTCAAGGATAACTTAGGTTTGTGGCTTGAATAATTTCTTTATTCATTCAACAAGCATTAGTGATGCACCCATATCTGCTACATTCTGGAGATAAATAGGAACCAAGATAAAAATGTACCATGTTCTCATGGGAGGGGACAAACCATAAACAGATAAGAAAGTTACATAGTGATGGGTGTTACCCAATAGTTCAAACAGAATGTTATATAGGGAGTGAGATAGGTAGCTATGTTAGCATGTGCGTTCTGAGATAAAGTGATCTGAATGGAAAGGAAGGAGTTCACCATTGGAAGACAAGGGGGTACAATACTATCAGCAGATGAAATAGCCAATTTAAATCACTATTGACTAAAGAGAGCTAATTTAAGGAAAAAGTGGGATAGGAGTATGGAAATGAAAATCATAAACTAGCAATAGAGGTACCTTTGATAAATATGGCTAGAAATGTTTAAAATTTATGTCTAGAACTCAAATGAAGAATCTCAACTGAACGTAAATATAGATGGTAATAGAAGTCATGTATTAGTACAAAATCACTGAAGAATGGGAGGGGAAATGAGCCTCAGAGTTAGCCTGGGAAAGGAAGAAGATAAATTTACTTGAAGGAGTTGAAGGTAGGTAGGAAGGAAGAGATGAAGAGTCACAAAAAAGAGTGGTTATTTGGATAAATTACTGCTGAGAAGTATAGTAAAACAAGAAAGATGCCATTTCATTGAGCAGCATGGAGATCTTTGGCAAAAGCCATGAGAATTATTTTTCTGAGATGGATGGACTTACAAGCTAGAATGGCATAAGTTGAAGTGTAAATAGATAATGGGAAAATTGAGGCAGCAGCAAATGCCATCAACTTGCTTATCTGCCAATGGGGGGAAGATGAACAATAGCCAATAAAGGAAAAGAGATAGTGTGAAGTTTTATTTTTTTCCCTCCCTCCCTCCCTCCCTCCCTTCCACCCTTCCTTCCTTCCTTCCTTCCTTCCTTCCTTCCTTCCTTCCTTCCTTCCTTCCTTCCTTCCTTCCTTCCTTCTTAGATAAAATGTTCAAATGATGACAGGTAAGATCCAAGAGAAAAAGATGGAAGGAGGGAAAAAGAGAGAGAAAAGAAGGAAGAGAAAGATTGAAGAAACAGGAGACAGATACAATTTTAAAAAATAAAGGCCCTTAGGAATTTGGGTAAGGGTGAAAGGGAAGCTCAAGTAACAAGACATCAGTGTAAGGAAAGCAAGATTCTGGAATGATATTTTAAAGTTAATTTTTCATAATTATTACTTTTACTTGTCAAAGTTGTTTTTAAAAAAATGGTTTACTTTACTTAAGTTTCTAATTTTAAAAGTAATGACATTAATCCTTTAATGGTTGGGTTAATTAGCACTAGATTAATTATCCCAACATTAGTATATAGAATCAACCTGCTATGACAAATGCAGTTTGGGTGAACAAAAACATGTTTCTATAAATAGCATTTTAGCAGTATGTCATAAAAATGATTCCTTTAAGATTTCAAATAAAGATTTTTTAAAACTGTTATATTCTGCTTTACAAATTACCACACATTTTTTTCAGCTCAAAATAAACCCATTATTAAGTCAGAGGTTTGGGCATGACATGACTGAACACTTTTCTTTATTTCTCACAAGACTTAAATCAGTGTGTTGTCCAGGCTTTGTTTACAACTGGAGCTCTAAGTATTCTCCAGCTTATGTGATTGTAGCAGGATTTAATTCCTTGTGGTTGTATGATTGAGGTTCTTATTTCTTTGCTGGCTCTCAGCCAAAGTTAGTCAGCTCTTAGAGGCATTCTCTTTCCTTTCCACGTGGCCCCTCACCTCTATTTTCAAAACCAACAATGGAAAATCTTCCTTGTGTCCCTCTGCTATTTTAAATCTTTCTTGATGAGAAGAGCCTGTTTCTTTTTAGGGGCTCATCTGCCATGAAGGTAATCTTTTCTTAACAGCAAATGTGATATATAACATAGACTACTTATGGGAGTGAATATTCCATTATATACACATGTGCCTGAGGTTGTACAGGACGAGGACAACAAAAGACAAGGATCTTGGAGAATATTTTAGAATTCTGAAAGCCACACTATTAAAAAATATTGGTATCATGAAGAAATGTACTGCCTTTCTAAGTAAACAGACTTGAAAAAAAACTTGTATCTTGTGATGGCAAGATACAATCTAAGTATATTTTTAGGTTAAATCTCATGTTCTTGATGAATAACTGGTATGTAAATACTTAAAGCTATTTGAACTATCAAATTCAGCATTTTGCATTATCATAAACATTTAATTTTTGTTCAAATTTCTACTGTCAAAGGTTGTGGCCTTTCGTGGCAATTTAATTTTAATCAGTATTAGTTAAAAATGTTTAGGACTTGTGACAAGTTTAGAAAGGGGACAGTGAAATGATGAAAATGTCACAATATTAGATTTTTAGCTGAAAATGAGAATATTTCTTAGTGAATAGTACTAATTTTTAAAATTTACATTTATCAGAGCTAAGCACTGAAGCTGGCACAGAGAAAGTCTCAAATTCTCATTATATTGCACATTGATGTGAACAACTTTAGATGGTCAAGTCATCAGGTAATGATGCATATTTGAAAACCATAAGAATGGATAGATAGATGATCGGCAGCTGTCAGGGTAGGTGCTTTGTTATCCAAATTCATTTTCAGATCATAGCAGCAATTTGTCTTTATCTGAGATATAATACCTTGAGCTCCACATTCTATTTTCTTTCTGTTTTCTACCACCAACTTGCATAGTGACTTTATAAAATCAATTTTTGAAATTTCCTCTTCTTTCAAGAGTGAATGTTCTACCCTTTGGGAATTTTGGATAGAATAATTAAGTAATAATGTGAAATGTGAAGGCAGTGGGTGTTCTGTTCACTCAGAAAAGCCTGCCTTCATCATAGCTAAACAGAATAGTGCCAAATCGAGTGCTTTTGATTGCAAGGGAGAAAGTAATCTTCCCCCCTGCCAGCACCATCCCTACCCCAACCTCCTGCTCAGGAGCTATGAGAACAGGAAACTGCATTTTTTTTATAAGTACAGGTATAAAAAAAGAGAAATTATGTTGAAGGAATTATAAAAGAAGACAGTTCATGCTTCTTGAAAGGAGCTATATACGTTGAAAGTTAAGACATACAAAATTAGAAATGTTCTAACTCTTCGTGCACTTAGTTTGACATTTCACTCATTAACGATAGTTAATGCAGAAACAGCTTTCTAAAGCATCCCATTTATTTAAGTTCATTAGATTATTTTACAATTTACTGGTTGATAAGAATGAATTAATAAATAATCAGTGCTAACTAACTCATCTATTCATGTTGCTAATTTCATTTTCCACATAGCACCTCTTCCAGAATAATTCTGGCATAATGGCTTTCTTTTCTCCAGCATCTCTTGCTTAGGCACATATTAACTAGACTGTGCTCAAAATTAATTATATCAATTCATTCATTAAACATTTGTCAATATTTATTTTCATCATTTTGTTTTTAATTAAGTGAGAGGCGGAGAGGCAGAGAGACAGACTCCTGCATGTGCCCCCAACCTGATGCACCTGGCAAGCCTTTTGTGTGGCGATGCTCTGCCATCTGGGGCCGTTGCTCTGTTGCTCAGCAACCGAGCTATTTTAGCCCTTAAGGTGAGGCCATGAAGCCATCCTCAGCATCTGGGGCCAACTTGCTCAAACCAATCATGTCATGGCTGCAGGAGGAGAAGAAATAGAGAGAGAAGGGGGGACGGGTAAATAAGCAGATGGTCACTTCTCTTGTGTGCCTGGACCAGAAATCAAACCCAGGACATCCACACACTGGGCCCACTCTCTACCCGATTCAACTGGCCAGGGCCTATTTTTATCACTCTTTACCTTTTATTTTAAAATAAACATTCTTAAGTGCAGGCCAGTGGCGCAATGTATAAAATAAACATACTCAAAGTAGGGAAGGTCAATGGAAATTGTACTGATGTGAAAACATCTTTTGCTATCTTTTCCATGGTGATTTGAAGAATATAATACCTCAATAAGCTCTGAAAAAAAATTCATGGTCCAAAATATTGAACATTCTGATTTTTTTTCCTTCTTGTATATTTTTAGTAAGTACATACATATGAAAGCATCTCACAAGGTTTTTAGTGAAAAACCCCAAACCAACTTAATCATGAATCATGCCTCTGCCCACCTCTTTTTGATAATATTCTGTGTAACAGTCTTTAGCAAATACAATAGAAGAGCCTACCCTGTGGCGTTGGTGGTGAGGCTGTGCTTTATATCTGAGTAACAGTCTAGTGAATGTCTCATGTTTTATAATAATCCTGTTTTAAAATGCTGCTAATATAAATTTGAAATATTGTTTTGTCAAATCTGTGAAATCAGCCATATTTTAACAGAGCTTTATGAATATATGAATATAAAATATTACAATTTAACTTTAAAATATATTTTAAATACAACTTAGAAATTTCTTTCATACTTTTTTGAGTTTTTAAGGTTGGTAGGTTTCTTGAGAAGTTCCATCTAGTCAAAATTTAAATGAGCAATGTTAACTGAATGGAGGTTAGCTGTGTCTGTCCTGGCAGGTGTGTCTAAATGGGAACAGACAGAAGTGCCTCCTTTATGCATGTCCAGCTCTCTATGACATGATGGAGAGGCCCTGGGGATTCACTGCTAACTTGACCACAAACTTTTTCTTAACTCTGTGGGCCTCAGGTATTATAGGAGCTTCAGAAAATTACTGTCTAGACTTTATTTTTTAAGTTGAATATGAATGCAAATAATATAGAAGACCATAGTAGTCAGTTATTCAGTAGATTTAATTTAGACTATTGGACTGCATCTAAGAATCTTGATGACTATTGGGTTCAAGAGGTATCTGATTCTCTGTTAATGATATAAGCAAAATATACAGAAGAATGAATCCATTTCTGAGAATTCTGAAAAATTTGACTAAGGAACACAGTTTTATTAATACCTCCTTAGATAATTCTGATGTACATCTGATGGCTTTGAAAACTCTTGTCTGGATCAAAGACACTAAACTTTTTATGCTCTCTTGATATGGGAATAAGTGGACTAAAACATTCGAGTAAGTGTGCAAATTTGGCAGCTGTATAAGATAATGGACTTGTACCACTTACAAGTCCAGGATTTCCATAGTACCTGGCAGGTAGTAATTATTCAACACAATATGGTAAAAGAATAAGTAAATAAATTAATTAATGACTGATGGTAACTGTCTATCCCTTCTTTCTAAGCAATAATGAGAGAAAATTGTTTTTGTTCCCCCAATAAAGTATTTTTATAGTTATTGCTAAATTGTACAAAGCAAGGTATATATAGAAAAAATTTAAACTACACAAAATCAAAAGAACAAAAAGTAAAAATGATTTCAAACTTTATTATATGCATATAACTACCATTAATTTTGGGTTAATCCTTTCATAAAACTCTTTATTTATACATATAAATGCTTAACTCTAAATATATATATTTATATAACTGTTACAGATTAGATTTTTTTACTTTAAATATTTTTTTTAATTTTTTAATTATAGTTTACATACAGTACTATGTCAGTTTTAGGTGTACAACCCAGTGATTAAACATCATATAACTTACAGTTATCACCCCAATAAATCTAGTACCTGACCATCTGACACCATATGTAGTCATTACAATATCATTGACTATATTACTTATGACTATTTTGTAGCTACCAATTTGTGCTTCTTAATCCCTTTACTCTTTTCACCCATCCTCCCAATCCACTCCCATCTTAAAGAAGACTCTGTAATATTTCTTATAATATTGATTTGGTGGTGATGAAATCCTTCAGCTTTTTCTTGTCTAAGAAATTTTTTATCTGTCCTTCAATTTTAAATAATAGCTTTTGTGGATAAAGTCATCTTGGTTGTAGGTCCTTGATTTTCATCACTTTCTATATTTCTTGTCAGATCCTTCTTGCCTCTTTGGGTTCATCTTGTTTAGGGTTTTGTGCTTCTTGGATTTACATGTTTATTTCTTTCACCAGGTTAGGGATGTTTTCTGTCATTATATTTTCACATAAGTTTTCAATTCTCTGCTCTCTCTCTTCTCCTCTGGCACTCCCATGATACAAATGTTAATATGCTTAAAGTTGTCTCAAAGACTCCTTCTACTATCCTCATTGGAGGGTGGCGATTTTTTTCTTTTTGTTGTTCTGATAGTGTTTTCTGCTTTCTTACCTTCCGAATCTCTGATTCGATTCTCTACTTTATCTACTCCTCTGTTGATTCTTTCTAATCTTTCATTTCAGTTCATGTATTCTTCATTTGTGTCTCATCTTTTTAAAAAATTTTTCTAGTTCCATTTTTGTTTCCTATTTTTTTTGAAGTCCTCACTAATTTTGTCTATTCTATCTCACTGATTTTATCTATTTTATCCCTAAGTTCATTGAGTGTCCTTATAGTCAGTGTTTGGAAAATTGCATGTAAGTAGATTGCTTATCTCCATTTTGTTTAGCTCTTTTTTCTGGAGTTTTGTTTTGTTCTTTCATTTGGGATGTGTTTCTTTGTCCTCTCATTTTGGCAGCCTCCCTGTATTGGTTTCTATATATTAGGTAGAGTTGCTACATCTCTCAGGCTTGGTGGAGTGGCCTCGTGTAGTAGGTGTCTGTGTCCTACAGGATCTAGTGACAGAACCTCCCTAATCACCTGAGCTGGGTATTCCAATGTGGTACAGCTGTCTGTTGTGGTTGAGGGATTTACCATTAGGCCAATGGGCTGCAGTACCTCTCTGTGACCATCATGTAGCATGGCTCTCATGCCCACTAAGTCTTCTCCTTAAGTGTATTGCTTGTGGAGTTGGCTCTGAGGCCTCCCAAGAGGTACAGGCCAAGGTCAGTCACCACTTATGTCCTGCCCAGGGCCACAACCGACAGGAGTTACAAAATGATATATAGATGGTTTCTACTTGTGCTGGGATTGGGGGTTCCTAGGAGAAGCCATACTGCAAACCAAGCCTGCTGCCACTAGTGCAGGGTATGGGGCCACTTATTGAGAGGTACAGGGGCATGTGGAGGCCAGATGCCGCTTATTTATGAGATTTTAGGAAAGTCTGAAGTATGAGTCAAGACAGGTCATTTGTATGGAAAAACCACTGGAACCAGCTTGGGTGGGCCTGCAGGTTGGTGGGGCTGGGTCTCAGAAAATCACTAAAGTGAGGAGAACGGTGATAGCCAGGTCCATGGAGACTCAGTTAGCCCTGTATGGGGAGGACTCAGAGAAGAACAGTAGCCTCTGACAACATTTCTATTTGGGAGAAATCTGTCATCTGAACTCTTGATGTCAGACAATTCCGTTCCTCCTCGTATATCCCTGGGGCCTTTCTATTGATAGCTTTTGCCATAGCACGTGAACACAAAGAAAGTGAAGCCCAGTAAATCCATGTGCAGCCCTTTAAGAGAAAAGCTGGGACTCCAACAGACTTCTATCTTACTCAGCCACATTCCCTACTGGTTTTTACAGCCAAAAGTTATGGGGACTCCTCTTCTTGGCACTGGAACCCTGAGCTAGGTGGCCAGGTATGGGACTGGGACTTCTAGCTCTTTAGAGGGGACTTCCACAGCTGAGATCTCCCTCCTATGTCTCTGCCCCCTCCACATCTCTGCCCCTCCTACCAGTTTCAATGTGACTTCTTTATATCCTTTGTTGTAGGACTTCTGTTCTGCTTGACTTCTGTACAGTCTGGATGATGGATATTCTATAGTTTGGTTGTAATTTTGATGTATGAGAATAAGAGGAACTTGATAAAGTGCCCAAACAAGAATCACTTTAGATTCGTAATTGGCTCATAATTTTTCTCATTGAGGATTCTGGATCTTGATTATGATCGATATAAAAATATGTATGAACTCATATCAGTGATTACTTCTTATATATGATGTCATTATTATAATTTTATTTAAGATTTTTATGTATTAAGAATTTCTGTTCATATAAATTACTTTTAAATTAGTGAAGGTGATGAACGTGTAGATAAGGAGACAATGTTTTTCCTCTCAGATCACATTGTCCCATGATATCAACAGCTCTGATTCTAAATAATGGTGCCTGTCCTGCTGTCTTTTGCAGCCAGCTGTTGCAAATACTGATATCATGTTTATTAAAGTTCATATTCCATGGGACACGCTGTGCAAGTATGCAGAGAGGCTGAACATCAGGATGCCCTTCAGGTACATTCAAATTTTATTTCATTATCTCCCAATGAATATTAAGATAATGTTTTTTTAAAAAAAGAACTGTAAAGCAATAAATGTAATATGTTCTAATCTGTTTGCCGAATGTGGCAAACTTTTGCTTCCCTGTTGACTTTATATAATTCTAGGAGGACTTGCCTAGAGGAAGGGGGAAACAGTTGTTTTCAAATTTTAACTGATAACATAATTTCTAAGATCAGTCTCATTTCTTAGTTCATGTGGGTAGATAAAATAATTATTGTTTTCCTGGAAGGCACAAAGTGTAAGTATTTAGCATTCTTATAAACACAAATTCAGTGTTCTCTCAATGCTGGTTGGCAAGAATCATTCTTTAGGTGCAGCTGAACCAGATGGTTTCTTAGCTCTGTGTTCAGTATCAAAGGAAAACATAAATGAGACGCCAGCTCAGTTCAAAGATTATTTTCCAGTCTTTTTTAGAGGCAAGCAAAGATTGAATAAGAATGTTTTTCTATGTTTGCATATCTTGTGTTATATGCAGAATGTTTGACTTGCCTCCGTCATTTCTCAAAATTAAATTCAACAGCGTTCCTACTATGTGCAAAATGTTAACTCACATTTAAGATATGGACATTTAAACTTATTTGGAGTGTAGTGTGATCTATCACCTGCTAAAAAATTTTAAAAGGTACAGAGTAACAAGATACTAATAAAAAGAGGATCTTTAGATAATGAATATGAAAGAATAGTAAAAGCACAGTTCAGAAATGTGGAGAAATCCTTATACCTTGTAGCGTGAAAGAAGCCAACTCTGATATGAGTGCTGATATCCTTAAGTTTTATGATACTCATTTTTTAAAAATAGTATTAATTTTTTATTTCCTGGTAAGGGTGCACTTGAAAGAAGAGTCCTGATACATCTAAAGAAAGAAATATAGAAACCACAAGCCTGTGCTGTTACTATCTTTATTGATGTGGCTGAAATTTTGTCTTTATAATATGTTTTTCAACATAAAATTTACAATTGCTACATTATAAAACTTACAGAAAATGCCATTGAAATTCTCATAATTTAATAATAATGTACTAGAAAATATGAAACATTTTCCCAAGTGTATCAAAAGAATACTAGTTCTACAGACTCTTAGTAAAACAATATCCTGTGGCCCAAGATGATTCTGAATTTCTGAGTTATACAGTGTTTCTTCACTGTAGGGAATTTTTACAGAAGTGAGTTTCATTATGTCTTTAGAGTGCATCAAAATCACGTGGGAAACTTTGTAAAAGTAAAGATTCACGGAACCTACACCCAGAAATTCAGGCATATGAAATCTAGGATGGGATTGGATATATACTTTTGTAACAAACATCCCAAATAATTCTGATGCTGATGAGAAAGAAATATTGTCTCAGAGATTGTAATATTTTAACAATCATATAATTTTTATAAATTTCTAGAGACAGTTATACAGAGCGACCTTTCCCAAATTTCCATCTGTTAAAGAAATTTTTAGAATTTTAATATGATGATGTTCTTGGGGAAATAGTTGGAGAAGTGTTGGAACACAGAGTTCTTTGGAAACATCTTTCCAGATCAGTTTAAATAATAGATACAGCATTAACTAACTCCTTAGTAACTAACTACTCATTTATTTATGATATTCCTGAAATTTTGGATAGTTTTCAGCTCACAAAAAGAGAATGCTATTCAAGCATAAGCAACATAACAAAGTATTTTCATGATGGCCAATTCAGTTTCCAACTGTCAGCTGTTATCTCATTTAAGAACATATATACAATCTTAAAATTAAAATATTCAAGAATAACAAAGAACTTAAAGAGGAAAATATGTATATCTTTTTAAAGATTTATGCATATTTTATCCATGTTTAGCTAATCTACATGTTATTTCAGTTTTGAAACATACATATTACATTCCACAAAGAAAAGCAAATTTATTCAGAAAGAGATATTAAAGTTATTACCCTGCCTGCAAAAGTTTTCAGCTAATTTATTGTTTGAACATGAATCTTAAGCAATTTATCTAAATGGTCTGCTTAAATATATTATAGAATTGTATATACCTATATTTTATAGCAATTTCTTTGCTTCATTATCCTTCCAAAGTAAATATGACCTATATATGTGACTTGATGTTTTACAATTAACCTAGAAATTTTCAGAGGATTAATAATCTACATTCTAGTTCTTATCCTATCAGGAAGGACTTAACCTGTCATCTCTACATTCCAGAAATATAAAGTCCAGCTCTCATTATTTTTCTTTTGACTAAGAGATGTTTCCTATTTGTTCTTACCCCCTCTTTCACATCAAAAGGGTCAAACTATTTTAGGATGATTCGGTAATCCTATATCTTCTCAGGTGGAGTTCTACCATAGGATCAACCTTCTGTCTTTCCTCAAGTTTCCTCTTCCACAAATATGTTAAATATAGAAAATTGGGAAAAATAATTTCAAGTTAGTAAAAACAATCTTTTCTAGATAAAACAGTCATTTTTAAAAAACACAGTTAGGATTAAACTTAGATTATTCTTTTACACAAAGGATAATTTACTCAAAAGATAAGATACATAAAAACATAGGGATCTCAATCTATAGAGCAGAATAAAAGATACAGAAATGGAAGGAGTTCTGCTTGACAAGGAGCAGGGGTCCCAGGATCCCATCCACGTGACTGCCCTCCTCAGCTGGCCTTGCAGTCATCTCCATGTGTGACCACTTGGCTACATGAAACACTGGTTGGAAACAGTATTGAGATAATTATTTACTTATAATTTTGAGTGGTTGTGTATTCAGTGGGTACATAGCTAGATAAATGCTGCCCTGATACAAGGTATAAAATAGCAGACTCTTTTCCAAGGAGAAATAAAGGAAGCTCTGTCGCTGAATAATATATAGTTAATAAATTACAGCATGTAGGATTATGTGTGGGAAATGATTTGGTTCTGCAGGTTCATTTTTGTAGAAAACTGAAAATTGCACGTCATTATTAACTTCATCATATCCTTGTATATATATTTTAGGGAGTATATAATTAAAAACAAAATCTCCCTAAACCAGAAAACTTCTCCACAAATATAGATGAAGAAGGAAACATTTTTATTATAGAATAAGCATTAAACTAGAATGTGATGTGCATCACAGGCAATTTGCTGAGAAATTGCAAAGACCTACAGAAATCTCACTCTTTCACACAAACAAATACACCCTATTACTGACATGTTCTCAAGATAAGCAATATCTAGTCCCCAGTAAAGGACTGGACAGTACCAATTGTCACATATAATTCATCCTAGATATGGTGTACTTGTTAATTGAAAAAATTGTATCTCTTATTTTACTTTCATTTACTCTTACAATAAAAGTGGTCTAAAAAGTATGTATATTCATCTTATATGACTTTCTTCCTTTATTTGTTGATTTGTTCCAAAGTAGCAGCAATAAAGATAGAAAACAGTGTTTAATCCAAATATGCCGTGCTTTCATTTCTTATCGTATTCATGACCAACAATTATAACTATAATTTTTATCTCCTCTTAATCATATTTCTGGATGTTTTTGATGCCAAAATTATTTTAAACTAATTTTAACATCTGTAGTTTTTTTTAGTGATACCTCTTTAGCAAATGTTTATTAATTGTCAAGTGTTCTCAGGCATTGAAGGAGATAATTGCAACTATGAATTAAATGAAGGCTCACTCATTTATTTACATCAGCAATCTTAGTGCTTATTATTTATCAAATAATGTGACAAGTATATGCCAGGCACAAAAATGTCAAATGATATGAAACTACTGTCTTCAAGAAGTACGATATCCTACAAAGGTAGTCAGTGAACAGTTGTCTGACAATGGGGAACATAATGCAAGAGAGCCTACATAGAGGAGATTCAGAGTGAAGATGGGTGTATAGTCCAATGGTGATTGAATGATATATACACACAAATGTATGTACGTTTGAAAAAATGAAGGGAGAAGATATTTAAACTAATAGACATAGCAAGTTTTGTAATTCTATATTTGAATTTAGTGTCAAGGTATGGCATAGACAAAATGAAATTTATTTTCTAGTAATATGACCAGTGATTGCATTGAAATATGATAGCTGAGAAGTTTTTCTTGTTTTGTACACAGTTGTTAACAGAAGACTATGTACAGATAGTCCTAAATCGCAGCCCTGCTTTCTACATACCACACTAATCTTCTGTAATGGGTTTTGATGAGTGGGAATACAGAGACATTTTATAAGGCCCAGAATGGCATTCCCAAGTTCCAAGATGAGGATGCTGTGAAACTCTTTTAAGAAATTAATTAACCTCGGTCACTAGGATTTTTAATTCTTTAAAATCAGACATTCTACACACCTACTTTAGCAGTAGTAGTCAGACTCCTTACCATCTGTGCCTTGTTCATCATGCTTCCACCTCTGTTATCACTATACTCAGATTGCAATTTATACTCCAGTTCTTACCAAATTAGTTACAATTCCCTGAATCTTACCACATTTGAGCTTGCTCTCATAACCATTCCATATGTGGTCTAGAATGCCATGTGCCAAGTACTTCTTCAGAGGACTATTCCTACTCATGATTCAAGGTTCAACCTAGATAACATCCTTCTGGGAAGGCTTCCCTGTCTCTTTCTCCTTCATCTACAGAAACTAATTGAGATCGGTTCCTAGATACTTGCACAGCACTCTCTGTTTTCCTGCATTTTCACATTTTTATTATAACAACCACTTGTCTCAACTGTAGAGGAAGCTCTTTGAGGGTAGAGACCCTTTTTATTCTCCCAATTTGTAGAGGTTATACCTTAACATTCTTTGAAAAATAAGAAATAATTTTACATATGTGTTTAGGTGGATGGATGGATGGATGGATGGATGGATGGATGGATGGATGGAAGGAAGGATGGATGACTTTGTATAACAAACAAGTGATCCAGTTAATATACATTGTGTAGCAATGTAAGACCTTCAAAAAATAGAATTAAAAATAAAATATTAAAAAGTGATTTATTGATTTATAAAAGTATTTTTACTAGTAACTTAGATTCTAAAATTAAAACAATGTGAATTCAGATATCTCCCTATTATATGGTTGATTTTATATCTTTCTTAAGCATGTGGAAGTTAGAATGTTGAAACGCTCAATATGATTGACTGTTGTTACTCACCGGTGTCACTATTTTCCTCTGACTTTCCCCAACTGTTTTCTATTATTTTTCAGGAAAAAATCTTATTACACTGACCGGAGGAACAAACCAATGGGCAGGTTGGTGGGTGACGCATAATTTGTTAAAGACTAATTTATCATTTGGGGGAAAAAATACACATTTGATTACCCTTATGAACAGTTGTAAATTTTAAGGAAAAGACACTTTATTGATTTAAGAGATTTCAAAACTGAATTTTGCCAAATTTAACAATGTTTAAAAATAGATCGTTGGGGTTTTTTTTTTTTGGGGGGGGGGGGTTATGTACCATTGATATTTCTGCAGTCTTCACTTGATATAATTGCAAGTTAACATTTTAGGAAATTTTAATTTTAAAAATATCTATGAAACCAGGATTGATAGGTGAATGTGACCTAGTAGAGTAATAGAACAACTGACCCAACAGAAACTTTCTGGACCATTTGATCCAAATCTCTTAATTAGCAGAGGTGGAAAGACGAATATTCCCAGTGACGAACTGCTACACAGCACCTTCAAATCACAGACCTACTTTGCTTCCACCACTTGACAATGCCTTCTGATCCTAGTGTTGAAAACAAAGTTCTTTTCAAGAGCTTTCATCTCAAAAGAGCATCTCTTTACCTACTTGGGTAACAGTAGCTGTGACAAAGGAATTAATCAAACCACAAGCCTGAAAAAGATGAAATTGCCTGGAATTTCTGAATTGCCTTGGCCCTGTTCCATTGGAGGAAATGAGTTTCCATTTAACGAATCCTAAAACAAAAGGCTTCTTACACTTTGCTGTTTTGTTCATTGCAAAAGAATCAATAAACAAAAGCAAAAATGTGCTTTTGGTGGATTGGGTATGCTTTTTTTTTTTTTTTTAAGAGACAAAGAGAGTCAGAAAGAGGGATAGACAGAACAGACAGACAGGAGCGGAGAGAGATGAGAAGCATCAATCATTAGTTTTTTTGTTGTGAAACCTTAGTTGTTCATTGATTGCTTTCTCATATGTGCCTTGACGGGAGGCTTTAGCTGAGCCAGTGACTCCCTGCTCAAGGCAGCAAGCTTGGGTCCAAGCTGGTGAGCTTTTGCTCAAACCAGATGAGCCCGCGCTCAAGCTGGGAACCTGGGTCCTCGGCATCCCAGTCCGATGCTCTATCCACTGTGCAACAGCCTGGTCAGGCTAGAGTATGCTCTATTGAATAATATTGCAAGATACTACAAGTCAGAATGACACAAAAATGAGAAGCATCATCTAGGATAAATATAAGACCATTTTAGGAATGAATTCAGTAAATCTAGTTTCTTTACCAAGAAAATGGCTAAATAGAATTTAGGCCTGACCTATGGTGGCGCAGTGGGATAAAGTGTTGACCTGGAATGCTGAGGTTGCCATTTCAAAACCCTGGGCTTGTCTGGTCAAGGCACATATGGGAGTTGATGCTTCCTGCTCCTCCCCCACTTCTCTCTCTCTCTCTCCTCTCTAAAATGAATAATTTTTTTTAAAAAATTTAAATATAATTTAGAACTTCATAACAGGAAAATTTTCAATTTTAAAACGGGAATATTGGTCTCTTGGAAACATTAAATTTAAGTGCAGTAGAGATTGGTGACAAAATAAGTCAATCTTGGCCAAGGGGATGTAGTAGTAGAACAACAGTATTAAAGGAATTAGCCTGACCTGTGGTGGCGCAGTGGATAAAGCATCGACCTGGAACGCTGAAGTCACTGGTTCAAACCCTGGGCTTGCCTGGTCAAGGCACATATGGGAGTTGATGCTTCCTGCTCCTCCCTCCCCCTTCTCTCTCTCTCTCTCTCTCTCTCTCTCTTACTCTCCTCTCTAAAAATTAATAAAAAAAAGAAAAAATTAAACAAAGGAATTAGTACTCAAATTGCTCTTTTATAAAAACTATTATTAATAATGATTCTGAGCCAAGTCAGATTTTTCTGTTTGACTGGTTAGCATGCTCAGATTTAGAATGAGCTTCGTCTTGGTCTATGTAGCAAATTTCCAAGTTTATTTTTGCATAATAAAGCCAAGGTCATTGGAATGTTATAACTTATAAATTTACAACTGCAAGTTTTTGTGTCTTTCCCTGCATGTGCCTGCGTAATGTTGGCTGTGCTGATAATTGTTGGGGTTTGTTTTTGTGT